>NC_056743.1:789588351-789963351 GCF_019279795.1 Protopterus annectens
TGGATGTGGACTCCCCAGATTTGGCAGCGTGCATTCTGTCGGTGAGTCAGATGGCTACCCATCTAGTGATGCATGGGTTAATCCCCAGCTGGGAGAGATTCTCAATAATCACTGAGTGAGGAATTGTGTCAAAAGCCTTGACTAAGTCAAGATAGGCAGTATGTACTGCTTTGCCCTCATCCAAGGCTTTGATCACATTCTTGAAGAAGTCCACCACGTTTACTAGGATCATAGGATCATAGGAGGTTACTAGGCTAATGGCCCTGAGCCCCTTACAAGCCTAGCCAAGAGTTTATCCCCAAAAAGAAACCTTAGTCAGCACCCGTTACCCCTATCAATGAGGGACACGTGGAACCCCTGGGACAAATTTGTGGTTTCCCATCCACTCATCAAGGTTTCACTTGACGAAGGTCAGCAAGGTGCTCTGTTTGACTTGAATGGGAAGTCTATTCTGGAGACAGGACAGCCTCTTGAAGACACACCTGTCTCTCCAGCAGGTTTTGTTGATGTCACATACTATGATATACTTGTATCTCAAGGTATCCCTCACCCCTGGAACAAACTTCCACTACATGTCAAGCACAGTAACACCCTTACCACCTTCAAGATAAATCTAAATAATTGACTGGCCAGCCTCAGAATAAATTATATCACCTCAGATGGGACTCGAACCCACAATCCCTGGCTTAGGAGCCAATGCCTTATCCATTAGGCCACTGGGACCTACCTGCCCTTAACAAAGCCAAACTTTGTCAGGTCAACAGTTTGGACGTCGTCTATGTCCTTGTTGATAAGGTCCATGATGATTCTTTCCTTGGCTTTACAGATAAAGCTGGTTAGACTTTTGGGTCTATAGTTCCCAGGATCAGTTGATGGACCCCCTTTGTGTAAGGGGATTATTGTTACTGTTTTCCACTTTGCTGGAACAAAGCCAGTGCTCAGGCTAGGGTCTATATTATATAGTCAAAGTTTCAAAACTTCGAACCCCACATGAAAGAACTCATATGAGCGAAGTTCGAAACATCGACTACATAATAAAATAAAAAAAAAAACTTACCTTACTGCTCTGAGCAGGGGGGCAAGCCCCCTGCACCCCACACACCTGCCTACTTAAATATACCAACTCCGAAAACCCACTTCAGTGCAGAAAGAGAAAATTTCATATTTTGCGTGTGAAAAGCCATTGACTTTCACCTTCGACCTTTCTGACGTTCGATCATATGATGTCGACCATCTATGATTCGAACATTGGAAAGGTCACTCATCTAATATAGACCCCACAGGCTATGTATGAAGAGAGTGCCAAGTGGTACCACTAGGTCTTGTTTTAGATTGTTTAGTAAGCAGCCTGGGATTTTATATTTTTGGCCTTGCAGGCTTGGTATGACCTGTTTTGTGGAGATGCTAGATAGTGGACTGGTGACAGGGATGCTTTGGGGTATGTCTGGTGGGGACAGGGGCATGAAATCTGCACCAAATCTGTTTGTAAGCAGGTTGGCAATTTATTTAGGTTCAGTGTAGCATCCACTATCACTTTGGCACATAGCTGGGCATTCCCTTTAAGATTTCGGACATAGCTAAAGAAAACCTTATGATTGTTTTTATCTAGAGATTCTAATTTAGCCTTGTAATTAGCTTTAGGGGACTTTACAAGATATCTTATTTGCTTGTTCAAGATGTGGAGGGTATTCTTCCTCTGCTGAATAAAATTTATTTGTTTTTCTATATATCCTATTTATACTTGCAGTCCACCAGGATGACCTGTTTATTCAGGAGGACCTGGTTTTGATCCTGACAGGTACAGATGAGTTTATACAGTTGTTTAAATGTTTATACATGGCATTTGTGTATTCCTCTTTGCATAGGACTCATTGTTGTTTGTGTTAGCAGGGGGTGTAACATTTTTATACCCTCGCTTAGTAGGCTATAGTTTGCTTTGGAGAAATTTTGCAGTTTTTTTTTTTTGCTCCTGTAGGGGTGTCAAGTCTGATCTTTACTTCAAATGACCTTGCCAGGAAGGCCAACACACAAGGGTAGTGCAGTGACCCCCCCCATGTTGGTTAGTACCAGGTTCAGGACATTTAAGCCCCTTGTAGGGGTGCAGACTAACTGTTCCAGAGCATTTGAATTAACAAAATCCAGGAACCTCAGGGGGATTGTGTTTGTGCTTGTATATGTTGTTCAATCAATGTAAGGATAGCTGAAATTGGGTATATATTAAATCAGCGAACGTTTAAAAAAACAAATGCTGATTTATCGACCCCATGTAAGCGAAAACTTACAATCCCGAACACTTAGAACAGCAATTTTTTTTCCCCAGGGAAAAAAAAATCGCTGTTCCAAAAAAGAAAAACAAAAACTTTAAAAGTTACATAATCTGGGGGGCTTCACCCCCCACACCCCCTGACATGGGAGGCTGTGCCCCCCACACCCCCTACTTAAATATATTAACTCTGAGATCACACTACAGTGATGAAAACGGCAAAATAACAAAGGCGGCCAAGCGATTTCTTTCCCAGGGAAAGAATTTGCTTATATGCCATTTCTGTATTTTGCCTTTTCGTGCTTTCAAGTTTGATCGAGGTGCAGTCAAAAGAATGCATCTTCGATTATATAATAGGGAACCTTGAAATCTCCCATGACCAATGTGCTTGGCAGTATAGGGAGTGATTCTAGCAAGTCCAGTTAGTTGGTGTGTTCCTCTTGGTTCATGATGGGGGACCTATAGCTAGTGCGGATGTGGTAGGGTGTTTTACCTATATTTATTTGTACCTGGAGTAGATCCAGGGAGTCGTACTGTTTAACCAGTCTTGAGGTGTGTTTGGATTTAGTGAAGATGGATATATACCTCCACCTTTGGTTCTTTCATGCTTGTTTTGGGGTCTGAATGTGTAGAAGGCTTTGTAGTCTTGTATGGCCGGAGTTCTCTCTGTGGCCTTCAACCAAGTCTCAGTGATTGCAGAGACATCAACATTTTATAGAGCATCACGACTATGCACTAAGGATGTTGATTATGTTAATGAAACCATAAACATGCAAGATAATCTTTATTAATAGGGGTTATATGCAAAGGACCATAGAGTCTGCCCTAGAACTAAGTAATATCGAGAGAAAGGACAGGGCAAAACCCTGGTTCTCCAAGAAAAACTATAATGTGAATTTTCACAGTGCTAATAGAATGGAAGAACCTGTTAGAGTGAATTTACGTTATAGCAATAATATACAAGGGGTCTGTGATATTGTATGACAGAATTGGAATGTATTATTAATAGATGACAAAGTAGGAGATATCTTGACTGATACACCCCGATTTTGTTTTAAGCGAGGAAAGAACTTTAAGGACCTTCTGTGCAATGACAGACAAAGAAATGTTAGTCAATATATAGGACATCAGGGTACATTTCCATGCAGATGCTGTAAGGCTTGTCAGTTTAACCGGAATGACAATATATTTGAACACCCTCTATCAGGTAAAAAATATTCATTAAAAGGATATGAAGACTGTCATACAAGAGATATAGTGTATTTAGCTGATTGTGTTTCATGTTGTTCATTCTATGTAGGTAAGAACAACTGCAGATTTAAAGAAAGAATTCTACAGCATATGTCAGCTATTCGCAATGGGAATGTACATAATGCATTGTTTCAACATAGCAAACATAATGAGAATCATTCCTTTAATTTTATGGTTTTGCAAGTAATAAAATTATCCAAAAAAAAGGGGGGGGGGTGATTTAGTGAATGAAATGGTATATAATGAAACCAAATGGATCATTGAACTAGGAGCTGATAGGCTTCCGGGTTTAAATGGGGTTGTTCCCCTTAAACCAGCCTTAAAGAAAAGGTGGGTAGTTTACTAAAATTTGATTGGTGGTGAATTGTTTTAAATGCACTTGTATGTTTTTATGCATTGTAATGTCTGAGGAAGGGTTTTAACCTGAAAGCGCTAACATTGTCATTGGATTTTTACAATAAATCAACGTTTTTTATGCAGTGTGGTGCTCCAGACCTCATCTTTTTGTTATTTTGGCTTTAGGCACTGTGAGTCTGGACTTTGGTGTGGTAGGCTTACTTTTTTGCATATTAGATTATTGGTCTGTGTGGATCTTAAGAAGCCTAGTCTTACATTTTCATGACAGGTTTTAGCCTTCATATTTACATATGAATAGCCCAGAGGTAGACAGAACAAGGATATGTTGAGACATTTACTTGTTTCTTCTTTGCCAGCTTTAATCATTAAGCCTTAAATATAGCTTATTTCTTCCTTTAAAGAGCTTCTTTTTTTATCCATAATTTTTGTTCAGGATATCATTGGATCAAAAAGTTGGACATAGCCCTGAAATGCACCTGAGGGCATCTAGAACTGGATGGTTTCTGCGGCATAGCATCCCTTGACCCCTTTCTTAATACGGTTATTTCTTCCACACTTTAGTAGAGTGCAGTTGTGGGCAGTCAGGATGTGTTGAAAGGATAGAGGAAAAAGCCGAAGAGTAAGACAAACTGAAAATGACAGAAGACATAAATGAAGTACAGATGGTATTGGGATGTTAGGATGGGGATAAAGGGAGAGGTGGAGAGTGGAGACAATTGAGGAGCTAGACAGAGACAGAGACCTGGTGGGCAATTGAGTGGGAGGTGGGAGACATGAACACCTTTGCTTAGGGACCCTTTTCACATAAGGCCAGCCCTGATCATAAACACCAGACACTTATTTTCACTTATCCAAAATCAAAGGTTCTAACATGAATTGGAAGTTTGGTTCTAATGATTCAGTCATACATGTTAAGAATAATTCATAAAGCTGGCAATATAAATTCCACAGATTGTATACCTAGATATCACCAACTCTGAATCTCAGCAATAACAGATGATATGGACAGTAAGATGCATGTTCATTTCATAACCACACATGCAGTATCTAAACCTAAAACAATGACCACACAAGAAGTAAAATAGACAGTGTAAGGTCAACTGATAGAATATCTAGCCAAGGTGATTCATGCTGGAAACATTTCTGACATAATATTTCTTCTGAAGCTGATCAGAATATTGTAAAAGCATTCTACTCTATCAGATGTTAGCTAGCTGCCCTGAATGGAGGAGACCCTCTTCAGGAAGTATGTACAACTTAGTCATCTGATCATCAGTCCAGCCCAAGGCACTAGGTCTTGGTTATGAAGTACATCAGTGGATAGCTAGCTCAAGCACTACTGTATGAAAGAAAAGATGTATTAGTGAGATGGACAAGCAGGTGTAAAAACCAAAAGCCTCTTACATTCCATACTGGTCAACTATACTCCAACATGAATATTGACCATTACAGAAGGCTACCCTTTCAGATGGTTCTTGGCAAAATGTCGGTATTTACTTTCATGGCTCATTTCCAAGATGTGAGTACATTCCTATAATTCTGAATAAGTACTTTACACTTCTAGTTATGAAAACAACCGTCATTTCCTGCAAACACTACTGCTCCTCTTCTTGACAAGGTGTTCTTGATTACAAGAATTCCAAACATGGAACATTTGACAGCAGTCCTCCATTATCAGGTCAGAAAAGTTGTGAACTTTACTAACTAGCTTGATTTTCGCCACAGAAAAATCATGCCATTCTGGCCACAAGTTAACAGTAATATGGAATGGTTTGTGGTGCTGGTGACAAACGCTATTACAGTATATGTTCAGGAAGGGCACACCTTGAAGCACAACTTGCAAATGTTCTGGTGGAAATTACAGTGCTTCTCATTTCACTACAAGTCATTCACCTGCTGAATTATTTTTTGTATGCCAGCGTAAGCAAAGCTACCTACTTTTCGACCTCCTTTTGCTGACTCTTCACTGCATCGCACTGTTCCAATAAGATGAAAATGAAATGTTATTCTGAAAATATGAAACGTCACTGGTACTTCTCACCATAGGAGATGTAATCCTACTTTGGCAAAAGAAAAGAGGAAAGATGGTAACACCATCTTGCCCTAAACCTAGACACAGTAGGAAGAAGCACCACAGTGAGTGCACAAAGGCATGGAGACATTAACCCGATCAGCTATTTTATAATTCCACCTATTCTAACACCACTGAGGAGGTCATTACCACTCTCCTAGACAAGCAGAAGAAGAAGGCGATGATGTAGTTGATGTCTTCTATGCTTAGATTATCTACATCCACAAGCATCTCAGAAAGAATTCTACAAGAGAAAAGATAATCTCCGAGATGGAACAGCAGCTGGTATGCAAAATCTGAATATATTACATGTAACGTCTATTTAAGACAAGTCTAGCAAGAATTTAAAGTAATTATTAAGCTGAGAAAAGTAATTTGCTTGAAAATGACAAAAAATAAAATTTATTGTTTCATATTGCAGTATTTTATTCTTGAAAAAGAAAGTCTGTAATACAGTGAGGCTACCATTTTAAAATCTAGTACATTGTGTAATATGACAATTAGTGATAATTCAGTCAGTGTGACAACTTCCACTTTCAATGACATGATGAACGAGCAGCAAGGACTGCATAGAGTTTATTACTAAACTTATGAATTGTAACCAGGCAAAAATTTGATCACAACTCTCAGTTTTCAACATTTTTGTGTCAATTATTTTAAAGATACCATCAATGGATCCCAGTCTCAGGTGCTATGTTATTCTAACTACGTAGTTTGATCATAAGTGGTAATTCCACAGTTATTGTGAATATGCACTTCAAGTGGAATATGAATATTTGTAATATTGGACCACCATATTCATAAACATACCAAGCAGCTACATGACATTGCTCTGCACAGTACATTTACTTTGCTGTCACTTCCTTAGCAAGATTCATAATCATGAATCTCACTAGTGACAGACACTGACAAAACACATTTTTGCATTAGATGCCATGAATTCAACACACTTGTATCAATATACCATTAACTGACAAGGCTGTCAACTGGTACTGATAATAGTAACCCATAATCATGACGTGTTCAGTCAACTGCCATGGTTGAGGTTACAACACAGGGTGACAAACCCACCTGAGGTTTAGCTATTAAATCTTCAGTTGACCTTTCTGCACTTGAGCTGCATACATAACTATGACATAATCGGAAGTAGCTCTGATGTGTGCCAAGCACCAGAAAATGTTTGGCAATGACTTAGTGCCTTCCATTTTTAAATACTAAATCCATTGTATGTTGAGATCAAGATACATACAGGCTATACAGTCCTTTCATACACAAGCTCAAACAATACTCATGAGAAATGAATACATTTTGTTGTGCTGTAATCATGTAAGCTAATAAATCCAGACACATTTACATCTGTCTTATACATTCATAATCCATTTTGTCTAGTTCCTAATTGTCATTATTGTCTGAAGTAATCATCAAAATAATTGCTAAATGCTGCTTATCTTCAGAATGGGCTTAGTAACTGGTGTGCATAGTACAGGGGCATATCACTACTCTTGCCAACTATGGTCACCATTGTGCACAGTTGTCCACCGTCCTGGGAAAGATCAAGTCATAACATTTCCTAACTCATTGCCTGTGACTATGGAAGCCACAACGTTATTGCTTATGGTAATTGGGGGAATCCAGTTGATGGAGTGTTCTCAGTGGTGAGACCTCTGCTATTTTTCTGTATGGAGTGCAAGTCATTGGAGTTGTGGTAGTGTGACTATGTGCACTGTAAAACAATCCAGGATGTGTTGTTGCATCCTTTTTTTCTTTCTTATGTAATATGTGAACTGTCTCTCTAGACAATGAGCATGATGACTCCTAGCAGTTGTATGCTGAGCAGCACATCACAATTTCTTGAACATCTGGTGGTGAACATTGGGTATTGCAGTGCTACAATACGCTTCAACCTTTTAGCAAAAGAAATCCAGACAAAACCAAAAATAATGGGGGTAGAAGGGCCCAAACATAAGGACAGATTTTTAATATTGCTCTTATAAACTTAGAAGGTCACAAGAATAATGGCTTTTGCTATAGGGTGTATTTTTTGAAGGATATGAAGTCTGCCGCTCAAATGTCTGTCATTATTTAATGGTTTCAATCTTCAATGATTTATCAGGAAGCCTTAAATTTTATGAGGAGCATACCAAAAATATGAGACAAAAATCTGGAAATTCAGTGAAAATCTGGACAGTTAAGAGTTATGCAATGCTACATCTGCAGTTGTAGACACATAAATCTCTGTGTGGCTGCTATGCAATATAGTCTATGATTCACACATTTGTGAATTATGAACTATGCTGCAGATCTTCATTTTCATACCAACTATGAACTTCATACAGTCCATTTATTCAGTAGGACATGTTATTACAGCCTTTCAGATGGTTTCATTCCTGAATCATTCTGGGCCTTGGTATGTAGTTTCGTCAACTCACCAGTCTGGCGTGACTGCAAATGACGTTCATGAATCTCTGCCTTAGTGTGGAAGGGAGGGTCATAAAGTGAACAGGTTGAAATGTTGAGGCACAAATATTAAAAAACACCAATGGGACAAGCTTTAATTAACTTTTCTGAAAACAATTTTATGATATGAGTAATTCTGGTATTGCCATGAAATTTGCAGCATATGCCTTTTTTAACACCACACCTTGAATATGATAGCCATAACTTTTCAAATATGAGCATAATTGTTACCGACCAAAAAGACTACCATTAATAAATGAAACCTTCTCAATGAAGCAAAATATTAAATACATAGGTATGCTTTATCCAAAAGAGGCTAACAATTAATCTAGAAAATCTGATGCGAAAGTACTGAAAACATGCATATTATATGCTGATCATTCACCTGTTAAGATTGGGTAGTGACTTTTGGAATTTGTAGAATATTGATTTCAAACTTAAAATACAGACTGCTTATCTAGATCACAACACAAGTTTACTTTCGTTTTTGAAATCCAACCCAGAATGTTTTTCAAACTTGAATGGAAATGTTACATTCACTCTGGTGAAATTATCTTTGGAGCAGGATGCAGAGAGTACTCTTACTTCATTTCACTGGCAGAGGGCATCAAAATTACATGTTAAAATATGGGGTAAAATTTTGAGGGAGATCAAGATGGCTGCCATCCTATAGACACTGTTAATTCATCGCTCAGTTACACGCTTCAAAAATATCAACCTTTTTGGTTTGAGATTGTGTCCTTTTGTTACAATAACTTTAGTCCCCAGCAGATTACAACACTCTCCTACAGATTATTTCACCAAAATCATCTTTGGACATCTAAACCAAGGAAGATTACTATGGATTTTTCTGGGCCTCCTCTGCATGTACCTTCCATTGTGTCTGCTGCTTGGCCTTCACTCCTCTAAAATATAAAAAGAAAACCAAAGATGTCAATTGATCCTGACCTTATGGATATTCAAACTAGCAAAACAAAATTCTCTACAATAGTATCCCCTGAGAAGGATGCTGTGATTAAGAAACCCAGAACAGGGAAACAACAGGAATTCACCAAATCTGCTACTAAAAATAAGCTGGATTCTACAAATCTTGAAGATTTAAAATCAGCTCTTCACCCTATTCAAATTGCTATACAGAGCTTCGCTGATCAACTAAAAACTTTTGGAGACTCCATTAATCAAATTCTCACCAGAACTGAAAAAAACGAGGCAAAGGTTTTTGACAATTTAACTAAAATTGAACAAATGCAAAAAGAAGCCAACTCTAATGCAACAGAAATTACTAGATCTGGAAGATAGATCTAGATGTAATAACGTCATTATACGAAGCATATCAGAGCAGACTGAACATAATAAACTCACAGAAACTATTACCACAATATTTGCTTCATTCTTGGAAAACACTGTAGACACTACCCACATAATCAATGAGAGAGCACACAGAGCCTTCAGACCTCCTCTGGATTCAGACGAACCAAGACTGGTGTACGCTAAGTTATTAAACTAACAACATGTTAGTAAACTACTAACAGCAGCTAAAAGCAAGAACTATATTACTTAGAATGGGAACAAAATCTACCTGTCTCATGTCCTCCCATCTCAAATCAAGCTGGAAAGACAAAAACTTGCTCCCTTCTGTGCCTATCTCATTAAAAAACAAATCAAATTTCAAATGAAATACCCTAACATAATGTCTTTTCACTACCATGGCAATAAATACTCTGCTTGCAATACTAAGGAAGCTACAACAATTTTCTTAAACATTTTCAAAGAACACCCTGAGATGGGAATGGTCAAGTGTTAAACAGACCTGTATGCAATTGGACTGAATTTATTCAGTGCGATGCTGACATATCTTAAGAATATAGTTTTCTGCATGGATAATCATATTTAGTTGCTTACCTTCTTCCCACTTGTGTTCCTGATGGCCTGGGAATGACCTCCCATATGGGCCTGCACTCCTTGATGCATTTTTTGAGTTTCGAAGTGGACTTCTAGCTCCATGAGGACATGCAACCTTTGAACTTCATCCAGCCCTTCGATCTCTGCATCCCAGAACTCCTGTGGTTCTTAAAGGAACATAATCCTAAAAACGGACTTGAAGAACTCACTCCTTGTTGCTGGTACAGCTATTAGATTCGATTATAGCCTGTTTTTGCTCCGACTGTTGTCTGTGGTATCTTTGGAATCTAAATTTGGCCACAGACTACAAGATGTAAGTACTTTTTAGCTTCCCAGCTCTTTTCTCGGTTTACAAGAATGTTTTGCTGTTTTTTCCCATGATGGCAATACAGAAGCTGTTAACAACCCTCTGAAGTCACCGAGATACTTCTCTGTGTTTCCTGGACTGCTTCAAATAGACTTTTCACTGCTGTTGTTGTTGTGACACTATTTTTAGTCTCTTCTTGAATGCTCTGATGATGTGTCTGAGTTACTAAGCACTGTATGGTTACATTATGCAGAGCTGTTACCTGTTTATTGTACATCTGTTTAAGTCAGCCCTCTTCTTTTTGTATTTAATGCCCACATTGGAGCCTTTTGTCAAGTTGGTTACTTCTCATTTAAACTTTAGCCTTGCTATACATATTAGTTTGAAGCAAGGTAAATATTGAATTACCAAACTCATTGTTAGATGGAGTAATGTTCTCATTTTGTTATTTATTTTTACAGCTACTCTTTTCAAGGGTTTACATGAATATATTCTCTTGGAGAATACCTAATGTTAACCAAAGTAAGCAGCTGATTTACAAGTTCTAATGTCTCTTTTAGTTTAGCTTAATTGTTGTCTAAATGTGACTATAACAAAATACTGCACCTAGAATGGTTTAACCACTTGTTTCCCTTTTGGGCTCACTTCTAGTTACCTTGATACTTTTCTTGAGTCCACTGACTTTTTAGCTGGTTACCCGATACACAAGGTATAAATTTGTTGTGCGGAAATTACTGTTACTGTTCATTGCCCGACTAGACATTTACTATGCCTTTTTAATCTCTCTCAGACAGTTTTCTAATGGTAGTCTGACTACTGTATTAAGTTAAGGGTCTCATATTTTTCATAGCTATTTACCTTATTCATGTTAACATCTCAATGCCTATCATTTATTAGTCAATTACTGCGATTAGTCAATGTATGTTGTTTTGGTGAATCTTATACAACTTATATATTTCAAAGGTTATTAGTATCTTCTTTGCAGTAATATTTGCTAGCCGACATATCATATATATTTTACTCATACATTTAATCTCATAGACTTACTTTCTTCCTTCCTGTTGCTTTGATGAGCTGTAGGATTAATGAGTAATTTGTTAAGGAAGTTATGCTATTTGTGCTCTTTAGGTTTAATTTTTAGCTTTGGGATCTAACAGCTTTATAAATATTGTATATTTAGGAACTATACTGCTTTTTGTTTCACATACTATACTTTTTCTTAATGTTCTAGTATCCATTATCCCTTGCTGTTAGGCAAAGGGTCATTGCAGGAAGAGCTAAGTACCTTGGCCCATTTAAATTACATTGTTACAACCTTTCTCTTTTCTTCCACACTCTTTGTTTCAACATCCTATCCCTCATGTATAAAGAAGATTTCTTGAAATGTGGTTAATTGAATCATGGAATATTAAGAGGTTGCAATCAGAATAGAAAAGGACACTTTTTCTCCACCTGGTCTTCAAATCTAAGTTAAATATTATTTTTGTACAAAAAACTCATATGTCCTCTGACCAACGGAATCATATTCAGGGAGGAAAATGGATTAAAGCTATCATAGCCTCTGGTAAAAAATCTAATAGTGCTGGGGTGGCTATCATTATTGAAGAAACTTTTCAAGAGGACATTAAAGATTATGATTCAGACCCTGACGGAAGATGGTGCAACATTACAACTTGCTGTTCTCATAGGTTCATAGGTAGGTACTAGGCTATCAGCTCAAGGGCCTATGTAAGCCTAGCCAACAAGGTTCCCTGGCTTATGCCACCCAAGAAAGTCATTTCTCTGTGTCACTGTCGAGCAGAGACACAAAAGTGATCCCCAGGGTGTATTTCCTATTTCCCATCCACTCATCAAGATTTTTCTTGAAGAGTGCTAATGAAGAACTTTGCTTGACATAGATGGGTAGCCTGTTCCAGAGTATGGGAAGTCTCTGGGACAGGAATCTATCCCTCCAGCATGTCCTGTTTATTGTGGTGACAAGGTTTAGGTTCCTAGAGTGTGTAGCTTGGAGGGATTGGGATTTTTTTAGGTGTAGCATGTCCAACAGCTCTGGGTTTGACATAGCTTTATATGTTAGGCAGAGATCACCTCGGAGTAGGCGATATGCTATGGAGTAAAGCTGGAGTTTTTTGAGATGGTCAGTGTAGGGCATTTGTTTGAGGCCAGTAATCCTCTTTGTGAGGTACTTCTGTGGCCTTTCCAGCTGCTGCAGATGTCTTGTGAGGTACATTCCAAAAGGGGCCATTGTACTCTATAGAAGGAGTTTATTAGGTAGAATGTGGTAAAGAGATGGGACTGGGGAAGTGTCCCAGATCAAATCTACAGTGGAGCGGGCAACTGCAAAGACACCAAATTTAAACTACAAGCCAGAAATAGGGAGGGTGGGTGGAACAAAACAGTTTCAGCAGAGATCTGAAAAACTATAAGCAACAATTAACAGTACAAACTCTAAAACCAAAAAATATACTCAGCTCTGTATATTTCCAGATAGATTGAAAAGCAGTCTCTCAGAACACAGGTTCCAGCAATGAAATGCAGGCTGATACTAACAGGTCTAATTTTATGCAAGTGATCCTTTAGTTAGATAACACACAAGCTGTGAAAACCAGTTATAACAACTGAAAACACAGCAGAAAATAAGGGGAGGTGGGGAAAACAGTTTCAGCAGAGATCTGAAAAACTATAAGCAACAATTAACAGTGCAAACTGTAAAACCAAAAAAATATACTGAGCTCTGTATATTTCCTGACCAATTGAAAAGCAGTCTCTCAGAACACAGGTTCCTGCAATGAAATGCAGGCTGTTACTAACAGGTCTAATTTTATGCAAGTGATCCTTGAGTTAGATAACACACAAGCTGTAAAAGCCAGTTATACCAACTGAAGACATAGCAGAAAATAAGTTGAGCTGGGGAAAACAGTTTCAGCAGAGATCTGAAAAACTATAAGCAACAATTAACAGTGCAAACTCTAAAACCAAAAAATATACTCAGCTCTATATATTTCTAGATAGATTGAAAAGCAGTCTCTCAGAACACAGGTTCCAGCAATGAAATGCAGGCTGTTACTAACAGGTCTAATTTTATGCAAGTGATCCTTGAGTTAGATAACACACAAGCTGTAAAAAACAGTTATACCAAGTGAAGACAAAGCAGAAAAATAGGGGGAGGTGGGGAAAACAGTTTACAAACCGGTATTATTACTTAATGCATATATGCCCCCTGTTCTAAACAACAAGATTTTATTGTCTCTATACAAAATCCTCTCTTCTTTCTCTAATCATTATTACATTTTGGGCATAGATTGGAATTCTGTTCTGGCATCCTATAATGGATAGAACTACCATTAATGCCAAATACAATAAATATGTCTCCTTAACTATCATGGAACTAAACAGTGACTTTAACCTATTTGATCCTTATGTTTTCCTACCGAATAACCCTCCCAATAATAAACTTACCTTTTACTCTCATTGTCACAAAAGTTGGTCTAGATTGGATTTCTTTTTAATCTGTAGTGGCTTTTTGAATTTTAATAATTCCTTTTATAATGATCCCAGATTTCTCTCAGACCACTATAAAATCTCTCTTAACATTGATTGGTCCACCAAACTTACTATTAACAACAGAGGCTATTTTTGGTTTCTAAATCACAACCTCTTAAAGAAGAATGACATAATACAGGAAATTGACTCCCTTTTGGAACATTCCTTTCATTCTTTTAACTCTAATATACTCCCATTAGATATCATTTGGGCCTCCACAAAAGCTGTGATTAGAGGGTCCCTTATAAGTAAAGCTTCTTTTTATAAGAAAAAAACTCCTCCTTAAAGAATCGCCAATCAAAGATAATATTACTAAACTGGAACTGGACCTATAAGCAGACTTTAAACAAGTGACAGAGACACAACTAGCTCACATACAGGAGGAACTTCACTCTATACACTCTGAAAATCTTTCCTTTCAAGAAATTAAAACTTTGGCTAATTATTCAGAATGGGCACCGTTTCCCTCTAAATTCTTAGCTAGATTAATTAACCAAAATAAACCAACTTCTATTATCTCAGAAATAACATACCAAAGTAAAACATATGAAAATAATCATGATATAATTAATTAAGCTTTTTGAAACGTTATATACTCATCTATACAACCGTTTGGATTTTTCATTTAATACGTTAGAGTTAGAAACTTTTCTAGACCAACTAAACTTCTCCAAACTTAATAGAGAACAACAAGAACTTTTATTTTTTTTTCAGAAAGAAATAATTGCTGCAATTAATAATCTTAAATCTAATAAAGCTCCTGGTCCAGATGGTTTCATTGCATAATTTTATAAAGCCTTCATCCCTAAACTATCCAGTATCTTGCTACAACTATTTAATTATATCATTCAATTTGGAATCAGTGATTTCCACTTAAATGCATCTAAAATGATTTTTATTGCTAAACTAAATACTGACCTCAAAAATCCTTGGAACTATAGACCTATTTCCCTAATTAACCTTGACATAAAGATCTTTGCCTCCATACTAGCTAATAGAATTAAATCAGTCATCAAGCATCTTATTTCCCCAGAAAAATCTGGCTTTATACAACATAGACAAACATTTGACCACACTCTTACTTTTGATGCAGTGATATCCCCCTCTAGCCTTACCCGTACTCCCATATATATACCTTGGCTATTGATGCTTCTAAAGCCTTTGACTGACTTAACATTGACTTTTTACTTGCAATTCTTCCCCGCTTCAACATACCCCACGCCTTTATCCAGACTATTAAAATCCTCTATTCTAAGGCTCACACTACTCTACAAATAAATAAGCAGTTATCCTCCAAGATTGATATTAGAATAGTGGTGAGACAAGGTTGCCCACTATTCTCTATTTCTTTAACCTCTGTATCGAACCACTTTTTCTATTAATTACTCAAACAACTTTTCATCACATCCCTGTTCTATATGGTATCAATATTACTCAGTCAGCTTATGCTGATGACTTAAACTTATACTATTCTCTTCCTATTTGGATCTTCAGAAAATTCTATCATCTGTTGATACCTTTTCTTCTTCTTTTTTCAGCTGTTCCCAGTTAGGGGTCACCACAGCAGATCATCTGTCCGTTCATGATTGGCAGTGGAGTTTTACGGTGTTGAGTTGCCAGCCCGGCGCCCAGCTTTCCACGGAAGGCACACACACATACACACTCACACCTAGGGCCAAGTTAGAGTAGCCAATCCACCTACAGCATGTCTTTGGGATGTGGGAGGAAACCGGAGCACCCGTAGGAAACCCACATGACCACAGGGAGGACATGCAGACTCCGCACAGAAGGCACCCCAGCTGAGAATTGAACCAAAGAACCTCTTGCTGTGAGGTGGCAATGCTAACCACTGCACCACTGCAAATGCCCTCTAAACTCTCTAATTATAAATTAAATCCCAGGAAATCATTAATCTTTCCTATCAACTCTTATTGCCAATTCCCTTTTGATATTACATCTATGGACATTAGTATTAATCAGTCTTTACAATATCTAGGAATCTCATTTCATCAAGACACTACCCACTACTATAAGAACAATATTACGAAACTCTGGTTGAATGTTCAAAATGACCTTAATAGATGGTCAAAACTCAAACTTCCCTTCCTCACTAAAATAGCCACAATTAAAATGAACATCCTCCCTAGATTCCTATACTTCTTTAATGCCTCTAACATAATGATTCATAACAGTTTTTTAAGTCCTTACAGTCTTCTCTTTCTACTTTTCTATGGTTTCCCAAGGCTATTAGAATTAGTTACAAAAAGCTTTCTTACCCCAAAGAAAAAGGGGACCTTGGTCTACCAGATTTCAAATTATACTATGATATTATTAACTGCAGTAGAGTAATAGCCATTTCTGATTTTTCTCCTAAGTCTTCAAATTGGTCTCCACCTTGGGTCAAACTTTTCTACAATTATATTAAAACACTCAACTTTAACCCTAAAGCCCTCCCTTTTCTTAATAAAGAAAAATTGAATAAGACTAACATACATATGTCCTTAAAACATAAAATAACTAACTCACAAAAGGTTTGTAAATCTCTAAACCTGTTCCCCGCTTTTAATATACTACAACCAATTCACCGTAATCCTAATCTCAAACTGAACAAGAAAATAATTAACCTAGTACCCCCTTTTAAAAAATAAATCTATTTCAGATTTCTTTCTATTCAAACATGATTCTATTTGTTTACAAGGACTCAGATGAATCTTCCCAAAAACTATACAATCATTGTAAGACAAATTAAAGAACTGTGTCACACTACCTTGGAGGAGCCTATCCTGACCTCAAATGATATTAACTCCTGTCAATCTCTTTAGAATTTATTCCTCCTTAAAAAGAAAATGATCTCCTGCATGTACAAGCTTATTAGTTCCATTAAAATTCAAAAGGTGGTCATTCACTCTAACTACTGGCTTGACCAAGATCCCACAGTCTTAACCAGTCCATTCAAATATCCTGTAGATTTATCCCTCTTAAGAAACTTAGGTATACTCAACTTATGTTATTAAATAATGCCTATCTGACTCCATGCATATTAAATAAAATCTACCCTAATACCTCTCCCTTATGCACATTCTGTCCTAATCAAAAAGCTGACCTTATCCATATTTTCTGGAGCTGCAAATGTACCTATAAACTTTGGTGCTCCTTATGGGTTCAATTGGAAAAAATGGGGTACAAAAAATCTACGCTGTTTTGGAAGTTCACTCTTTTACATACCCCCCAGTGTTGTCTAAATTACAACTTTGTACCTTAATCTCACTTTTCATGGTAATTAAATACTATATTACACTCAGTTGGAAGGACAGATCTTTGCTTTCCAGGGATGGGATTTAAATGATTGGCTAGTAAACACTTGTTAGCTCACAAGCACTTAACTTACAGCATGAAACTTCACTCCTACTTTATTGAGTATTACAAGATGTTGTTTGATCATAGTTTATCTTAATGTTATTCAAGTTTTGTTTTTCTTTTTTCTTCTCTCTATTGTATGGGCAAAGTTTACAAATGTACATAGTTGTTGTTACTGTTGTTAAGCATTGTACATTGTTTGGTTGTTATTATTGACAAACTTGAATAAAGAGATTTAAAAAAAATATGGGGTAAAATTTTGAAAGTCATCATATATAAGCATTTTGTTACTTTACCGTAAACAGACCTATAACTTTGTCAGTTATCTATATTCTGACTGGAAACTTACCCTGTACCAAAAATGCATATGTTACTGGGCATCTTCAGATCCAGGCCAATGTTTACTTTTTTGATAACTATAGAAAGATTTTTAATTTTTTTAGTACATATTTGGATCAACAGATCCATGGTCAGGCTAGCCACCTGATTGTGTTAACCCTGGCTTTAGATGACTGTCACTGTTGAAATGACAGTCCTACCTCATGTGCAAAAATGGCAAAAGGGGTTGTGGATGCATGGATGTATTGACTGATGGATTTGGATAAACACATAAATATTTTTATTCTTTTGTACATGAAGTAGGGCTATGTTAATAGTGTAATATAGATCAAAAATAATTAACTGCACTACCATTATGAACTTTCTGCAAATACGGTGAATACATTATAACATTTGATATATTTTTTACACAAAGCTCACTTCCCAGGCATTTCTTCAAGTCATTCTATGAGTGCAAAAGTTCCCATTCATATGACAGAAGATAAATTATTTTTTTATAAGCCATAAGAAAGCTCTGCATTGACTGGGAAAAATCATGGTCAGTGTATGACATAACAGAATATTTACCTATAGAGTTTTGTTTGTGAAGTTAAAATACAGATTATTATTTTAAAAATATGTGACAAAAGGCTGAACATAAACAGAGTTATTAATTTATTCCGAATAAAGAAAGCAACCTTAAAACTTTGCCAATTTATATTTTCAGCAGAATTGTTATCATATTGATATCTTTTAGAATATTTTACAAATATGGTACATGCAATTTGTGACTTTGTTCCCTGACAAGAAATTCTATTCTACTGATGCTAAATGATTCTCAGAGCAGTATAGTGACCACAAAGGTTTATTTTATATTTAAGACTGGCTGCATACATCTAATTTAAGCAGATGAAAGTATAAATATTGTTTACATGCTTCCTTTTCAATGTTTCAGTAAGGAATAGATCAGATGAACAAGGGGATCTGAAGATGTTTTAACTACTTATAAAAGCAGCACGTGCGAAATGCATTACTGTATTTTTTGTGGCTGCCATGTCAAAGAAAAAAATTAGAAAGAGGGTAAAACTGGAAATGCCATGTCTTTACTGTGTGACACATAATTTTGCCATTGGTCTTATAAAACACAGAGGTAAAAGAAGGTTTCTTTTTGGATACAGCCCAAAAAACTGTAACACTGAATTTTAGTCATATATGCATTATAATATGCATCATGAAGGGTGCTGTATTTCATATTTTTAGCTTGAAAAATATGTGTACTTTTATGTTCAATTTAGTTTGAGTGCTTCTCAAGAATCAAATTAATTTCCCTAAGGTTATTTTTATCATCTGGCAGGATTTGTCAAATTCAGCTACTGACATGTATTCAGCCTTGATGGCTTTATTAAGGCGTAATATTATTTTGGCTAAAAGTGATGGATTAATTAGTAGTATATTCATATTTATTATTTCGGCAAAAAGTGAAGGATTAATCAGTAGCATATTCATATTTTTAGAACTGATCTAGAAACTGAAGTTATGTGAATGTGCTTGTACATTTGTCTCTGTGATTTTTCTATGTTAAATTTCAAAATAGCTGATTTTCTGATTTGCATTTCTTTCTGAAGCTGGAAAGTTATATTTGCTCCAGTAAGAAAATACATAGAAACTTTAATCTAAATGCAGGTACATGCCAATACTTAGCTTGCAACGTTTGCAGATGGGATGAAAATATTAATACTCTAAAAGTATAATAAAAAACCTCTTTATGACTGAAAACAACTTATTTATTTAAGTCTAACTGGTTATTGCTTATATTATCTGGGAAATTTTACATGGGCCAGATGATAGCAGTATAGTTGATAGTACCTTTTATCTAATTGTGCTTGCGTTTTGTAAATTACTGAAGACTTCCCTTGTTTCATTGAGATCAGAGGATAGGAGAGTCTATGCTGATGTGAAATAATGAAACCCATGCTCAGTGGTACATTGTTAAAGATAAGTGCTATGAACAAAAGACACCTTTATGGTTAACTTAGATTTTCTACAGTGACCCAATGACCTTTGAATTGCCATCAAGCTGATTTTTCCTCTTTTTGATCTCTCCCATTGCAACTAGTCATGGAATAAAGTGGATGGGGGGGAACTGAAAGCATTCTTATACTTGGCATCTTTCTTTTATAACAAGGCCCTACCCTTTTCTACCTCTCACGAGTGCAGATATACACTGCTGTCTGTTGGCAGTAGTATTTTATAGCTATCGTTCTGTACATGCTGATATGTAAGATGTTTTGACCATGCACCACCTTTGAAAGGGGGCTGTAACATGCTTCTAGTATGGCTTATTCTGCACTGTCTTCCCTTAATGTATTGGCAAATAACACCACTGCAAGTCCTGCATTTCCTAGTTGATAAATATAGATGTTTACCCTGTTTCACTATGAGAGGCCACCATGTAAATGGCGCTACTTCTCATATTTTTCATATTTTTTTCACTGGATGGTTCTGTTTCGTTAATTATTGAAGGCCCTGTTCTGGGACCTCTTCTGTTTCCAGTTTACCCCATCACTTACTGTTAATTAGCAACATTTGAGTTGTGTACTTTAGAAAGGTGATGTGATCCTTTACAGGGTAAGTAAATAATTTTTCCTTGTCTCAGGTCATCCAAGCATGCATCTAAGTCTAAAAGTGGAAGGGTTTACCAAAAAATACAAAACAGTGAAAGGTAAACTAAACCAAGACCAAGCCATACTCCATCACCAGCTTCTACATTCAGGAAAATACCACCCATTATTGATATAATTTACCCATTTCATGGTTTTGGCATTGAAAAGATTAAAACATGCAAATATCTGGTTCACTAATTTAGGTTTTAAAAGACCTAACCTGTTCCCTGTGCAAGTAGAAGAAAACTTAGTGCATGTAAGTAAAGCCCTCATTGGCAGTGAAGAGTGTGATGTATTTTACTTTTGTAAACTATTTATGCACCCTATTTCCCAGCAACCTTCAAGTTCTTGCAATTATTAACATTTTTATCTGTAATGCAAAGCACAGGCACAAGTCTTTTGGTGATAGAACTAAATATAACTGTTTATTGTTACTTATGAGTTCAGGAGGGCAAACAGCAGGTATGTGTACTCTAGGTAGCAGTAATAGGTATCCTGAACATATGCACAGTCATATGATGGGGCTGTTCCTAGGCTAAAGCCACTGAGGGGGTTTGGGGTGAACCAGGGCCTGACAGTCACTCTTAAATGAACATATAAATTGAAGCAAAATAATGGAGAAGGTTGAGTGCTAGGCAGAGCTACTGACTGCACAGGGAAATTATGACTAAAGTCATTTATTTTTAAGGATGGGATGGACCAGGTCCTAAACTGCTACTTAAAAGAGGAGGAATTCAGCCAAAGGAAAGGAAAGACTCTCAGAGTTCAGTTTTTATAAGAAAGAGAGGCTGCGTACCGTTCCTTTAGAACTGCATGTGCTATAGTCATCCTTGTATGTACGTCAGTTCAAGTTGCAATTCTTGTGCTAGCACATGTAAGATACTCAGAAGAACACGCAGTTCAAGATTTGGTTGCTTTTATTATAACTCACCTTTGTACTGTCCTTTAAGGTATTGACAAATAAAATACCTATTGGATGGCCTAATTGCATTTGTTGCACTTGTCAGCTGCCTTTGTATGTAGAGCATGGTCTTCCTGCTCTTTGGGGATGCCATTATTGACTCATTTCAGTTGATGGCTCCTGTGTGATATACAGTGGATATAAAAAGTGTACACACCCCTGTTAAAATGCCAGGTTTTTGTGATATAAAAAAATGAGACCACAATAAATCATTTCAGAACTTTTCCTACCTTTTCTCACCTTTAATTTGACCTGTAGAAGTAGTGGTCCTTTTCACCGCACTGTACTAGATTAGTAGCATAAGATTTGTAGTTATTAGGAAGATACTGCACTATACTGACCTGGAATTGACTTTGTTTTTTCTGTTTTCTTTTTAGCAGCTGGCCTACTCCAGGTTTTCTGACTCACAACCTTGTATTACTTTGTGTCTACCCCTCCCCCTCCTTGAACCTGCGCAACTCCCTCCCACTCCTGCTTAATTACAATGGTATCTTCCTTTTACTGTTTTGTCTTGACCAGCCCTATAGATAGGTTCTGCAGTCTCGAGGACTGGTGTAGCCCTGCTACGCTCGGCTGACCCTGCCCTCATTTCCCACCTTCCCCCACTACCTGTACATTTATTATAACCCCAGATCACCTGACCAAACCCTCCTCCAATAAAAGACCTCTCATACACACCCCCTATCAAATTTCTACCTTAAAATGTACATAGCATTTACTTGCCATGCATTCATACTCTCACTCATACTTGAACTCCAAAGCCACTAAGACCCAACCACTACAGCCCCATAAAATATAATTAATCCTAGGATTTCTCTTCCTAACCCTCACATACCAAACAAACATCACATCATTATATACAAACACATCACTAGAAAACACATAATTCCACATAACATTTTCTCAAACAAATATACACTCACTCATTTTCTTTCCTATCTCTTCTACATTATTTAAAGACAGCTTAATCCTACACATTCATAAGTCTCATATAACACCATCTTACACTAGAAAAACATAATTTAGATCCAAAGTAGACATAGTGCACACAATTAAACACATACTGTTTATCACTAAAAATCTACTTGTATCTGGAGACATACACCCAAACCCTGAACCACAAAACTCTCTGCTCTCTGATAAGCAAATCTCTGACCTATTGATTCTGAATGTCAACATCAGAAGTATCTCTAACAAACTTTCTGACCTACAAGCATTTATAGCTCACTACTCCCCTGACATACTAACCATTACCGAGACATAGCTAAATCCTAGTACCCAAAATGATGAAATTCTCCCACCAGGATATAATATCCTAAGACTGGATAGAGAGGGCAAAAAAGAGAGGTGGAGTTGCTATCCTCTACAAAAATACAATCAACATCAAACCTCTACAAACCCCCATACCTAAATTTCAAAATGCTGAAACCTTAGGTTCAACCCTAAGCATAAATAACACAAAAACTATCATCATTCTCTGCTGTTATATTTCCCCAGGTAATAACTCTCCCATCATTGAATAAATGTTACAATAGGCCAGATAATCACCCCAAGAAACCATCTTACTAGGTGACCTGACACTGAATGGTCAGTCTTTACCTGTAACAACCTCACTAACCGTATTAATCTTTACAGTTTCACCCAACTTATCCAAGAACCCACTAGAATTGACAACCCCCCCCCCCCCCACAAACAGTCTCTTCTAGACTGGACACTAGTTAACTGCCCCAAAGAAAACTATCAAACAGGATGCCTTCCTGATGGCCTTAGTGACCATCTCCCCACCTTCCTCCTGCAGAAACATGCCAACATAGCCAAGCCTACTGTTTTTAGACAAGTCAGAGACGATCGTAAACTAAATATACAAGAACTAAACAGTATTCTAAAACATAGTAACTGGAAACCACTACAAACCCTATATCTAGACCAAGCTGTTGACTACTTCAACAATATTCTCATCAATATCCTTGATAGACTCACACCAATTAGGAAAATAAGAGCCAAGTCAAACTATGCACCATGGCTAACTAGGGAAACTAGAGTCTTTCTAAAGTCAAGGGATAAGGCTTGGAGAATTTGGAAATAATACAATACTAGCCTAGCCAAACAAAGTTACCTACAACTTAGAAATCAGGCCAAGAGACAAACTAAACTCGATAGACAAAATTACTTCCTCAAAATCCAAAACACACATTCAAAAGATCCCCAAAAGTTTTGGCATGCCATTAACTCTCTCCTAAAACCAGGCAACACTACCACTCCCACTCCTAACTCCACAAATGACAACAAGGAACAATGCCTCCCAATTCAATCACCACTTCACAGAATCCATCTTAACACTATCCTCCCAACTATCCAGAACAGCCCTACATATAACCCAACCAAATGCCCTGACAACATCCCATCCTTTACACTCTCACCTGTTCCCACCTCAACAATTAAAACACATCCTAAAACTGAAACCTACCACCCTTGCTGCTGACAATCTACCAGCCAACTTCCTAAAAATAGGTGCTGAATCCTTATCCTACCCTATTTCTATTCTTATCAATCGTTCCATACAAGAAGCATATGTCCCACAGCTATGGAAGGTATCATACATTATTCCACTACATACAGGCAGAAACTCTTACGAATACTCAAATTATCACCTCATTTCCATTCTATCCCCCTTATTTAAAATACTAGAGAAATATATATAATCTCAGGTAACAGGATTCCTAAACTCACACCATCTCCTCTCACCCATACAGCATGGCTTCCGACAACACCATAGCACAACCACCGCTCTGCTCTCTTTCACCAATCTGATCAAGCAACATAGAAATAATAATAGCTTTGTATCTGCAATATTTCTAGATCTCTCCATGGTTTCACATTCCTTACTACTAGACACCTTGACATCCCTATCCTTTGCCCCTTCCACTATAGCCTGGTTTAAAAGCTATCTGTCAAATAGGCAACAATCTGTCCAATGGCAAAGTGTACTATCCTCCTTACTCCCAACTGCATAGGTATACCACAAGGTTCCATATTAGGCCCACTTCTTTTCCCCATATTTACCAATAATCTCCATACCACCACACAGCATGCTTCACTTATACAATACACTGATGATTCATCTCTTATCTGTTCAGCTCCATCCCTTCCACCCTACAACAACTCAACCAGGAATCTTTTAGCTCTGTGGAAAGTTGGATCACTCAGATCCAACTTATCCTAAACCCTAATAAAATCAAATTACTACTTTTCACACCCAACAAAACCATTTCCACCCCTCTATCTTTCACTATCATCTCCAAAAATGGCACTATTATCTCTCCCTCTGACCATACCAAACTCCTAGGCGTTGAAATTGATAAATATCTACACTTCAAAGTCCACATTTCACAAACTATCAAAAAAGTCCATAAAAAATGGGAACACTATATAGGCACAGGAAATCCCTCTCAAAACAAGCACGGATTACCCTAACCCAAACTCACCTCTTGTCTACCCTAATGTATGCTGCTCCAATTCTTACCAAGCTTAGAAAACTTGACCTTGTCAGACTCGAATCATGTTATAATAAAATCACCAAGTTTGCAACCGACTCCACCATTAGAACCCACCATTGCCAGGCTGTAAGGGAACTGCAATGGCTGGAACTTCCCCAGCTACTAACCTATCATTAATTAGTCATTGCTTACAATGTGGTAACACATCCAGAAAAAAAAACCTGCACTAGGCCAACTTCTCACCCACTATAATACAAATCATCCTCTCCGATCTTCCGAAAACACCCTCCTCTGTATCTTTAGGGCTAATAATACTGCAGGAAAAGCACGGTTCTCCCACTCCATAGCTAGAACCTGGAATAATCTCCCCCCCTGCTCTGATTTCTGCCCCTACCTCTTCTCACTTTAAAAACTCACTTAGAACACACTTAAAGAATAAGTGGCTATGCCCATGTATTACATAAGTTCTCAAAATATTCCACTTACATACCTCATTTCCTAATATACCTACTGTAATATATATTACAGTCTAGATCTTCTCCTAATGTTGATTGGATTTGTATACTTATTCTGTTATTAACCATGTGTAACTATTTTTTCCTGTATATATAGGTCTTGTTATGTCTTCTGCTGTATACTGTATTTTAACATATTGTTTGAAAATTCTCTGTATATTGTATTTTAACATATTGTGTAAAATTTTACTTACTCGCCTCACAGCAAGAGGCTCTCTGGTTTGATTCTCGGCTGGGGTGCCTTCTGTGCGGAATCTGTATGTCCTCCCTGTGGTCACGTGGGTTTCCTCTGGGTGCTCCAGTTTCTTTCCACATCACAAAGACATGCTGTAGGTGGATTGGACACTCTAAAATTGGCCATAGGTGTGAGTGTGTGTGTGTGCTTTATGTGGAAGGTTGGGCGCCAGGCTGGCAACTCGACACCGTAAAAACTCCACTGCCAATCATGAGCAGACAGGTGATCCGCTGTGGTGACCCCTAACCGGTAAAAAAGCTGAAAGAAGAAAAAGAAGAAGTATAAAATTTTACTTACTGTGGAGCGTTTCTCCCCAGGCCTCCACTGAAAATGGACCTGTGTCCAGTCGGACCATCCCGGTTAACAAATGTAAAATAAATAAAATAAAATAAAACTATAACCTGTACAATTCAATTGAAAAACAAAAACTCTGTTAGGGGAAAAAATATAAAAAATAAAAAACGTGCAATAAGCTGGTTGCATAAGTTTGCACACCCTTAAACTAATACTTTGTTGAAGCACCTTTTGATTTAATTACAGCATTCAGTCTTCTAGGGTAGGAGTCTATCAGCAAGGCACATCTTGACTTGGCAATATTTGCCCACTTTTCCTTGCAAAAATGCTCCAAATCTATCAATTGTGGGTGCATGTCTTGTGCACAGCCCTCTTCAGGTTGCCCCACAGATTTTCTATTGGATTTAGGTCTGGGCTCTGGCTGGGCCATTCAAAACTTTAATTTTCTTCTGGTGAAGCCATTCTTTTGTTGATTTGGATGTATGCTTGGGGTCATTGTTGTGTTGAAAGGTGAAATTCCTCTTCATTTAACTTGACTAAAGCCACCACCATGCTTCATTGTGGGGATGGTGTTCCTTTGGTGATGCGAAGTGTTGTTTTTGCACCAAACGTACTTTTGGGAATTGCTCCAAAAAGTTCAACCTTGGTCTCATCAGACCATAACACATTTTCCCACATGTTTTTGGGAGACTAGATGTATTGTTTTGCAAATTTTAGCTGGGTCTGGATGTTTTTCTGTGTAAGAAAAGGCTTCCGTCTTGCAACCCTACCTCATAACCCAGACATATAGAGAATACGGAAGATTGTTGTCACATGTAGTACACAACCAGTACTTGCCAGAAATTCCTGCAGCTCCTTCAGTGTTGCTGTAGGTCTCTTGGCAGCCTCCCTAACCAGTTTTTGTCTTGTCTTTTCATCAATTTTGGGGAGACGTACAGTTCTTTGCAACATCACTGTTGTCCCATATTTTCTCCACTTTTTGATGACTGTCTTCACTGTGTTCCATGGTACATCCAATGCTGTGGAAATTTTTTTGTGCCCTTCTCCTGACTGATACCTTTCAACAATGAGATCCCTTTGATGCTTTGTAAGCTCTATGTGAACCATGGCTTTTGCTGTAGCAGGCAACTGAATAAATGCCAGGAAAATCCTACTAGGACAGCTGAACTTTATTTGGGGTTAATCGAAGTCTCTTTAATTGATGGCAGGTGTGTACCCAAGAAGACTGAATGTTGTAATTAAATCAAAAGGTACTTCAACAAAGTATTAGTTTAAGGGTGTGCACACTTATGCAACCAGCTTATTGTACATTTTTTATTTTTTATATTTTTTCCCTAACAGATTTGTTTGTTTTTCAATTGGATTGTGCAGGTTATAGGTCACATTAAAGGTGGGAAAAGTTTTGAAATGATTTACTGTGGTCTCATTTTTTTATATTCCAAAAACCTGGCATTTTAACAGGGGTGTGTATACTTTTTATATTCACTGTATACTTCAGCAGAGTAAGTGCTGTTCAGCTCACTGACAATCTGGTAGTGGTAAAACTCAATCACAATACAGTCATATTTCTTCTGTTGTAAATACCAACTAACATTAGCTGATGATGCCACAGTATAATTATTTTTTAAATTATTTTCTTCTTGTTTATTTCATATACCAAGAAGTGAACTGGTGATTCTTCATGGAAGCAAATGCAAACAGATTTTGTTCACCACTTCTATTTTACTATATTATGATGCTTACAAACATCAGTTTCCTTTGTGCCTGATATATTTCTGAGCTATCAAGCAATGCCTAGAAATCCATTAAAAAGCATGTTTGTCTTCTTGTCAAGTCATTGCATTCCTGACCCGATTTATTTTCTCATTAGACACAATATCTGATTTAATCCATGATTGTTATTCAGCTATTACATTTGGTCCACTAAAATGTGACTTACCACAAGGGGCTTATCAATGAGCACGTCTACACTGGGGTCACTGTCTTACTCTTCTAGACTTCAGTCCCGTACACTTAGGATGCTAGCGTGAATGCCATCTGTTTTGTCACTGCTTTTAATGTCTCAAGACACCCACACACCCTAGTCCAAAGGATATCCCAAGGGATAACTAAGAACTGGTTGAGTGAATATGCTCTGCTCCTGATGATCCAGTGGTGTAACAAACAGCAAATGAAAAACTCCCGCTGACTCAGCTGACTATATCAGATTTAAGAAATCTGAAATCACAAATCTAGGAAATAAGGCTGATATCATTGTATCTGATTTCTGATTTCAAATGAAAAGACAAAGTCTGAGCCAAAATTAAAAACTTGATTTACTGTTTTACTGTAGAGAGAACAATGCCTTCCTCTAACCCACTATGCAGGAGCTTTGCATCCTGTACTTTTATCTTTAATAAAAAAACTCTGAAGTCACTGCACGTTAAGTGAAGAAATATTCACAAAGCAGAGGCCTATATTTGAATGATGTGCATATCAAAAAAATCCACATATTAACCAAAGGGGATGCTGATCAAACATCATGCAAAGTTGTTAGATATGAATATTGCTTCTTTTTCAGCAATCTTCTCATGACTTTACTAAATCAATGTGACCCTCTCTTAGATAAAGAAGAAAATCATTTTGCTACAGGTTGTTGTTGTGTCTTTCGGCTTTTCCCGGTTAGGGGTCGCCACAGCGGAACTCTGGTCTGCTAATGATTGGCAGTAGATTTTTACGTGCCGAGTTGCCAGCCCTGATGCACAATCTTCAAAGAAGGTACGCCCATTCACGCATTTCTCCACACAGAAGACACTCTAACTGAGAATCGAACAGGACAATGTCTTACTGTGAGGCGATACACCTGTAGCAAAATGAAAAAAAAAAAAAAAAAATCATTTTGCTACAGGTGTGGAATTAAAATTAAAATGCCTTTGAAGAAATGCTGAATGACAGTTCTGGCTATTGTAATGTGTACTCACAAATACCTACAATGAACTCTATCAGTATTGCTCTTCCTTGTTTCATCCAGCCCCTATACACTTATTTGAAAAGGCTAGTTACTGTCCTTTATTCTACATTTAGTAGTAGAGTATGCATGCTACTAGTAGGCTCAGGCACTTCTCCATCATCTCAGACTTCCTCGTATGCTCTGCCTTCACTGCACATGTTTCTGCGCCATTCATAAATGCTGACTGCACCACACAATACTCTTGACACTGTGCCAAATGTCCTAAGAGTCTCTATTTCCAACTTTGACTTCAGGCTTCTCTTCCCCTCAGCCACACCTACTAGGTGCTTTAACTATGAACGTGTTTCACTGTTTTCCCTTCTGTCTTCTTATTTCCTTTCAAGAGCCCCTTCTCCTTTAAAACTCCACCATCTTGCTCATATTTGCAGTGACTTCATCTGAGCCTGCCACTTTCTCTTACTTCACTTGCATTAGAGCACTTTGTACTTTTCCTAGGATAGGTTCTCCTTTTTCTTTTAGAGTAGTTCATGCACATGCAGCAATACAGCTCCTGTAAAGTTTTCTTCACTCAAATACTTTTTGAAGTATTTTTTCTACCTGCCTTTGAATTCCCCCAGATCATTGAGAAGATTGTCACTGGCAGCCCTTATGATTAGCACCTGCTGACTATCCTGTATCTTTCTGTCATTATCTTGCAACCTGAATTTTTAGTGCCCTCTGCTGAGCCACTTTCCAGATGCTGATAGAGTTTTTCTGATGCCTTTTTCTTTGCCAGAGTGATTATTCTGTTAGTGTCTTTGTTAGCTAGTCAGTAGTCCTGCTTTGCCTGATTTATGTTTTCTAACTCCCATTTCTTCATGCAATCCTTTATTCTGATAACTTCCTGGACTTCTGTGTTCCACCTCCAGCTTTCCTTCTATATGCCTTATTTCCATACCTGGCTTGTCTGCATATCTATTCTATTATCTTCACGCATGCTGTTTTGAAACTGTTCCACTCATTACTGACTCCACCCCTTTCCTCTTCTTCCTGAGGTGCTAGACCGGCAAGTCTTTCCTTGGATTCCTGTGCTTTTGCCCTCGTCAGCTTCCAAGTCTTCAGCTATTCTCTCTTGTCCTTATAACCTTCTATGACTCACTGTTTTCAGCAGATTGTGGCCCCCATTAACTTAATCTGGGGACTGACTGCATCACTAGATGATTTTGCAGTCTCTGATTTTACTCCAATGTCCAAGTCAACCTGAGCTGCATTTTGTTGATGATTACCTGGCTATCTCTCTTGGCAAACCATGTGTTGGCCATGCTTAAACATTTTGGCAGACAGAAGTTTAGAATAGTTTCTTCTTCATTATTCCTGCTGCCACAATCATGTGGAACCAGGAAATCCTCATATCCTATTCTGTCTGTCCAGATATGATTATTCAGGTCCTGTAGTATCAAGACCAACACATTTTGTTGTACTTTATTGAGAATATCCTGCATTTGCTGCCTGAAGGCCCTGTTTTCCTCACCATCACAGCTGCTGTGGATCACAGGCTGAGATCACGAGGACTTCAGTATTTTACACTGGAGTTTGAGTGCCACGAGTCTGTCATTGATTCTGGGGACATGCCTTACTATCTACAGAAGATTCTCTCTCTCTCTCTCTTTCTCTCTTTCTCATTCACTTTAATTCCCACACCATTTCTATTCTGTCTCCAACCCCAGCTGAGTAGTTGACTCAGAATCCAAGGTCAAGAGGCTTTGCTGCACTGCTCTTCCATGTTGACTCCTGGATACACAGAATGTCCAGTCTCTAAATAATCATCCTCATGTCATTCACTTCAAAACTGCATCCAGTTAACAAATCTGCATGCCCTTGTACCAATCTTTACTTCATTTCTGGAATATATTGGTTTTACGTCCAGCTTTCATTCAACAGAAATAGCTCAGGTAACCCAGTCTGAGCAGTTAGAAACCACCCAACGAGTAGCTTATTTATCCAAAGCTGCTGGGCTTTATGGTGCATGTACACTGGTCAATAGTGGCACATAGACCCCTCCCACTATTAACATGGGTCCATGACATAGGTTGGAGTAAGCTGGGTTGTCCATTACTCATCTTGCCAATGCATGTTAATCCCAACCCTGTTCTTGCCCCTAACATACGTAACATACACACATTTATTATATCTATATGATATCTATATCTCTCACCCCCCCCTCTCTCTCTCTATATATATATATATATATATATATATATATATATATATATACATATACACATATATATGTATGGGTGTATGACATGTTGATAAATGGCAGCTTGTTGAATCCAGAAAACCACCAGCATAACTGAATGAAAATCAGCTTATCATATGTGCAGACAGTTGTTTTCTGCAAGATTGTGATAGAGTGGGGTTTGAGGAATTTGCCCTTTCCCCACTGTAGTGCAATCTCTATAATTATCAGGGGTTTACCCTCTTCAAAAATGAGATGTTTTCTTTTTTTTTCTTTTTCTCAATTGGCTGCTGAGAGAAAAGTTGTGCTCGATCAGTTGCCATTCGATTTGTTGAGGTTTATCAGTTGCCCTATACACAAATAAATAAATACACACACACACACACATATATATATATATATATATATATATATACATATATATATATATATATATATATATATATATAAAATATATATATATATATATATATATATATATATATATATCTGTATCTATATTTACACACACACATATATATATATATATATATATATATATATATTAATCTGTATCTATATTTATCTATATATATATATATATATATATATATATATATATATATATATATATATATATATGGGTCTAGTTAAAATAATCTAACTGGCATAATATGGACAGCATAAATATTGACAGCAAAAATATCTAAACATAAAATATCAACAAAGGCTAACCATATCCAAAGCCACTGTTTTTGCAATGGGTCAAGCCCCCTGCACCCCCCACACCCCTACTAATTACATATACCAACTTTGACATTGTAGAACAGTGAGGAAAGGGCAAAAATCCTTCCCTAGTATAACATCAGACTTACAAATATTTTGTGTTTAGATATTTTTGCTGTTGATATTTGTGCTGCTGATACTATACTGTTTAGATTATTTTGATTAGACCCATATAGCTACATTTATATATATATCTATATAAATACATACATATATATTCATACATACATATATACCCACACACATAGCTGCACATATATTTATTATACATAAAGCTAGATATAAAGGTATACAGAATTTGTGGGATTCTGTTATATGATAAATGCAAGATCTTGTACTGTAAGTTTATAGAACACATTTCTGTGGCATCTTCAAAGTCACTGTCATCGCCTTGGTGGTAACCTATGGCATGGGCTCATTCTTTAGATATGTGCATGTCTGTCTGGATCCAGTCACTGGATTCAGAGATATGAAGTGCACCTATAAGGCTGCTACTATGTTACCGGCAGTCGGATATTTGGTTCATGCTAGTAATATACAAGATATCTGTTCTACCCCAGCCTAAGCTGCTCTTCCTATACCTAATTTTAATTTGTAACAATTGCACAGCTATTTTTACTTTAAATGTATGGGACGGTACCCACAGCTGGAGCTGAACATTTGGGTTAGCCTGTCACAGGTAACTACTTTTAAGTTTTGTATAGTTTGCTAAACCTGCACTATTTCTCCTCATATAATTCTTGTCCTGATGGGATATTCTGCTTCTTCATGTTCTTTGTCCACATGTTTTGGAATGCTGTCATCTTTGATGTCAGGGTTTCTAATTCTACTCTCTGCTTCAAATCATTCCTAAAATGATCCTGTGTTCCCAACTCTCCATATTCTAGTGCCTGCATGTCCCTTTAGTCACTTTTCTACATTACTGGCATCATTGCATACACTGTCCTCCCTACAATAGCCTTAGTTTACTTATCTGTTCTCTGTTACTTCTAATTTTACTTCACTGTAATATTCATTCTCACTTTGAGTCACATATATCCATGCACTTGTTTGTTGTTCACTGCATCCTAAGATAGCTTCAGCTACTTTTTTACATCTTAAATGCAGTTAATTTTAACTTCCACCATGATTCTGTTGTACTGAATCAGTATTTTTGTTCAGTCTTCCAGTGCCAAATAGTAAGAGAAACAAAGTATTAAACTCCAAAAGTTGCACAGTTGTTCGGTAGTTAAATTCCACACTGCATAGTCTCCAACCAGTTTATTCACAGATTTAAAATAAAAAAGATAAGTGTTTTGTCTCAAGTAATTGCAAGACTTCATCAGATAAAAAATATATTCCATTTACTGAATTTACTGAATTTAAAGCCACATTACCTAAAAATGTAACACTCAATTATTTAAACTTTATCCATTGAAAAAATATATCACTTCAAAAACAGCCATGACAATTGCATAGTGAATATATAATAAACACATATTAAGTTTACTAAATATTAAAAAACATAAAAAAACATACTATTTTTTTAAAAACCCCAATATTATGTTGTCTTATCTAAAATAAGCCTTCAACTTAAGTGAGCACGTGACCAGTGTAACTTCATTCAACTATATACAATGTCCATAACAACTAAAAAAGCAATATACATAGGAGAACACTTAATATTTCTATAACAGATTAGACAATTTTGTCCAAGCAATTAAATTATGGGTTGTGTTGTTACTCCTTGCTTTTATAGTAGCAATCTCATTTTTACAAATGTATTTCAACTTTAAAGACAGGAGTAGATTGGGATTTCCAATTTTTAGCAACAATTTTCCTTGCTATAGAGAGGATAGATCATAGTAAAAATGTTTGTTTTTTAGGAATGACTTCAGGAACAGGAACACTGAAAAGGGAGTCAGAAATTATACAGTTGTCATTCCATAGAGCTTTACAAAGATATTTAAAGTCTGACCAAAATGGGGAAATTATTTTGCAATTAACAACCATATGTATCAAGTCAGCATCAGGATGTCCACATCTCCAGCATTTTATTTCACCTTTCTTGTACATTATTGCTAGTCTATGTGGGGTGAAAATACATCTATGTAAAATTTTCCATGTGTATACATGCCAGAACAGGGAAGATGTGGATTTCTTCACCGACTGTAAACAAACTTTTTTTTATCTTTTTCTAAGAATATTTGTCTATTAACTTCACTTGAATAATTCCAAAATGAAACATCTGTTTTGCTAAAATCATTTCTGAGAATTTTATAAATAAATAGCTATGTATGAAGTATTCTTGGGTGAGCTATTAAGATATTAGAAAACATAAGCTTTTTAAACAACAGCAATATTTGGTTTATAAGAGGTGTGAAAACAAGTTTTGACCTTTCACTTTGAATGTATATTTTTAAAATCCATATAAAGATGTTTGCATGTATTTGAGTATATGGTTCAAGCAATATCCTATTACTATCAAGTGCTAAGGTTTCATGTATTGATTGACAATATGATGTATAAGAAGTATTATTCCAAAGCAACACTATGTTAATAAATGTGGAGTTTAAATAAAAATCAATATTTGGAAACCCTATACCTCCTTCACCACAGCTTGTGGTATGCCAGAGAAGAGAAATTCTTGTTTTTTGGGATACCAAAGGAAGGTAAGTAATAAGTTATTAATTTTCTGTTTAATTTTGACAGGTGGAGGAATTATTAAAGCTTGGCCAATGAATAAGATTTTGGTTAACAGTATCATTTTGATTAAAGTTAGTCTATCTTCAAATGTGAGGAAGAGTCTGTTCCAACTGTGTATTAGACTAGTAACTGAGTTTATAAGTTGTTGGTAATTAGATGTAAGAGATTTTTTATAATTAGATTCAATAATAATACCTAGATATTTAATATGCATGTCCTCCCAGTTTATGTCTCTTTTTGATCTAAGTTTCATAGTAATATTTTTATTCACTAGAAGTATCTGAGTTTTGTTGTGCTTGAATTTTAGACCAGGGATGTTTGCAAAGAAGTCTAGATTATGTAATAGGTGATCTATTGAATTTTCAATATCATTAGAAGTTACTAGTAGGTCATCAGCAAACAGTTGTATCTTGGGGATAATTTGTCTGACACGTTATATCCTTTAACACTGTCATTATTTTTAACATAATTTGCAAGAGGCTCAATAGCCAGGGCAAAGAGTAATTGGGAGAGGGTGCACCCCTGTTTAGTACCTCTTAATATTTCAAATGAGCTAGACAGATAAGATCCAAACTTTACATAGGCTATGGACTTTTCTTATAGTTTTTTAATTAATCCTATAAAGTTTGGGGAGAAATGGTATTTTTGCATAGCTTTAAACAGATATGGCTAACTTAGGGAATCAAAAACCTTATATTTCAAGGCTTAAAATAGAAAGCTCATTTTTTTTCTTGTTTGCTAAGTCTATTAAGGACAGTAATCTAATTACATTGTCTTGTACCTTTCTGTTTTTGATAAACACAGTTTGATTTTCATGAATTAATATCGAAAAAAATATTATTTAATCTGTCTGCTAAGATAGACATGAATATCTTGTAGTCAATGTTAAGCAAAGAGATTGGCCTGTATGATGGGCAAAGGTTGAGCTCTTTATTTGGTTTTGAGATGGGAGAGATGGTAGAATATTTCCATGAGGGAGGGATGTTTGCTGTAGTTTTAACTTCTTGGAATCCATTGAGTAAGATTTTCAAGATGTTATCAGGGAAGAGTTTGTAAAATTCCAGAATTAGAACATCCAGCTCCAGTGCCTCTTTTGTCTTAAGATTTTTTTATTTGTTCCTTTAATTCTTTAAAGGATAAGTGAAAGGGTTTATATGTGTTATTCATATTGTGTTTGGATAGCTTCTTTTGAATATTATTAGCAAGAAAGTTGTCTGTACTTTTGTTATCACTTGTAGACAAGTTATTATTATTAATATTCTTGTAATGGTTTTTAAAACATAAGACATTTTTAGATCTGTAGCTTTGATGGCCTGATTATTTCTAGTGTATATTATTTATTTTATATGACTTTTCTCATTTAAATATTTAGATCTAATTGCAGTCCTGTGCATACTCTTGGGATTAATTGAGTAGGATTGTAATTTGATTTTTTTTTCTAGATTTATTGATATTTTATGCTGTATGATATCATGATATTCCTTGTTTAGTTTACATATGTCAGCTAATGCAGATTTGTCAATTGATGTAAGTTTTAGTTTTAGTTTATTATTTTTTTTGTATGTTTACCAGTTTTTTATCCTACTCTTTCCTTTTATTTATATACCAACTTTTGACTTTACCATATGACTACCTTTAAAATGTCCCACATGGTAATATCTGAAACCTCTCCCTTATTATTGGCATCTAGGTAAAGCTTTATTTCATCTAGAAACCATATTTTAAATCTTTGTACTGTTACTAGATAAGCATATCGTCTACTCAGAGGCGATCTCCACTTAACATACAAAGCCATGTCAAATCCAGAGCTGTTGGACATGCTACACTTAAAGAAATCCCAATCCCTCAGAGACACATGCTCCAGGGATCTAAACCTTGTCATCACAATGAACAAAACATGCTGGAGGGATAGGTTTCTGACCCAGGGACTCCCCAGACTCTGGAATAGACTGCCCATACATGTCAAGCAGAGCGCCTCTTTGGCCCTCTTCCAAAGGAACTTTGATAATTGGATAGGAGATAAGAAATTCACCCTGGGGATCATGTCAGTCGCCCTGTTAGACAGTGGTCCAGGGAAGTAAATACTGTGGAAAGAAATAACCAGGGAATTGTTATGGCTAGGCTTGTATAGGCCGTAGGGCTGATAGCCTAATACCAACCTATGAACCTATGAAGCTATAAGCAGGTAGTCTTTGGCAGAAGTTTAAGGGGTCAGTATTAATTGTTACATTGATGGTGATAGCATTATAGTCAAACATAGGACATGATGTCAGCATTACATTATCAGTTTTGGCCAGTAAAGAACTGGTTACAAAGACTTTGTCTGTGTTGGTCTGTGTGCCAAATTTGTAGGAGTAGTGAGAATACTTAAGGGAGGATAATATTTTTATACCATCAGCATCAATTAGGTTTCTGTCTTTTATGTAGTTGTTCAAGTGCTTGGCAACATGGGGACATCTCGAAGGGCTTAGCGCTTGTGGTATTAGTGGAGGACAAGATACAATTAAAATCACCTGCTAATAGTAACTCACCTTTAGACTTTAATGTTATGGTGTCTAAATGTTTTTTTCACAGTTTTAGTCCCAATACCCAGTATCCAGTAGGTGTTTGCAAAAGTGTACATCTTTTTATCTAGTTTTAGTATGACTAAAGCAAGCATACCATCATTGCTTGAGTCAACTATTTCTGGAATTCTCATTGATTTTCCGTGTAAAATTAGGATACCTCTTCTTTTGTGGTTGCAGTTTGAATTTACCAAAATCTTATAATCCTTAAAGGTTAATTTGTTTAGATCTTCTGTTACTAAGTGGGATTCCTGAATGAATGAAAAATCTGCTTTATGTAGCATTAAATATTTGTTGACACTACTCCTTTTCATGGGGTTGTTCAACCCATTGACATTAATAGATATACTGTTAAATTTTATCATTTAATGGCGACTGCTATTATAAGTAAAACTGAAAAGTGCTTTCCTTGATTCATTTTTGACAAAAACGTTTTTTAAAACTGTTATGAACAATATAAAAACTCTAAATTTGAATATATATATATATATATATATATATATATATATATATATATATATATATATTTAATAACCTTCTGCATGGATATACTATATCCAGGCTTACTATATCTCTCATAGAAGCCACAGACTTACCCTCTCATGACATCTAGTGAGAATTCCTAGCTCCTGCAGGTTAATAGCAAGCAGAAGGGAAACTGCATGTACATTAAAAACATACAAAAGGAAAATTTCAATTTAATATACTAAGTATGCATGAACTAAGAACATGAAGCTGTATACAGTTTCTTAAAATTCTTTTTATCTAAACAGACTAAGATAAATTGATTCATCTTAATTGTTTGTTGCTATGAGTAAATACAGGACTGTAATGTCATTAAAGCAGACAGGAAAAAGGATGCATTTAAAACTGCCACTGTCAGAAGCATATTTGTAATTCTTATATAAATATAAATGTAATTCAGATTAAATCACTATTTGCAGTAAAACATATACTTATAAGACTTTTTAGATAACAATAATTGCTAAATATATGAAAACAGTTCAAACAATCATTCTTGAATCTGACTGGCTGTTAGAGTTTAGTGAAAAGTAACAGGTTCAGAGGTCATGCCTACTTCTTGGAAGACAGCACAGATTGTTTCTCATGAGTCTGTGAGCTAGCTGAAGTCTTTAGAAGCTTGAGCATCTCACAAAAGTTGTCAAAATCCCATCAAAAAAGTAAGTAGGTGGGAATTTTCTAGTGAAGTGAAGCTTTTAAGCATAACGTGTAAAATAATGAATATTTAAAATAAAGGCTCAAAATCACCAACCATGCATAGCTATAAGATATATTAGCTAAATGGTGCACATTGCAGAAGTTCAGTTAAGTAGTAAATGTATATATAATAATAAAATAGCACCACTTTCTTTATAATTACTTAACAGTAAGCATTTCTCTCTCCTGCAGTGATTAAATACTATGGCACTAGTAGTAGAACAGAAAGGGTAGGTACATACATGAAGAAATAAGTATAGGATATAAAAGAAGTATATACAAGTATATGAAATTAGTTAAGGTATTTTTATACCGTTTCACTAGTGCTATTCCAAGTATATAAAGAGGTAAAAGTATAAAATAGTAGTTTGCAGTTGGATAAGGTTTTGATTTACTTGAATGTTGAGTAATATATATTACCTGTAAAGTTAGCATTGTTGTGGGAAAGATAATAGGAGAAAAAAAAGTTACATTACCTTCTGTGTATGATTCCACATTATTTAGAAGGGAGAAAACAAAAACTTGCATGAAATGTGAAGTTATGTATAATCATTTGTCTCTGAATTTCTTTCTCTAATAGTCCACTTATTTTCATTGAAGTTCACTGAAGAATTCATGGGTTCAGGTTGACTTAAAAGTTTCTTTTTGGACAAATGTGGATGCTTCGAGAGAGAGTCAAAAGTTTTCTTTCCTTCTGGCAGGGATAGTCTTATTCTTGTTGGGAATATGAGTTGTGCTTTGATTCCTTCCTTTATTAATGATTTTATTAGAGGGACACATGCTCTTCTTTTGGACATTACAAGAGTTGAAAAGTTGTCAAACCTGATAGTTTGGTCACCAATTTTTAATGGAGCAAGGGACCAGGCAGTTCTTAAAACAAGGTCTTTGTCTTGAGAGGAGATAAATCTTATAATAACAGATCATGGCTAGCTATGTTTACTGGATACAGAAGTTGTAGTTAAAGACGTGTGCGCCCTTTCTATCCTGAAGGATAGTGCTTCAGGTAGGTTTAGGATCTTAGGAATCCAAGAGGTCAGGAAATTAATTATATTGCCCCCCCCCCCCCTCCATCTGCTCTGGGATGCCATAGATTGTTATGTTGTTGCTCCTGGTTCTATTCTCAATGTCATCTATCTTTTCAGTGAGTCTGATGTTTTCTTGAAGAAGAAAGTCTAAGTTGTTCTCTCTTTCTGTTAACCTGTAGTCTATATCTGTTACAGAATCTTTCAAAGCAGCAATCTGGGAAGTTCGTTGTTTAAGGACTTCATTTAATAAGGTCATTTGTTTAGTTTAATCTGCTTTTATATTGTCCACTTTTAAGTTTAATTTGTCTATTTTACCCACCAAGTCCTGAACTATAGTAAGGATTGCCTGTATTTCTTTCTTCATTGGAGTTTCTTGCTGAGAAAATTTGGAGCTGTTCATCTTCCTTTGTGAATGTGGTTTCAATGTTCCTTCTATTTGAAAGTTTGACAGGAAAATATGAAAATGTTAGCTTAAAATTACACCCACTTGTAGCTTGTGACTTCTAGAGTCTGATTTCAGTAGTTTCAGGTCTTTGTTGGTGGAATTAAATAAAAAATCCTGTCAGGAAAAAATGAAGACTGCAGATCTCAAGAACTCTGCTGCTTTCAGCTTGTCATCCAAGCCACACCCCTCTGTTACAGTCCTTTTCTAAATATAATTGTGGGCTACAACCCTCATTTTTTAGCCATCTCATTATTTTCATTTATTACACACCAATGTTTATATAAAATTGATTTCACAACCATACTGAACAGGGGTGTCCAACCTTTTGGCTTGCCGGGGCCGCATTGAGTGAACAGAAATTGTCTTGGGACCGCATATAAAATATATCATATAGTTAACTCTTTCACTGCCTCGGGCGACCAAAGTCGACCTCCTGGCTGTACTATAGATACATTTGAACAATGAATAAATGTAATAAATGCCTAATATTTGCCTTAAAATTCTAATTTGAATTTTCTAATCTAAGAGTTAACTCTAACATCTTAGTTAATATATATATATATATATATATATATATATATATATATATATATATATATATTTTTTTTTTTTTTTTACAAATAAACAGATATTCACTGCAGCACTAGCATTTCTCACTGGGAAAAAACACTCCAGCAGTCCAGCTACATAAAATGTCAACATTAGCAGTCCTAGAATACTATAATCCACAAAAGTAAGCCAATAAATTTGCAATAAAGTAAATAATTCACATTACTGAATTAATAAAACATTTCTAAGTAAGCTACAAAAGGGTCTCATCGAAACAAATGACTGGTGCCAGAAACATAGCCTCAAGCTAAATGCCAAAATACATCATCATCCCCTTTGGGGAGAGTGATGTACCCACAAATTATCACATTAATAACAATGTTGTAAGCACACAATTAGTCATGAGATGCTTGGGCACCCACGTGGATAGAAACCGGACTTTTGACCACCATGTTGTCTCCGTTGTACAGAAAGCTTTTTACATGGCCCACCTCATTAGTAAGAGTATCTCATTCAGGGACAAAGTGGTCATAACATCCCTGTATTCTTCCTTTATAAGAGCCATTACTGAGTGCAAAGCCCCTTTTGGGATGTGCCTCAGCAAAACACCCTGCCAAAAGAAAGACTACAACCATTTCTGACAAAAAAGGTCAAAGGACTAAGTTCACTTAGTTATCCAAACAGACTAAAAAGCTTCTTGCTTTCCTCTGTCTCTCACTGGCCCCTATAAATTTCATCACTGGCTTGCTTTCCAGGCTAAGAAAGATCCTGTCTTAAGGGACTTCCTCCACCTCAGAAATACTGGTTATACTTGAAATGCTCACTACAAAGACCAAAACCTTCACTGCAACATAAACAAGCCGCTCTGTATAGGCAGGTATTTGATACAAAAAACTTCAACTTCTGTAAAAAGCTCCTCTCATTATCAATGTAGTTCAGAAACACAACAACTGGATGGATAGCCATAAATGCACTCCTTGAGTAAGTAGCATAGCCTTCATCATACCGGATGAAAAATCCACATACTAAACTTTCCTAGCTGGGTGGCTAAAATCTAATATTGGTTACTCAAGTCTACTTGCCCAAGAAGAAAGGCCTATTTAACTAAGAATTCCATTTACAAAAATTTATTCAGTATACATATTAAGTTTCTCTCTCTTTCACACACTCACAAAAGGAGCCCCTACTTCTAAAATACGCAACCTTAGCAATCACATGGCACACATTCACGGAATGAAATTGTCTGAAAGTAAAAATATCTGAAAAAAAAATCATACTAGAGGTGGACTCATCCATCCAGTTTCCCACCACCAAAAGGACCATCAATAAATTAGCAAACAACTGCTCAGCAAGAAGTAAATCAATAAGAAATCCATAAACTCTCTAAGATCATACTACATACTGGAGTAAACATATAACTTCTCTCCAATCTAAAGCCATTTGACAGTCGGACATTTTAATTTGTGCAGAAGTTATTCACAGACGGACAGTTTACTGAGCTGTCACATTAGCACTCTATGCTTATGTCCGAACCAATGCAGCATACTTGTCAATTCCAAAAGAACTAAAGTAGCTTAATAAGAAGCTTATTTGCAAGGTTACATGGCAGTTTATAGTGGAAATAAGTTAAGCATTATATGGCTCATTCAATCCTCCCTTCTTTTGCAACAAAGAAAACCATGCTTTGAAATAACAAATATATTAAAAATAATAAATAAAACACATTGCATCCACATCCTGCAACTTCCTACCTGCAAACAACCACAGAGCTTTCACTGAAACTAGGGCTGCTTATTTCCCAGGAATGATAGCTCTCCCTAATTAAGTCTAATGGTATACAATCTACCAGGATCTGGACTACCTGAAATAAATTAAATTATGGCCCGCAAATTGAAAGTGCATTTTGTTTAATTAAACTATATTTCTAAGCCCACTTACTGTATTTTTTCAGTAACATCCCAATATCCATTTCCAGTTCACTTTACAAAACATTGGCAGTGGTAGACTTGGCATCCTCCAGATCCCTACAGGGCCATATGAATACTGCTAGCATTGTCCATTAAATATAAATATCCATCCACTGCAAATGGCAAGAAGCTATGTCTTAAAAAATCTACTTTTGGCATGCCTAGTACCCAAGTATCAGGTTTTGAAACAAGAAACATATTCCACAGTCTGTAAGTCTCTGTCTTTAATAATCATCTACTGTTGCAGCCCTCCCAACACACACATACACACTAAAACCCGCAACATTTAAAAAATGACATTGCGCCCACCTGATATGCTAGTATTAATGATCCACCAAAGCTATACTTATTGTTGTCCAATCTGCCACTGCTTAAAACCCACCAATGACAAAACAGTACTGTGTACTTTTTTGTTTGTAAGAAAAAACAATTCAACTTTATATGCTACAGTCCCACAAAGTCAATTCACTACTGACCCATTAACCCTAGGCTGCTGTCTCATTCTTACTCCCTGGAACAACATTACCTTGGATGACCAATTTTATTTCTTAAGCAAAAGACACAAATTGGAAGATGAAGCGAAAATCCATACAGTTGAGAGGTATGATTTCATATTCAATACAACACTCTCTCTGTCAGGAAAGCCACAATTTAATGAAAGTGTACTTTTAATGTACGATATATTTGTGAGCTAACTTATTTGTGTTCAGTAGGTAGATTGATTGTCATTAGCCTCTTTGTGCATATGTGTCTCTCTGTCATACACACATATACACACACACTCTTCTTCTACTTTCACATGCACAAACATTCTGCTTTCATGCATGTACTCACTCATTTACTCCCTCCATACTTACCTATTAACACAGGTAAGTGCTGTCCATTTCAAAGGCAATGATGGCAAATCCATACACGAGTCTCTCTTCAGCGAGAACACACACGCACTGATTCTTTGGCACGAAATAATGGCGGGAACACACAGATCCTTCTTTGGCACAAAAAAAAAATAAAAACTAGAATGGTGCTTTGGTGCATGTGCATACCAACAGAGTTATAGGTCATGGGATTGAACAACACAAAACAAAAAAAGTGTTTTGGGGCATGCTTATATCAATGTTGCAGTTAGAGGTCGGGGGCCGCATGGAAGAGCTCTGAGGGCCACAGGTTGGACACGTCTGCTATAGAATATATGATAATAAAACTGCAACATATGCATTATAGCCTGTGTTGTACTAATAGGCTCTTTATTAATGTTAAACCAATCCTCTAACTTCATCTATTTTCCCCAAAATTGGGGTAAAATAGTTCACCCTTTTCTTAAGTATCACTTCCTCCATGGAACTGTCTATAAAAAGGTCAGGATACCCTCTTTTTTTGAAACATTGTATTTAATATATTACATTCATCTATAAAATTCTCATGTTGCATAGACATTCTTGCTGCCCAAACAAATTGGCCGTACTGCTTTTTTTCTGAGTAGTGCGGTGAAAATTGGTGTAATGTAAGAAGGAATTGGAGTATGTGGGTTTCGTATAGATCCTTGAGATATATATTGTATTCAAATAGTCTTTTGCCAACATGACATCCAAAAATGAGGTATAATCTCGACCTATGTCATATGTAAAGTTCAAAAACAATGTTGTATTATTGAGGTGCTTGATAAATTCAGGTATCAATTCCACATCTCCTTTCCATATAATAACAATATCATCTAGATACCTAGTATATAGGTGCCATGAATCCCTGTAAGTACTATTCAAAACATATTTCTTCTCCCATTTCACCATAACAATGTTCGCATATAGCGACCCACATGCTTACCGCATTGCTACCCCTTTTAATTGTAAGAAGATCTGATTCTCAAAAAAATGTAATTATTATTCAGTACCACAGATAACAAATGTTCATACAAGTTCACTTTATCCTTGGACAGAACAGTTTCAGAAAATAAAAAAAAAATAGTAAACCATTGTATACCTACATGATGAGGAATACCAGTGTACAGATCCTTAACATTGATTGTAAAAAAATATGACATTTTCATCAAATCCCAATAAATTACATTTATTCAGGAAATCCCAAGAGCCTTTACATAAATAAGGAATATTTTATACCTCATTCTTAAGCTAGAAGTCCAGAAATGTTGTCAGAGGAGATGTTACAGAATTTCTTGCATCCACTATGGGGCACATTGGTGGAATATTTAGATCCTTATATAACTTTGGTACTCCAAAGATGGTTGGTGTAGTGGGGTATTTGATGTGCAACAAATTATATGCCTCTACTGTAATTTCTCCTTGCATTAGCATATCATATAAAGATATATTAATTTTGTCATAGGCAGTATTTAGGTCATTTATACAAACCTGTCTGTAAACTTCCCCAAACAAGATAGCATATATTCTTTCAGTGTATTGTATATTGTCCATAATCACCACTCTACCCCCCCCCCAGTCTGGTTTCATAATCCAGATTTCACAAGATTTTAAGTCCTGCAACAGTTTTATTTCTTCATGACTTAAGTTGTAGTCCTTGTTGTTCTTATGGACAGGTGCTTTTCTGCCTAGTTGCAATGACTGGTGGGGTGATGAATTATATAAGCTAGATAGTTTTAAACGTGCTGCCTTATGTCATTAGTTGTAAAAATAAAGTTTAAATTAAGCTTTCTAATGTAAAGCTTCAAATATATTAGGACTTCTACTATATTTGCCCTTCTACCAATTATAAAAGGTATATCCTTAGATAAAATGTCAGCCTGATGTTATTGCATAACACAAGAACTATAGTTATAAATGTTAAAGTCACCTGTTTGGCTGACTACCAACTGGTATTTTTCTTCTTGCTCTGATATGGTCATATATTGTGTTGCTGCTTCCAGTTGTTCTTACTCAATCCAGGATTTTCTAGCAGCAAATAGTGCACCTTTGACTGAAGTAGAAGTAAAATGTTATCCACTTCATGTGAACCAATTATATAGTCAAGTACAGTGAAAATGTATTTTTAATAGGTCTTTTCTTTTATTCATAATTTGCCCTAGTCTGGGGTTGTACATATCTCTGCTGCATCTTGGCTTCTGCTAAAAAACTCGGTTCCTGTCCAATTTGCAGGCACTTGTTATCAGTTCACTTGGGTGTTTAACTTGGCTGCAGAATGATTGCCATCCCAACACCTAGGCTGATAACATCAGGACTCATGCAGGAGGCAGGCAAGCTCTTGATGTTTTCACTGCTGTTCACAGAAGCAGGCTTGGTTTTCATGTGATTACACAGTTACTTAAATATTCTTTCCTTTTTTCTAGAACTGTGAAACCATTCACATTCTAAGATAATATGGTAAGTGTTGCCTTTATGGTAAGAAGTCATTGTTCCCACCTATTATATAGGGAAGTTTTTTAAATGTCTATTTCCAGTTTTTGTGATACATATATCCTTTAATGTTTGTCAGGTTAAAGTTTCTATACAGTTTTTTCCTTATCATCAGTATTGGAACCTATGTCATCTTTTACAAGACTTTTTGCTTTAATAAATACCCTAAAAAACACCCCAGAACACCCCATAACCTGCTAATACAAAAACACATAACTATGTACATATTCAAATAATGAAGTTTAACCCTCTTAATAGGAGCATCTGTCTCATACAGACAGCTGCTAACACGGGCCTTAATTAACATGAAATTGAGGTTATCCATGATAAGATGATACTGGCTGTGCTTCTACTTGCACTAATTGCTGTCTGTTCTTTTTTATCTTTATTCCCTTCCCAGATGTGAAAACAACTTGCATGCTTTCAGAAAGAAAGATGCTATTGCATGTGCTTCTACTTTCACTAATTGGTGTCTGTTCTTTTTATCTTTATCCCTTTCCAGATGCGAAAACAACCTGCATGTTTCCAGAAAACATTAACTTTTAGCCTTGAAGAAACCAGTGTTCTGGCTTTGTATTGCCATATATTCAGCTTGTCTCACTGCAAACATAAGAGTAAAAAGAAGTCCTCTGCTGCAGCCTGAAAGACAAGCTAAAACATTTAGTAAAGAAAAATGTTTCACTATAGTTAGTGTTTTCATATTTACTTGTTCTTACTTAAAACTTTTTATTAGATTCAGCCAAATGCCTAAATCCAGTCATTCACCTATGCAAAAGTAAGATAAAACATATCAGCTCATATATTATATGTATTATGATCTGTGTGTTTTTACACTCCATCCCCAACTCAGCAACCCAAGACTACAGCCTATTAACTTAAACATGCTTTTGTCTAACCTTTCTTCTCTGTTTTGCACTGCACTGCCTACATTTCTTAATACTAGTAGAGGAAAAAAAGATAAGGAGAAGAAGAAAGAAAGAGAAGAATAAGTAGTAGTAGAAAAAGAAGAAGGCATCTGCTTATTTTAGTAGCTTTATACATACAAGAACAACTAAAATACTTTATTATAAAACATGCAATTTATATTGTGAAACATTTCACAGAAATACTGTTAAGAACAGAAACTGTTTTACTTACAGTTACCCTTTCCCTTCTTCTTTCTCTCCCCCCAGTATCCTTCCAAACATTAATGACATGAAGTGAGCCAAATGCTTTTCAGTTCCCTACAAGTTTAACAAAGTCAAGAAAAGTCCACTCTTTCCACTTTTTGTTATACAGCCAAATGTGATTGTTGCTTTGCAGTCTCACATTTAATCAGTAATTTCTGTGTTGCTGGTTTTCTTCCTGTTCATTTCCAGTTCCCAAATCCAGATTCCAGTTCAAATCCAAGGTACTTCCGATTCTTCTGGTTAACTCCTGTGCTTTTTTCTGCCTCTCAAGCATTTTCTTTTGGAACAGTGGTGATGGTTTCACTGCCAAAGTCTCTCTATGTTCTTTATTATCAGAAGAATGAGAAGCATAGTCCCCTTCTGCTTGATGGTTCACTTTTTGTTGGACAAACATTTGTATTTTCTCCTTAGCCTGCTCTGCATCAACAACTGACTTTGATCCTCCAGGAAAAAAAATATTCTGAAAATAGCTGGAAATAGCAGCTTGAATCTTAGATCTGCCACTCAACATTCCACGATTACCAGAATAAATCTATTTATCTTCTGCCTGGTGTAAGTGAATAATCATTGTCCACAACACTATACTGACTCCATTTTTTAATACTTTGTCCTTTTGCCACAGTTTAGTCAGGATCAACTCTTTCTGCTGGTAGGTTTGCATCTTTACTAATAAAGGTCTTAGCTGCTTTCTTATGGCCTTATTTGGAGAATAGATATGGTGTGCCCTTTCAATTAACAGGTCCTGCTCTGGAATACCAGTCCAGTTGCTTATTTGGGGCTTCATAAAAATAATACAGTCTGTTCCTTCTAGTTTTTCTGGCACAGCAGAAAATCTCAGATGTCCTCGAATTCTACCATTTTTTGAAACATCTCTTTTTAAGTGGTCTCATTATCAGCCTATCTTTTCTTCATTTCGACCTTTAATGTGTGGAGTTTTATAAGCTCACCTGAATGGGTCTATATTATAATCGCGAAAGTTTAATAGTTCGAATGGATAAACATCAAACTGTATGCATCAAACTATTAAATGATTGAACATCTATAAAAATATTTTTAGGACCAAAAAATAAAACTAATGAGTGTAGGCAGGGGAGCAAGCCCCCCTGCAATCTCCACATGGGGGGGCTGTGCCATACTCCATTAAAGTGCGATCTCGGAGTTGGTATATTTAAGTAGCGGTGGTGTGGAGGGTGCAGGGGGGCTTGCCCCACTGCCTAAACACCCTTTACTTGTTTTTTTTTTTTTTTTTTACAGGATCTACTAGAATTTTGATGGTTTAATGTTTCGATCACTAAAGTTCAATATTTAGTGATTCGAAGCATTAAGCCTTTACGATTCTAATATAGACCCCCATCTGAATACCTTTTTAAAACCTCTTCCATTTTTTCAGCCTTTTGTTATTTGAGTTGAAATGCTCTTTCAGTTTTTTATAGGTTCATAGGTTCATAGGTTGGTACTGGGCTATCTGCCCGAAGGCATATATTAGCCCAGCCACATTGTGTGGTATTCACCGCCCCTTTAGTAGTTCCCTAGACCCTTGTACTAGCAGCTAGTACCCTTGGCCCCTATCTAGTAGTGCTGTTGGTGTGATCCCCGGTGTGAACTTTCTGTTACCCATCCACTCATCAAGGTTCCTCTTGAAGAGTGATAGTGAGGGGCTCTGTCTTATGTAGTTCGGGACCCTGTTCCATAGTAAGGGAAATCTCTGCGAAGGGAATCTATCCCTCCAGCATGTTCTATTCATTGTTGTGTTGAGGTTTATATCCCTAGAGTGTGTAGCTCGAGTAGATTTGGTTTTGCTAAGATGGAGCATGTTCAACAATTCTGGGTTGGACATGGCTCTGTACGTTACACAGAGATCGCCTCTGAGAAAGTGGTATGCAACAGAGAACAGACTTAGCTTTTTCAATCGTGCTGCATAGAGCAACTGTTTGAGGCCAGTAATCCTCTTGGTCAGGTACCTCTGTGGTCTCTCCAGCTGCTGGAGATGTCAGCCAGGTACATTCCAATTGGTGCATTGTACTCAATAATGGGTCTGATGAGGGAAGAGTAGAGGGGCACCATTACATCCTTAGATCTTGATGCGAACCCTTTAGTGATCAGATGGGTCACATAGAAGGATTTTCTAACCACTTTGGCAACATGGTTATCAAAGGAAAGCTAACTATCTACTTGGGTCCCTTGATCCCTTATTTCTTCTTCAGATTTCAGGGGATTACCTCCTATGTTGTAGTTTGCGGGTACTCTGTTTTTTCCAAAGGGGATTACTACGCATTTTTTTGCATTTAGCTTGAGACCATGGCTTTGACACCATGCATCGGTCTCATTTAGGCCCTTCTGGAGGATCTCCATGTCGGCCGGAGACTCTGTTATAGCACCCAGTTTGCAGTCGTCCGCAAACTTAGTCAGCCACAGCCGTTCCATGCTTGCCTGTACTTCTGAGAAGTATATGCCAAACAAGAGGGGCCCGAGGACAGAGCCCTGAGGCACACCACTCATTACTGGTCTAGATTCAGACATAGATCCTGCTACTCTTACTTTATGGGATCTGTCTGAGAGCCAGTTTGCGATCCATCTTGTGACGTAAGGGTTTTTGCCCAGGCTGGTGAGCTTATCAATAATACCTGAATGAGGAATGGTGTCAAATGCTTTAGCAAGGTCAAGGTAAGCCTTGTGTACCTCCTTTCCTTTATCTATAGCCTGAGTAACTGTTTCAAAGAAATCCACCAGGTTCAGGAGGCATGATCTGCCCTTGACGAAGCCGAACTGTGTGGGGTCCAGCGATTGGAGGTTCCCAATCTCTCCATTTATGAGTTCCATAATGATTCACTCCATAGCCTTACAAATCAGACTGGTCAGGCTTATTGGTCGGTAGTTCCTAGGGTCAGTTGTGGCCCCACCCTTTTGTAGCGGGACCACCATTGCCGTGCGCCATTCTATGGGCACATATCCTGTGGAGAGGCTGAGACTGAACAGGGTATTAAGATGCGGGGTTAATTCCTTTTGGAGCTAGTGTATGACACTGCCTGGGACACCATCTGGTCCCATGGAGGCAGTGTTTTTAGCTTTAGATAGGGCATTGTTAACCAACGTATCAGTAATAATTGGACTTACACAATCCCCTGGAATGGTAATGGGCCCTGTAGGTGGTGAGGGGGGGAATTTGCACTGAACCTGTCAGCCAAGATGTTGGCAACGTCAGAAGGGTCAATGTATTTTGTTCCATTTTGTACTAGCTCAGAACAGACCTGAGCATTGCCATTTAGGTTTTTGACGTAGCCATAGAAGGCCTTATGGTATTCCTTGGCATCCTTGGCAACTTTCTTTTCAAAATTAGCTTTAGTTGACTTGATGAGGGCCCTCAATTTCTTACTAATGCTGATCAGGGATGATTTTTTTACTTGAGGTTTGGCTTTTTTTTGTATAAGTCTCCTCCTTTTATTGTAAAGTTTGCTTATGGCCGGGGTCCACCAGACTGGTTTCTTCTTGCTTGAGGAAGGAGTCTTGGTTTTATTTGGGATAGCACGGTCCATGCAATCCTGAAGATGCATATAGAGTGCCTTGGTGTAGGATTCCGCATCCTGGATATCATTATCCTTCTGCAAGGGAATAGTGAAGCTTTCTACTTCGGATGCAAGTAGTTTGAAGTTTGCTTTGGAAAGGTTTTTGACTATGGTTTCTTTGACTGGGGGAGGTGTAGGGGTGAGGATGTCCAGGGTTATCAGCTTGTGGTCAGATCTGACCAAGGAGGGAGTGATAATGGGTGTGGTACAATGGGCGCCCATATTTGTGATGATTAAATCCAGTATGTTGTCCCCTCTACTGGGGGAACATACTAGTTGTTCAAGGGCATTTGAATTTATAAATTCTATGAATCGCTGAGCATAGGAGTTGGAACATTGGTAGTTTGCCCAGTCTATATCGGGGTAGTTGAAATCACCCAAGATTATGGTGTTGGGTAGGACCTTTATATTTTCCAATGTCTCAAGGAATGCAGCATGAGTATCTTGGGACATGGTGGGCAATCTATAACCAGCTATGACTTGAAATGTGGTTTTTCCTGCTGATAGTTGCACATGGATGATCTCTGGGGCATCATGCTGCGCTACTAACCTGGAGATATGGGTATCCTTGATGAATATGGATACACCTCCACCCTTTGTACTGCGATCTGGTAACTGAGGCCGGAAGGTATGATATGAATTGTAACCTGGCAGTGCTGGGGTGCTCTCTTGAGCCTTGAACCAGGTTTCCGTCACTGCACAAACATTGATTTTCTCCATGTTGAGGAGAGCCTCGAGTGTGTGCATTTTGAGGTTGAGACTTCTGGTGTTGAGTAGCATTAACCTTAGTTTTTGATTACCTGTACTGGTTACAGTGGTTGGTTTATCCTTTGAGCCTTGCCTAAAAAAGGCACTATGGGAACGGCAAGAGCCTTGGCCAGTATTCGAAAACCTAGGGGTGACAGGTGCAACACATCTCTGGCAAAACAGCGAGGCTTGTCTATCATGTCATCCCAGGCAGACAGACACTGGATCCCCTTAGAATGACACCAGAAGCTTAGCCAATTGTTGAAATTGATCATTTTGTCTTTGTATTGTGGTATTATTCTAGGTGAAGGTAGTGTGCTACTCAAGGTCAGGGTCATACCAGCTTGGGCTACATGATCAGAGAGCTCCTCAGTGTCTCTTTTCATGTAGTCCAGGGAGGTACGTCTTAGATCATTTACACCAACATGTACAATGACAGCGTCATACTTGTACTTTTTCTGGAGTGACCTAAGTGCCTGTGTTATGTGGCGGATCCGAGCACTCGACAGGCAGCTGGCAGTAACCTTCTCTTTGTTCAGCCTGATGAGTGGACCATCCGTGTGCCTTACTATAGAGTCTCCTATTACTAGCGTGTTAGGTATGATGTTTTGCCTTAAGAGCTGTTGTGAGGCACACTGCTGAGGTGAATTATGTGTTTTCTGGCTTGTGTTTGGGGGTGCAGGTTGCTTGCTTGTCTGCTTTGGAGGGCACTGTTTCTTTTTCAGATTGTTACCTAGTGCCTCCGAATATGTTTTTGTGTATTTATGCGTATGTTTTGCCGGTGCTTGTTTTGTAGATTCATGTGTGACAGGTGGTGTGATGCAAGTGTGTCCCTTAACCTCTTGACTGTCTGTTACAGTCATGGGTTGAGAGTGCTTAGCCTCCAGTCTGGCTGTGTATTTGCATCTCTCACAAGTGTTTGTGTCTGGAGGTAAGAGGAGAGGGTTGTCTGTATACATGAGGCAGTTATGACATTGCCTCAGGATGTCCAATTCCACCAGATGAACTGGAGAGTACACCAGTATTATTTATTAGTCCTAAACACATTTATTTTTTTTTCCTTTTGATTATTGGACATCATATCCTGCACCAAAGCTGGACCTTGAAATGCTTTTTTGTTGAACAGCTACAGGACTCTTCCCACTCATTGTTTTTATTTCACCTTTTCAGTTGAATTTCTTTCAGGTTCTCTTAGTTTCTTCTTTTCTGGCATCAAGGCAATGTACTTTCTAGACAGTAACTGAATTTTCTAAAAGTGAAAGAGTTCCTGGCCCTTGTGTTTTATTTTTTTTTCACACTGACAGATATGCAATGAAGGTTTTGATATGTGTGCACCCATCTTGGAAAGTCATTACAATGAACTTGTTGATGACTCTGTACAGGTTACTACAACACATCTTTAACTGGCTGAATTGGGACTTGCAGTATGTGTATATTAAGATCCCCTTCTAAATCACAAATCCCACAACACCAAGCTCAGAATGCCAAGACAAAAATAACAAAGACTTACAATCCCGAGCAGCCGATTTCTCTCAGGGCAAGTAAATACTTGCCCAGCATGTGGAAATATGCCTTTTCCCCACTGTAGTGTGATCCCAGAGTTGATATATTATATATATATATTTTTTTAAGGGGGGTGTGGGGGGCATAGCCCTCCACATAGGTATTTTTTACATAGTCCGGTGTGCTTATGTAACATGTTGGGCAAGTGTTTACTTGCCCTGAGAAAATTTGGCCTTTCAGGATTGTAAGTCTTTGTTATTTTGTTTTTGTATTCTGTGGTTTGGTGTTGTGGCATTCATGATTTGAAACTAGATCCGTATCTTAATATGGATTGTGTCACCATATATGTTTTTATACTCAAATCTTTGATTTACTTATGATGAAAACAGGCATGGTTTCATTGCTGTGCTGTTTGCCTGATGAGTGGATCAAAAGTTTCAGTATACAACTTTGGCATGCTATTTTAGGTAAATGAATGATGCAACAGTAGGGATCCAGTTACAGAAAGGGCAGTTTTAGCCATGAGGAGAAATGCATCCTTGTGCCAGCATTTAGGACATATGACAAATACCTTTTTGGAAAAAGTGAACCCAAGCAAGCTGAGAGTGCAAAGGCCTAGAGCCAGATGGGTATGGACACAAATGCTGTTGGCAGAAGGAAGCACACATTAACATAGTGCAAAAAGAGGGCCAATGATATGGCAGAATGTGCCAGAGCAAAGCCAAGGCAGAATGCAATTGCCTGTAGCACTACTGGGGGAACCTCAAACACTTATTCCTTTAACACCTGATGAAGAAGCTATTACCCACATCTATAGCATCATTAGATATCTGCTCAGGAAGGTTGGTTTGACAATAGTAACTGATTTACATAGAGAAATGAACACTGTAATGGAATGTTTACATGTAACTCATAACAATTTCTATTAACAGGTAAATCATCCACTTCTGCGTATAATGACACTGAAAAGAATGTGCATGGTAAATGTCTTCCACATCTCATTACACAGCACACAGTAGTGCAATCCAGTATCCTAGTTGTAATATGTATTAAATTAATTCTCTACATGGCCAGAAGCTATATATATATATATATATATATATATAGCACTATACCAATAAATAGAGTGAATATCATCAACCAAACGGCTGCTGCTGATACCATAGATATATTTATGAGAGGAAAGTGGAACACAGTTACCAAACTTAATGGCAGGATTTCACATCCCACAACATGTTAGGATCTCTGTAGGAAGTGACAATGGATCACAAAGTCAGGTATATGTTGACATTGTACTACATGTTGTATAGGGAGAAAACCCTTGCACCTCTGTACCAGTATCTCCAAACCCACAGAAACACCTTCTAGATCGCAAAAATTCAGAAATAACAGTGTTCACAGTGACACCTTTAAAAAGGGGTGCAAGGCACAGGCATATGTCACAGCTACCCCAGGAAACATGGAGAACATTATCTGCCTATCATCAAATGTGCCCTGACATTAAGGATCAATGCACTGCCACACTGAGTCAGCTAGAAATGGTCAGAGTCCTCCAGGCTGTATTTGAGAATTTTTTGCACTACATGGAAATGGCAGAAAATAGGGATAATGCCATGATCACACTGATCTACTGTACTGTGACACAACATGATCCATGTCTACCTCAATTTGTACATTTGTGAGGATGTTCCAGACTCAAATATAAGTCAGTTTTGCACAGGGAAGAGGTCAGGATAATGTATGTGCACTTCAGAGTATGTAGCATCACAGTGCAAGTACATCTGAAGTTGGTAGTGGAAATAGTGGAGGGGACCAAACACTACAGTATTCATGAAGGCCACATCAGTGTTCATTTACATGTAGTGGAATCTCTCATTTGACGTCTTGATCTTGCAGCACTGTGAGATCAGTCTCTATAGGATCACTCGCCTCAAGTAGGTCATGATACTGCAGCAAGTCACCATCTAGCTCTCATGACAGCATCTCCTCAAGATTACATGAACCTTCACCTACCTTATCTTTAGGAGATGTTGTGCATAACACATTTGACCTTGGCCTCCTGTGATTCAGACTACACATTTCAGATACTTAGAAATTTGACTTCATTACAGAGATGTCAATGTTTAATTTGAAAGGCAATGAAGTATTAAGAATAAAAGGAGAAAAAAATATTGTGGAATGTATAAGTACAGAATGTAACCTAGTATTAAGACACTTTGCATCTGCATGAATTTCATTTCAATAATGGTATTACTGGAAAGAAAGCTGTATATTATAACATTCAGATTACACTGATTTATACCATTAATAACCCAGAACATAAAACAAATATTATACACTATTAAGAGAAACACTTCTCAAAAAAAAAGAAAAAAATAACATGAGAATCCTGCTATATAAATTAGCACTGTTGCGATTTCAGCCTTAGCACTACACAAATGATGATTTTTGAGGACACAATGGACGTATGAGAAAATTAAATCCTGTAAATCATTTTGAATATGTAATAGTTAAAACTAAGGAAACTTTGCATAATACAAAAACATATGATACATTTTCCATGCAAGTGCAACGTATGAACACATGTTAAATACTGAAATAAAAAACAAAAAAATGGCCAGCACAAACATTGATCGATCAATTTGTAAAAGTAGAAAAAGGAGGCACCAGACCACGGCTGCAAATAACATAATACACTTTTTAATCCAAAGACAAATAACAGGTGAGCGCTTTCGTAGACTAAGCCACTTCATCAGACAATGTAATGAAAAGCTCTTCAGGTTATATACCCAACAGTTCAATTAATTATTCTAATGTATAACCCTTCCCTCCTGCCTTAAAGTCATATTACATTCTGCATGAATTCTTCTCCAGATAAAATTCAAATACAAGATTTCTTTCTAAAAACCACTTAATAACATTAACATACATAATAAATCAAAATTGAACTTTCTATACTCAAAATTCTTACAATAACATCACTACAACAGTATTATAACATAATATAATAAAAATACAAGTTTAAAAACACATTTCATATATAAACTTAAAATAACATGACATGGAAGCTGCCAACTACTTTTTTAGATCTCTAGCTAATAATATGGGCTTAATATTCAGTTTATCATTGAGACCCTTACCCATATTCGCCCTGAGTCTCACTATATATTCTAGTTCCTTAGTCTCTGTCTTCAACTTGACATCTCCCCTCTACAGTTATTGACAACCCTGTCAATTACCATGAAATGAAAAGTGTGTGCAACACCATACCTCTCAACATGTCTTGTCAGAGCATTAGAGTCTGCCATCCTCCCTATATCATAGAGGTGTTTCCTCATTTGATCCCTTAACCTCCGTGTTGTCATGCCAACATAAAAAGAGGTGCAGATCAAGCAATGTGCCAAGTAAACAATGTTAGTGCTATTGCAATTAGCTTTAAGTCTAAATTTGAATACCCTGTTCAAATCCGGAGGCAGGAACTCACCATTAGAATCCACATGCATACATAAATTACAATTGCCACAAGCAAATGTGCCAAACATTACTCACACTAGGGCTCTGTGAAACACTTTGTTGGGACCGAGGTCCACAAAGTAACCTTTTTAAATTCTTCTTATTCTTAAAGGTGTATTTTGGAACTTCCCCTACCAATTGTCTAATGTCCTCATCAGCACATAGTATGTTCCAGTTCCTGCGATACATGTCCTGTAACAACCTAATGTTACTAGAATAAGTGACTGACATTCTCATAGGCTTACAGGTATCTTCCCTGGGCAACGACAGTGGGTTCCCCTCAGAAAAATAGGGTTTGCCCTCCATATTTCTACTCCCAGAGACCTCCATCAGGGTTCCCTGAACCTCATCTTCAGCGTAATCTCTCTGTTAAACTCTTGCCTTTAACTCACCAAGTTCCTCCTCAAATTTCATACAATTAGCTGTTAGCCTAGATGTTCTAAGCCCTTGTCCTCTTACAATATTTTTAAAAATATGCTGGGGGTGCATGCTTTTCCTATGAAGGTAGCTGCTTCTGTTGCAGTCTTTCCTATAGATCTCTGTTTCAAACTGCCCTCCAGCCTTCTGAATCACCTTCACATCCAGGAAATCAATAGCATCAAACGAACTTTTCATAGAAAAGTTGAGGAAGTTTGTACTCTCATTTAGATAGGAGAAAAAAGGTGCAAAAGACAATTCATCACCTTCCCAAAGGACAAAAAGATCATCCACAAATCTCCGGGACCCTTCATATTCCCTCAGGAGGTGCTCTTTTTCCCACATGGCCATAAAAATATTGGCGTGGCCACTGGCATAAGAAGTGCCCATGGCCACGCCATCCATTTGTTTAAACAGAACATTCTCAGACATGAATGTGTTGTTCTCAAAAATCAATTCCATGAGCAATGATAATAAATCAACACATTGAACATCATACAAGCCATCCTCTACTAAATACTGTCTAAAATACTCTATGCCTATCACACTGGGGATAACAGTGAACAAAGACTGTACATCCATAATAATCAGCAGCATCCTCCTTCCCATTCCTAGAGACCTAGTCTAAGCATAAAGATCTCTCAAAAATTGTTTAGTATCTAATAGAATATTACTATTCCTCTTAAGTATAGGCTTTAAATGCCGTTCAACATATATAGATAGGGGCAACATGGACAAGCCCCTCCCTTATACAATAGGCCTCATGGGCGTAACACTGGATGCTTGTGAATTTTAGGGAGTCCCACTATGACAGGTATAACTGGGTCCTTAATAGTAAAATATTTGAACAAATCTAGACTGATAATATGACATTGTAAACACTCAAATAAAGCATTATAAATGGACATATTGCATTTCTGTACCTGTTGATATTTAACTTTTCGATAAAACATGTCATCATTTAACATATTAAAAATGGCATCGCTATACAACATATAGTCCATAATAACCAGTGGTCCTCCTTTATCTGCTGGCCTCACTGAAATAGAGGCATCATGACATAAGAAGTCCAAAGCTGCCCCTTCCTCCTTGCTCAAATTGTTAAAACATTTATTAGAGAGATTGCCATCATGCATATTATATATCTCCCTTGCGCAAGCTTTCTCAAAGGGTTCAACTGCTGCATTGTTGATAGGGATATAGCCACTTGGTTTTTTAAAACTATTCAAAGAAGAGTCATTACCATTAACATTGTCAAACTGCATTTTAAGCATTAAACTTCATGTAAAAGTTTTTAATTCCAGAATATTGTCTGTAATAGTCATTTAACTTGCTGGAATGAAGGACATACCTTTATCCAGGACTCTACTCCCATTGTCCGTCAACACCCGATGAGATATATTCCAGATTAACATTTGTTCTCTTGTTGCCACATCCTCTTGATGATCAGGGGCTGTTCTTCCAATGATGCCTTCCGCTTCTGTAAATGGTCACGAAAATGCACCTGTTGAATGGGATACGGCATGGTTAAATTCATATTCGGTACAGCATTTAAAGTTATGCTTCTCTCGATCCCCTCAGTCTGTAAAGTTTGCAAAACAAACTTCATGGTAACCATGCTTACTACATGCTCCTCTCTCAATCTGTACATTTACAGCTTGCCCCACGCTGCTCTCCAACGAATTAGGAGGGGGTGTAGCATATATTACAATCGCCTCACCCACAAACTCCGCCTCCTCTATGACCGAGGTGCTGGGTACAACAGCTGATTGGACCATCGGCTGAACAGAGAACTCTGCATCAGACGAATTAACATTTCGTTAATTGCCACTATTAACTTTGTCATCATTGCTACGTTCTCTGGGCCAAGCAAAGACCCGCCCATTAGCAAAGTCCTGCAAGTTCCTGTGTACTTTCTTCTTCTTATAACTAAAAAGTTGCCGTTCATAAGCACTAACTGTCTCAATGAACATACTATGTGCTGATGAGGACATTGGACAATTGGTAGGGGAAGTTCCAAGATACATCTTTAAGAATAAGAAGAATTTAAAAAGGTTACTTTGTGGATGCCGCTGTGGTGCAGCAGTAGTGTTGTTTGCCTCAAAGCAAGAGGTTCTCCTGTTCACTTATCGGCTGGAGTGTGGGGAGTGCCTTCTGTGTGGAGTCTGCATGTCCTCCCCGCAGTTGGGTGGCATTTGAAAGACATGCGTAAATGGGCATACCTTCGTTGAAGGTTGGACGTCGAGCTGGCACCTCGGCGTTTGTGAAAATCTACTGCCAATCATTAGCGGACCGAGTTCTGCTGTGGCGACCCCTAACTGGGAAAAGCCGAAAGACAAACAACAACAACAACAACAACTTTATGGAACTCGGTCCCAACAAAGTGTTTCACAGAGCCCTTGTGTGAGTAATTTTGGCATGTTTGCTTGTGACAATTATAATTTATATGCATGTGAATTCTAATGGTGAGTTCCTGCATCCAGATTTGAACAGGGTATTCAAATTTAGACTTAAAGCTAATTGCAATAGCACTAACATTGTTTACTTGGCACATTGCTTGATCTGCACCTCTTTTTATGTTGGCATGACAACATGGAGGTTAAGGGATTGAATGAGAGAACACCTCTATGTGATATAGGGAGGATGGCAAGCACTAATGCTCTGGCAAGGCATGTTGAGTGGTATGGTGTTGCACACACTTTTCATTTCATGGTAATTGACAGGGTTGTCAATAACTGTAGAGGGGGAGATGTCAAGTTGAAGACAGAGACTAAGGAACTAGAATGGATAGTGAGACTCAGGGTGAATATGGGTAAGGGTCTCAATGATAAACTGCATATTAAGCCCACATTATTAGCTAGAGACCTAAAAAAGTAGTTGGCAGCTTCAATGTCATGTTATTTTAAGTTTATATATGAAATGTGTTTTTAAACTTGTATTTTTATTATATTATATTATAATACTGTTATAGGGATGTTATTATGAGAATTTTGTGTATAGAAAGTTCAGTTTTGATTTATTATGTATGTTAATGTTATTAAGTGTTTTTTAGAAAGAAATCTTGTATTTGAATTTTATCTGGAGAAGAGTTCATGCTGAATGTAATATGACTTTAAGGCAGGAGGGAAGGGTTATACATTAGCATAATTAATTGAACTGTTGGGTATATAACCTGAAGAGCTTTTCATTACATTGTCTGATGAAGTGGCTTAGTCCACGAAAGCGCTCACCTGTTATTTGTCTTTGGATTAAAAAGTGTTTTATGTTATTTGCAGCCGTGGTCTGGTGCCTCTTTTTTCTACTTTTACGAATTGACTGCTGGTTGGAGGCTCTGTTTGCCATTACCATTTATTTTTTGCCTATTGATCAATTAATGTATTTGGCTGAAGCAGACAAACAACTTTCTGATTGTACGTTTTACACCCATATGGTCACTGACCCTTCTTATAAGTTTAAACAGGAAATTGATAATTTCTTACAATTAGCTTTAAGGGAAGGCATAACTAATAAACAAACTTTATACCATTTAACTGTTTCTGATCCTTTACTGCAGCATTTATATTTGCTTCCTAAAATACACAAAAACCCACAGGTACCACAAGGTAGACCAATAGTTTCCAGCTATGGTTCTTTGACTGAACCACTGTCCGCCTTCTTAACTGTTTATTTAAAGCCGTTACTCAATGCGGTGGTGGTGCTGCGGTAGCTTTGTCGCCTCCCAGTAAGACGTTGTTTTGTTTGATTCTCAGCTAGAGTGTCTTCTGTGTGGAGACATGCGTGAATGGGCGTACCTTCGTTGAAGGTTGTGCGTCAGAGCTAGCAACTCGGCACATAAAAATCTACTGCCAATCATTAGTGGACCAGAGTTCCGCTGTGGCGACCCCTAACCGGGAAAAACCGAAAGACACAACAACTCAATGGAGTTAGATCCAGAATTCAAGATACCACTCATTTTCTGAACATCATTTTGGATTCTCAATTAGAACCAGGATGAATCACATGCACGTTAGCTGTTAAATCATTATATATGAGTATACCCCATTGGGCAGGTCTGACTGCCTTACAGTATTGGTTAGACAAAACTTCTTTATATAGTCCTGGCTTCAATACTTTTCTGGTATTTTTAGCAGAGATGTGTTAACCAAAAATGTATTTTATTTTGATGATAAATGTTATTTACAGCTTAAAGGTACCGAGATTGGTGCATCTTTTGCACCCATCTATGCTGATTTATTTATGGGTTACTTGGAACAACAGATTATATATGACACAGATCATAGCCTATATCTAGATGAAATTGATATTTGGAGAAGATATCTTGGCGACTGTCGGCTCATTTGGATAGCTGATACTGGATATCTCCAAGAATTTGTGACTTATCTCATTGAAAACAATTGGGGTATAGGATTCACAGTTCATTATGATATCAATTGCATCTCTTTTCTGGATGTCCAAATAACCTGTTTAAAAGATGGTACTTTATCCAGTGATATTTATAGGAAACCATTCAGTTGTAACAGTCTATTACTTGCATCAAGTTGTCATCTGAAACACATCACACGTAACATTCTAAAATCTCAGTTTTTCAGGATACGTTGTATTTGCTCCAATACTGAGTCTTTTGAAAGACAGAGGCAGGATCTTATAGCTAGATTCGGTAACAGGGGCTACAACTGAGATCAAGTTATTCAGGCTAGGTCTATATCAGTCCGTCAAAATGGCTGATGATCTAACACCAGATGTTCGAACTCTGAAGTTCGAACACTGATTATCGTGACGCCGCGGAACATGAGAGACTAGGCAATCAAAGTCCTGTCTTCCTGACTATAAAAAAAGCTTAATTCTTTTATAATATTTTTAAATGTAACAATATAGTAACTATCATGCTACAGCCACTGACCAGTTAAAAATAAACATGTTTGTGTTATCTTTGCTAACTACGAATCTCCTGACTCCATATTAGACACAAGCTCCAAATTCCATAATAGAACTTTCTACAATGGCCATGCTGGCACTTTCATGTTGGCAGGAAATAAATCATCAGAAGCAGACAAAAACTGTCAGCAATCCATTTTGAATAAAATTTTTTGACAAAGCTGAATCCATTTTTTGTGACAGAGCTGTATTAAAAGTAACTTCTGCAACTCTGTTTGGATTTCCCACTGGTATAATGAGCCATGGCTGCAGTGGATATTCAGTATCACATGACGAAAAAAAGAGGGGAGGCAAATAGAGAGATTGGGGGGGGGGGCGACAAAACAAAGGAAAAGTGGTTTAGTATTAAACAATACATTTTACTATGAATAACTACATACACACATTTTGTGATGTTTTATAAGACAATTTCTTTACACACGCTGTCAAAACATTTGTCCATTTAAAATACATAAATAAAAAAGGTAACTAAATATTTACTGATTATTGCAAACAAAACTGTGATGCTACTGTCTGCATACTTGCATTCTTTCTTGGCAGGGTAACAGACAAGTACCAGATTTCTTATAAAAACTTGATTTCTTGATGAAATTGCATTCCATTATTTCATTCCATTAGATCAGAAGCGCTGCCTCTCAAAGCTTGTGCACTGTACTTTCTATTTTTTCCTTGCCTTTTGCTCTTTTGTTCATGCCATTTGCCATGTTATGATTAACCTCAACATATTTATTTTGTGGCTTTTCTGTCTTGATAACTGCCTCTCTTTACACATGTTGCAATACAGTCTTCAGAGCATCACTATCCTGTTGATTTATTCTGATAGCATGCTTACTGCTTTTTGTCCTGTCATTCAGACTAGATAATTATTTGTTCTGATCTTTGTATTGCTTTCCTGCAGCAGAAAGACTAATATTGTTGTGTGAATCATGCGTACTATGCACTGACACCACATTATCTTGCTCAGATTCTTCTTAATGACACATTTTGTTGTGAAATCTGAGTAGCAGTACTTTTTAAAGTTACTTCAGTTTTGGCTGTTTTTCCCTTTTTTCAGGCATACATATTCATTATTTTACACAGTAAGTTATTCTCCTTCTTGTGACTTGTGCTAGTGTTTCTAGTACATTTCTTTTGGTTCATTCATCTTTATTATCTTCTATGCAAGCATCCCCTGTGTCTCATTTATTAGCACCTGTGACTTCTCTCCTTACCCATTTCTCTTTGGCTTGGCCTGCTGAAATTTCATTCCAAACTTTAAATGCTTTTTCACCTCTTTACTTGCTCTGATTTGCCAGTTGTGACCCCATCCAGGCTAGGCCTGCATCTGCTAAACTACACTTGCAGGCAAAATATAGAAAGAATTTCATGCTGGTACTAGTCTCTGTAGCTTCCTCCTGCACATTGTTTACTTCTGTTATCTGCAGTATCACTGCTAGCTCGGTGCCTTACCTTTTTAGGGGTAAGCCACAAATTATTTAAGAAATGATTATCATATTAATCATTCAAGTTGCTGCATCTTTTCTGTGGTACTTCACATTGGTATTTGCACCTTTCTTCAATCCATCTAGAAAGGTCCTTCTCTTTTTTGCTGATATCATTACTTCCAGCAGCCAGCTGTGAACCTGTCCAACTATTTCATTGTTTCACCGCCTGCTCTTCCTTGGGTGGTGATTTGGATTACCTGCTGAATGTGGAGACTCATAAATAATGGTCCTGTTTGTAAAGCAGGTTAGGTTATCCATTTTATATGTCCAATATACTTGTTACATGCTTTTTATTCTCACTGCAGCTGTCTATCATTAGATGTATATTAGAGATCCTCTCTGAGTATCTACTTCACCTTACCCGACATCTGTGTGACTTAACTCTTAGGACCTGGGCTCCATAAGTGGAAAAATCATTAATGTAAGCAAATGGGGCAAGAGTGTGGAGAGGAAATTGGGGAGTCATAGTATGATGGTATCCTGACAGCTATGGAGGAATTTTTTTGAATGTCCCACTCACGTTCCTGACCAATTTCTAATGTGATTTACGTATACACATGCCCCTTGAGTGCAGTCATTAGTCTCTACAGCTTACTGTTAATCCGTAGCCATAGCCCCAGGAGAAGTGTAATCCCCTCTCTGACACCTCAATGATTAGGTTCTCTGAGTCTGCATTGCCTGGGTGGTAATCAGGGGTGCATCCATCCATGTCGTTTACCCAGATCTGCATAGTTCTGTCTTCATAGTGTGATGTCTGTAGCCATGGGAAATGACATAATGACATGTAGCAGCACAGTGTGACATTTGCAGATTCTGTCTCATTTATTTGGATTGTTCTCTGTCATTTCTTCAGGCTTTTAGGTGTTCTGTTGCCAGAGCCTGTTTTTTCCTTTGTATAGTTTGCATGGTTGTATTTCACTATAATTTTAATCTTATGTGGTATGGTATGTCAGCTTCTCGAATGCTCATACACAAATGCTGCTTTGCCAGGTCACACACACAACTCTGGGGCTATCATACATAAATCTTGATTTTCTCAATAATATATGTTATTGTGATGACTTACCAGACAACACTGTATATTTGAAATCTCTTGCAAACGGGTCTTTGTCTGTAAAAATGGTGTACTGGATTCTGAAACTATCAGCTAGGTCCCTAACTGTGCAATGTCTCAAATCTGTTTCGGGAGTGCTTGAACACATATTGTGTTCTTTCACGTGATGTATATAATTCTGTAGCTTCCCTCAGTGGAGTCAGTCAGTCATGATACATGTACATTTTTAAGGGTTTTGCATGCCCCTGCTATGACAATTTAGAACAATGGACTTCATGTTTTTTATACATAAACAATGGAAACAAACTCAAGTTACACACCAGAGTTCATAATGAAGTTACATTGTATATATATATATATATATATATATATATATATATATATATATATATATATATATATATATCTCAAATAAAAATGATATCACGTTGTAAGTATAGCATGTTTCTCTAGTCTTGATTAAACTTGCATGTAGTTCCCTTATTTTTTTTGAGATGTAGAACAGGAAATTTTCCCTAAAGACCATATATCTGTCTGTGATTCTGTAAGATAAAGTAATCTCTAATGTGTGCAAATGACTCTTGCAAATGAAGATGCAATGTTGTGTTCTGGGCAAACTGTAAGACTCTCTGTGTATTCTTGTCACTGAAGATATAACCTTGGGGATTACTTGTTTAATGAAGAAGGCAAATCATAACCGACAACAGCAGAGTGCAACTTTAAAATGTATGTATTTTCCTTCTTATGAAAAATACAGAGCAAGTGAAGTGAGCAGAGATAAGTTGGTGGGGAAGGGGAGGCAATGCAAAGGCAAGGAAAGCATAAAGTCCATTTATTGCTGGGGTGGATATATTAACTTCGACAGTAGCACAGATTCCCTGAGGTCTCTGTTCACACATGAGCCGATCTGCTTCGCATTTTTAATTGAATATGGCTCAGTACAAATGCACTGACTTTTCTCTCTCTTTCCCTTGTAAGCACACACTGCCATTAAAGAAGGTGACAGCTTGGGCAGTTTAAGCTCTCACATATTTGCCTTCATAATCTTGTTGTGCCTTCTTGAGTTACAGATGTTTTAAGACACTCCATCTCTGTGGTTGCAGCAGCACTTTTGAAGACAGCAGAGGGTATAGTGGGAGACCATTGTCTTACTTAGCAGCTGTTGAAACCTAATACCTCCTTAGCACAGGACTGCAGTTTAGTTACTGGTAAAGAAATATATAAAATTCATTACAATCTTTTATTTTGCAACAAGCATCAGAGATGCCAGCCCTTTCACGGGCATTAGAAATGAGTAATATGTGTAATGATTCCTTCTAAATGTGTAAGTAAAAGAGAAATGTCAGTTTAATTCAGATGGGCTTAAAGAAAACATTTGGTTCTAAACGTTACAGCTCAGAACAGGTGCTCATACTGAGCTCACTATCCAGAGTGTGAGACTTGACAGTAAGATTCCTGATGCTTTAGAAAATAAACTGTCAGATGCTGCATATTAAAACCAATGAATTCCAAAATTTGCCATTATACCTTTCCAGCTGCTTTGCAGGGGAACTTCCCCTCATTAATTTCAGTCAGCAGAAGACATCATGCATAGTAGCAGTTTTGCTACACAGCCTGAGATGTAAGTAGGCCCAGAATACCACATTTTAACTCAGAGATGTGCCCCCTATTAAATATTATTTAACACCCCATTATGGTTTGCTGATGGTACAGTTCTTCATTTTTGTTTTATAGGCATTGATTAGATTAAGAAGGGTGTTTCTCTTGCTTGGGAGATGGGGGGGGGGGGGGGGCTTTACCTTCCGCATTAATACAGCATTTGAAGTCTGCTTAAAATTAATTTTCTGTAATCCAGTTGGAATTTCAATATTTGACATTTACAAAAATGACATGGACTCTTGTCATGAATCAATCAAGAAAAGACTTTTCTTCAGCTGAAAATGTGCTTTGTAGATTGAGAGGATTAATATTATTGGTATTTAACTTCTGATATGTTTTGAATCACATGATGTAGTTTCATACATAAAAGGCTACAAAAACTACAAATAAGCAGATCAATAAAAATCAGTCTTGCAGTTACACATCATGGGAAGTATTCCTCAAGCATAGCTTCTCTAGTCTTTTTAGATTCCCTCTGACCTCTTAAAGTAACCCAAGCTGTCTGCCATGTAATAGCCCATATTTAATTTCTAATTTTTTCCACATATAACACATTATATCTAATTGTCTTTTATACAAAAATATTCACTAAATGGTTTACATGAGTAAAAAATGTTACAGACAGCATGTAGTATGGACATTATTGATTTTTACCACTGAGCGGAAGCTGCCCTTTGCTTACAATATACCTGGCATGTTACAGTCTTCAGCATATGCAGCCAAAGAATGTAATAACCAAAAAAAGGAGAATGCATTTTAAAGAAAACATCCTTAGCTTAGCAGTAACATCAATTTTAGCATCTAAAAGTGCAAACAGGCATGTTTATGTAAAATAAGGACAGTGAAGCAGAATTGATACAGCATGATAAAAGATCATGAGCATCCATTAGAAGAAATAGGTTGAATCTTTGTTTTCTCTTCAGGTTGCATTTTTTTCTATAACCGTTGGTGTTTTCTTTGAAATAAATGGAGATTTTACAGTGCTGCAAAATCAGATTCGTGGTGATACTGTGGCTGACTGATCTTGGCCCTTGGATAGTGAAAAATAATACAAACCTATTTGGATTTTTTGCTTGGTCTTTTGTAATATATCAACAAAGGTAAAAAACATTACTATAAAAGAAATATTTCAATTGTACTTTAGAGTGGCATTAGATCAAACAGATAGGCCTTATATCTATGCAAACTGAAGTTGTTTCTGTGATGAGTATTTTTATTTATTTGTTTTTAATTTTTACAATCATGGAAGTTACTCTGACCTCATGGCTTAGGATGTTTACTATGATTAAATGCTCTACACATGATTATACCAGATGTTACTGAAGACTGTATCCAGACTGACAACTAATAGCTTGTTTTAACTCACAGCACTTCCATACCAAATAGACAAGCCAAATACAGTATCAACTATACTGCTTTAAAAATATTCCTCCACTCCACCAGAGGGTGATGTTTTTATATGTCATGTTATCCATGCACCCCATCATAGACTGATTTTTCACTGTTTTCCACAAAACAAACGAATAACCACTAAAGCTTAGGGTTACCACCTGTCCCACTTTGCGAGGGACAGTCCCTCTTTGGCAGTTGTCTCCTGACAAAAAATATAAAAAATGGTAAATGTCCTGAGATTGTAGGACATAATTATTTCCTATATTTTATGTAATAGTTGCATAAAACAGTTATTCTGTATCTAAAATACCTAAATGTTATAAGAAACAGAATAAGCAACTAAAATTCTACAAGAATAAGCTTTTATTTAGGCAAAAAAGTTAAGTTCTATCCTTTGTACTGACCGTGGGTATGTGTCAGCCTGTAAAATCTGATGTTTGTCCCGAAAATGTCCCACTTTGGCCATTTGAAAAGGTGTCAACCCTACTAAAGCTGACCTCCAAGAAGGAGGAATCACGACAATGGTTAAAAACGTCTTTATTCTACAGATATCCACAAATAGTTAAAAGCTTTCGTTCACTGACAGTAGGAATGAAGTTCATCAGAACAATTAATAATACCTCCCACTTTACTTAAATATCATTTAAAAGCCATGTGACAATAACGATTCACTTAAACTGTTAAAGTGACATAAAACCTTTTGCTAAAACTCTTACTAATAAAACCTCTACGTGACATAATGCTTTAACTTTTTAAGATAGGTACAAAAGTAAGGGAAACACAGTGGCAAATAAGATTCAGACCAACATTATATCTGGAGTTGAATGAGAGTTGCTCTATTGCACCTATCTTAAAGTTAAAGCATTATGTCATGTAGAGGTTTTATTAGTAAGAGTTTTAGTAAAAGGTTGTATGTCACTTTAATAGTTTAAGTGAACCGTTATTGTCACATGACTTTTAAATGATATTTAAGTAAAGTGGGAGGTATTATTAATTGTTCTGATAAAGTTCCTATTGTTAGTGAATGAAAGCACTTAACTATTTGTGGATATCTGTGGAATAAAGAAGTTTTAACCATTGTCATGGTTCATCCTTCTTGGAGGTCAGCTTTAATAGACTGATTTCTCCTGCATGACAATCAGTAGCAGTGTGAGGCAGTACTGGATTATTTGTTAGGGGTTTGTTAAGTGAGCAGCCAGACTGAGGGGAAGACAGTGTGTGATAGTTAAAAATACAGTGATTGGCAGTTTTTGGCCTGCTATAACTAAATAAGATGTGCATTGCTATCTTAACCTGCATTTATTATTATTATTATTATTATTATTATTATTATTATTATTATCATCTTTTTAACCATTTAAGCCTACTAGGCACCAGTGCCTCTTTTCAGGAGAGACCTGGGAACACCAGTTTCATTAAGTGGTTCGTTTACTGTTGCAGAGTCTGTAGGTGGCAGTGAAGGAAATGAGATCCAGGACTATGGGATAAGATCACACCCTACTGCTTGATGAAATAAGAGAAAGTGGCATAAGTCACAAGGCCACACAGTCATTCAAAGATGTTCCCTCTGATACAATGTACAGTTGGAAATAGAATCCCCCATTTCAGAGGCTATACATTTAAGAAAGGGGTTCTCCAGGGGTCCATTCTAGCACTCTTACTTTTCTCCATTTTTATCAACAAGCCATCATATGACCTCCCTTATATACTGCTTATTCTATATGCTGATGTCATGGTCATCTTTATATTTAGCCAATCAAACTCAGCTACAAAGTGACTTACCCCCCCCCCCCAGCAGTCAATAGCTGCTCTAATACAGACTGTTATTAAATCAAGCTAAACTAAATGTATGTAAACTAAACTAAATGTAGACATGCTGTAAGTGGATTGGACACTCTAAATTGGCCCTAGGTATGAGTGTGTGCATGTGTGCCTTCTGTGGAAGGTTGGGCACCGGGCTGGCAACTTGACATGATAAAACTCCACTGACAATCTTGAGCGGACAGGTGATCTGCTGTGGTGACCCCTAACTGGGAAAAGCTGGAAGAAGATGAAGCTAAACTAAATGTATGTTTTTTTCTATCAGTACTCATCAAAATCTAGCCAAAGTGCTCATGTCCTTTAGCATTACAGATCTAAACAACTCTACAATAGAATCTCCTTTAAATTCATGGAAATCGAGCTAGATCAAACTCTTAACTTCCATCTCCATGTAGAAAAAACATGTACAAGTTATCGCCATTCTATTTTGGTCCAAGAAAATCTGTTACCAATCAATCCCAATAAGAACTGCAACTGGCAAGGGAATCCTCCTAACCTGAAAGTCTACACATAATAGCTTCAGCCTCCAAGAAAAGCCCATCTACCTTAAAGACCATCTGCCTCCAAAGAAAACACATCCATCTTACAGCCCATCTGGGTCTGAATGGAGAAATGATAAAATCAGCAAAAGGAGAGAAGTGTTGCTGGAAATGAATTTATCCTAAAGTCTTGGTGAGTACCTTCATGAGGTGGACCCTGTTTTTCATAAAATCTCACCAAGATGACACTGATATATAGACTGTATTTTATATAGCATATATCATGAACAGAAGTAGGTTAAACAATAAAGAAGATAGCTGAATGCACAAGTCCCAGAATAAAAAAGTGTCCAATCTTGGTAGGCACACTGGTACCAGAAGTGGAAAAAAATGACAGTGTAGAATCCTCAAGACATGGAAACATTCCTACAATGGGGCTAGGCCAGGCATAAGCCAAAAAAGAGCCATACAGACGATAGAGTGGACTATTGAAGATAAGAAAGAAATTATGTATTGTTACTATTATCCAAGAAGCCCAGAATTTCCAGAGAAAAGATATACAAAAAGATTAAGACAGAAATAACAGGAAAGAAAAATAGTTCTATAAGAATAACTGTCAGAAACTTCAAATAAAAATTTGTCTTCATTAATACAACAGATCCATGAAAAACACTACACAGACCAAGAAACCTTGTACCATTTGGAAAAAGAAGCATCTGAGGAAGTGCAAAAATTTAAAGAATGAAATTTAGAGCCATTTCAAGGGTATAAAAAAGAAATATGAACATGGGAAAGAAAGAGGGTTGTGATATGGTGCAATATTTGGGTCTATATTAGATCACCGAATGCTTAGGTAAGCGAACAGTGATTAATCGACCCCATTTAAACAAAAGCTTACAAAACTGAACTGTCAGAACAGCGATTTTTTTCCCTTCCAACAAAAAAAAAAAAAAAAAAAAAAAAGTAAGCACATTAAAACATGAGATTAAGTGGGGGGCTTCACCCCCCCACCCCCCGAAGTGGGGGGCTGTGCCCCCACACACCCCTACTTAACTATACCAACTGCGTGACCACACTACAGTGCCAAAAATGGCAAAGTACCGAAGCAGCCAAGCAAATTCTTTCCCAGGGAAAGAATTTGCTTACATGCCGCTTCGATATTTTGCAGTTTCGGTTTTGTCAGTTCGACCAAGACGCATTTGAAAACATGCGTCTTTGGTCTGCTGATAGGAACCCCAATATTTATGTAAAGGAGAAAGCCAAATTAATCAACACAAAAAAAGGCAGCCCCAAAGATATTTGAGGAGAAATACAGACAAAGGCTTCCATTTACGGAAACTTTCACAATAAAAAAATAAAATCACAAAGAGAGAATGAAGAACAGAAGATTAGTCTAATAGAAGTTAAAAAAATAGAAGCTGAAGTTATGCAACATTTGCGAAGGGAAGGATTCAGTGTAGAAAGTCTAACATAGGTTATATCACAGCATGATGGAACAACTAGTTCCCAAAGTAAGAAGAAACAAGAGGAGCAGGAGACATCTGAAGAAGAAATATGCACATGGGAAAGAAAAATAGATTTAATATGGTGCAATATTCATGCAAAGGAGAAAGTATAACCAATCAATGCAAAAGCAGCAGCACCAAAGATATTTGAAGAGAAATACAGGCAAAGTCATCTGGATATGGAAAGTTTTACAATACAAAAAATAAGAAAACAAAGAGGGAAAGTAGAATAGAGGATTAGTAATGGAGAAGCTAAAGAAATAGAAACTGGGGTTATGGATTTCCTGAAAAGTGAAGGATTTAGTGTAGAAATTTTAATTTAGATAACACAACAGGATAGAGCAACGGACACCCAAGTTAAGGAGAAACCTGTGGAGTGGGACACTTCTAATCAGTTGACATATGAAGATACTTTGAAGCCTCCCATAGGAAACCAGTACAAGCATTCAGTTGGAGTTATACAGTAAGGGAAAGAACAGGAAACTGTGGCAACTCTGACACAGTCAATGCTGTGGAGTGATGGGCCAGTGAGTTCCCATATGAAAGTGCAATGGATGACACCAGGTGAAACAGAAGAGAACATGGCACAGGAAGATGCTCTGGAACTTTCTATAGAATACCTGCAGGAAATGAAGAACAAAGAATGTGCCCTCAGTTGAGAAGAAAATGATCTAAGAGAAGAGTTGTTTGATTTTATAGAGATGGATAGACATATTAAGATCAATGAGAGAAACAGACTGCAGAAGGTCAATAAAACTCAAAAAGTTAAAAGTTTGATAAAACAAATGAACACAGTAATTAGGACTGTCTATAGAGATTCATATGATATAATCAAAGTAAATAGGATACATTACTGTGCAGTCAAATTAATACCAGATAACGTCCTACCACAAGAACACAGGGTAGTTAAGGGCCAGGACAGGGAGAAATCAAATGCCATCATGGAAATATTGAATAGAGAAAACTATAAAGCAATTACGACAAGAAATGTCACTGTTAGAAGAGTATAGAACAGGGAACAGATCTACAAAAATAGAAAGATAAACGTGATAAAATCAATGAGAAGTATTATAGCAGATCAGGATTTATCATGCACTGTCACAAAAATAATAAATGATAAATAGCACAATTGCAAATAATAAACTAAAAATATCAGCACAGGCAGAAGATACTTAGATAAATATAAAGGAAAAATACATAATAAGCAACTTATTGATGACCTAAAAAGTTTTATAGAGAATTGGGAAACAAGGCAAAAGGAATTGAAAGACCACTAATAAAGAATAAAAAGATACATTTTGGAGAAATATTTATGAAGATCCTATGGAACATAAAGATGCTAAATGGATATGAGAAGTAAAAGAAAGAATAAGAAGTTACACGATACAAAATGGGATGGAGCAGCAGCCAAACAGATTGAAGCAAAGTTAAGAAAAGCCTCTAATTGGAAAACCTCAGGCCCAGATGCAATACTTATCTTCTGGATAAAAGTATTAACATCTTTGCATGAAGATTTAGCCATGAGTAAGAAGTATTTACATGTGCACCCTGAGCAGACACCAGCCTGGCTAATAGGAAAAACAATGCTCCTACTTAAGAGTGAACCTGCAAGCTACTCTAAAAACTATAGACCAATAACTTGCTTTAAAACGATGTATAAACTATACACTGGAATTGAAGCTGACAGAGTTTATAGTAGTTTAGAAGAAAACTCAATTATGGCAATAGATCAAAAGAGTGATAAAAGAAAGTCAAATGGAACAAAGGATCATTTGTTGTTAAATAAAGCCATAGTGGAGAAGTGTAAAAAGGGAAAGAATCTATGTATGGCATGGATAGACTGCAAAAAAAGCATTTGACAGTATCCCCCATTCATGGATAAAAGAGTGTTTAAAAATGTATATACATACTACACTGATAAACTAAACCACAGCAAGCATGAAACAGTGGCGAACCACTTTGCAGTTAAGCCATGATAAAGGACAAATTAGTATTCCTGGGATAAAAATCCAAAGGGGGATATTTCAGAGTGACTCTCTCTCTTACCATTGCTCTTTAGCTTTGCCCTTAACCCATTAAACTGTCTGTTTAACAGATTAGGTCATGGCTATAATCTGGCTACCAGAAAGCAACAAAGTGTAAAGACTTCTCATCTTCTGTTTGTAGATGATCTAAAACTCTATAGCTCATCAGATGAGGAACTGAGAGCACAACTGCAAGTAGTCAAAACTTTTTCAGATGATATAAGAATGTCATTTGGTCTTGATAAATGCACAAAAGCAACCTTTAAAGCAGGAAAGCTGCAACACTAAGAACCATCAGTTTGAGATCAGAATGTGATATAAAAGAACTTGAGCAAGAGGGAGTGTATAAATATTTGAGAATTGATGAAGGATCAACAATAAAACATGAACAAATGCAAATAAAACTCAGTATGGAATATTTTAGAAGACTTAAATTAATCCTGAAAACAATGACTTTTAGGAACAAAGTTCAAGCTATAAACCAATTTGCTCTTCCTGTCGTAACTTACAGTTTTGGAATGACTGACTGGCCCCAAAAAGTGTTGGATAGATTAGACAGGAAAACAAGAAGGATGTTCATACTCATCAAATGATTTATAAAAAACAGTGTATGCCAAGATTATATATTCCTCATTCCGAAGGAGGTATGGGCCTCCTTGAAATTGATTTCATGTGTAGATTTGCAATTATGGGACTATATACATATTTGCTGACCTCACAAGACCCAAACATAGTAAAAGTTTTGAAACATGAGGAGAATAAATCTAAGATGACTTCCCTGCTTAGCCTAGCAGAAGCATATCGGCGTCAAGCGTGAATGGAAATCAAAGCAGAAGTAGATAAAAATCTGGCAGCAACTAAATGTGCCAAAAAAACAAAAGAAAGAATATAAGGTGAATGATCTGATGAGAAGGCAAGAAATATGGAAAATGCATAATATAGCTGCAAGTACAGAAAACTCCTGGAACAACCTCATGAACACAGGAATGGTTAAGGAGAGGCGAATTCAATCCAAAAGTTGAAAGGTTAATATTGTCGGCCCAAGATAGTGGACTATGTACACACTGGTTTACAAAGTCCATTGAACATGTGGGAGAAAGAGATAGATGTAGGTTTTGTAAAACAGGATAGGAAACAGTTGCACACCTTGTTTATGGTTGTGATATACTAATGGTAGAAGGACTGTATACTGAAAGGCATAATAATGTGGAAGACTGTTGCACTGGAGATTGTGCAAACATTATAATCTGAAGTAGCAGAAAACACTGGAAACATGAGCTATAAAGCATCATAGAAAACGATGATGTCAATATCACATGGATCACCCATTACCAACAGTTCAAAAGATAGATGCAAGAAAACCAGATACAGTGGTCCGTAAAAGAAAAAAAAGTAGCATTCATCATCAAAATCGCTACACCCGGTGACAACAGTGTCTTGTGTGCAGAGGATAGACACAAAGTCATAAAATATCAGGATATGCAGGCAGAAACAAGAGCAATGTGGAATAAAGATACCCAGACAGTTCCAGTAGTAGTAGGAGCAATGGGTCTTATAAAAAATCATCTACAATTGTATTTAGATATGTTGCCAATACATGTAACTCCATACAAATTGCAGGAGTTATTACGAGGGCACATTGCAAGTGCTGTGAAGAGTACTTCTGGCTAACATCAAAGATTGAAACAATACTAATTTCATGAACTTTAATCATACATTGACTTAGGAATGGGGTCCATTCCAGTCATGGTGTTAGAAACCCAAAAGACTTGGAGAAATTCAAAAAAGGGAGAAACCATCTGCCTCCAGGAAAAACACAACAACCTTACAGACCATCTGCCTCCAAAAAAAAATAAAAACCACCTTAAAATCCACCTTACAGACTGTCTCCAATAAAATATATTGTTTTGTCACTATCTTCTTCTCCAGGAGCCTAACATTCTCCAAAGCCAAATGACTTCCAATTAGACAGACAGCAGATGTCTAACTTGGCTCACTACTGTATAAAATCCTAGCTCCAAAAACATGTTCAATTCACATAGATATACTGACTACAAACACTTTCTCATACAACCTTAGAACTCTCTTTCAAGGTAATATTTGAAATGTTGGGACCTGTTAGACTGAGTTCTGAAACATGGAGACCAAATGGCCGAATCCACATATCACTGACCTCCCAGAACACCTACTTTTCACTCCAGGTAAGTAACCACTTGGCCACCATGTTGAACTTTGCCCCTTAACCCCACAGTAGTGCAATCTTGGAGTTGGCGCCCCACATGGGTGGGTTTAATTTGCTTCGGTTTTAATTTATTTTTTAGTTTGGCCAAGTGGTTACTCACCTGGAGTGGGAAGTCGGTGTTTTGGGAGGTCAGTGATATGTGGTTGTCAGCTTTCTTGTCTCGGCATTATAAAAGTCGGGTAAGTGGGATTTCAGTCTTGTAAAGTAGATATATATATATATATATATATATATATATATATATATATATATATATATATAAATAATAAGTTTGGGCAGTGTGTAGGGGTTTAAGGGCTTGCCCCCCCCCCCTCACCCCCTCCTTGCAAAAAGGAAGTTTTAAGGAGAAGATCAATTTTCGAGATTTGCTCTTTTCCCTGTTTTGGCTTTTCAGTACTCAGCATTTTGAGTATTGGCATTTCAATATGGAGCCCTCCCTCATTTAACTCTCACACTGCAAGCACCACACCCAAAATTACATTGCACAGAACATGCATTTTACAGTCTTATGCCTAAACTCTGAGAATCACTTCTAAACAATCTGTGTCTATAAGACCTCTTATGCCGTTCTGAATTTAGACCTCATTTCAAAAAGCATCTCCACAGATCAAGCTGAAATGCAAGTGTCCTCAAGCAGGACACATCACTTAAACATACATAAATAAATAACTAAATCAATCAATCGATGATTTACTAACAGCCACACCTTAAGTCTCGGAGCTATACTTCTGATCATTATTTACTCTGTTAGCTTAACATTAAGTTGGTTTACCTAATGTGGAACCTTTATAAATAGACCAATTTGTGTTCAAAGATGTGCCTTAGGACATTCTAAAAAAATACCTTCATTAATTATTTCATATGAATACATTTTCTATCTGAGACTAGAAAAATATTGCATTGAATTATCTGCATACTTTTTTATTTAACTTATTTACTGTATTTTCATAGCTGGGTAGATTTCATAGAAAGGACCATCACAACATCCATAAAATAGTTTCAAAAATGAAAATAATATATGAGAGAAAAATGGACACGTTAAAATATTAACAATACTGGCAGTATGAAGAAGTAATGTTATATAACACATTTATTTATATGTTTGTTTGTTTATTTGTTTAAAGTTTGTTAACTGGGTTAGAGAACTGGTACAAGATCCTTTTCGGCTTCAATCTCGACCTTTGGCAACATCACATACTAAAAAAACAACAAAATTGTAACAGACAGAAACAACATACTGTGGTACAACTAGAAGCAATGATAGTTACAAATGTGACATAAAGGTAAACAAGTCATAAGGAATACACATTAACAGATACACCCACTTACATACTTCTAATTGCATGCTGTGGTTTATATATAATGTCTATATAGGTTCATAACCACTTGGCCACCATGTTGAACTTTGCCCCTTAACCCCACAGTAGTGCAATCTTGGAGTTGGCGCCCCACATGGGTGGGTTTAATTTGCTTCGGTTTTAATTTATTTTTTAGTTTAGCCAAGTGGTTACTCACCTGGAGTGGGAAGTCGGTGTTTTGGGAGGTCAGTGAAATGTGGTTGTCAGCTTTCTTGTCTCGGCATTATGAAAGTCGGGTAAGTGGGATTTCAGTCTTGTAAAGTATATATATATATATATATATATATATATATATATATATATATATATATAAATAATAAGTTTGGGCAGTGTGTAGGGGTTTATGGGCTTGCCCCCCCCCTCACCCCCTCCTTGCAAAAAGGAAGTTTTAAGGAGAAGATCAATTTTCGAGATTTGCTCTTTTCCCTGTTTTGGCTTTTCAGTACTCAGCATTTTGAGTATTGGCATTTCAATATGGAGCCCTCCCTCATTTAACTCTCACACTGCAAGCACCACACCCAAAATTACACTGCACAGAACATGCATTTTACAGTCTTATGCCTAAACTCTGAGAATCACTTCTAAACAATCTGTGTCTATAAGACCTCTTATGCCGTTCTGAATTTAGACCTCATTTCAAAAAGCATCTCCACAGATCAAGCTGAAATGCAAGTGTCCTCAAGCAGGACACATCACTTAAACATACATAAATAAATAACTAAATCAATCAATCGATGATTTACTAACAGCCACACCTTAAGTCTCGGAGCTATACTTCTGATCATTATTTACTCTGTTAGCTTAACATTAAGTTGGTTTACCTAATGTGGAACCTTTATAAATAGACCAATTTGTGTTCAAAGATGTGCCTTAGGACATTCTAAAAAAATACCTTCATTAATTATTTCATATGAATACATTTTCTATCTGAGACTAGAAAAATATTGCATTGAATTATCTGCATACTTTTTTATTTAACTTATTTACTGTATTTTCATAGCTGGGTAGATTTCATAGAAAGGACCATCACAACATCCATAAAATAGTTTCAAAAATGAAAATAATATATGAGAGAAAAATGGACACGTTAAAATATTAACAATACTGGCAGTATGAAGAAGTAATGTTACATAACACATTTATTTATATGTTTGTTTCTTTATTTGTTTAAAGTTTGTTAACTGGGTTAGAGAACTGGTACAAGATCCTTTTCGGCTTCAATCTAGACCTTTGGCAACATCACATACTAAAAAAACAACAAAATTGTAACAGACAGAAACAACATACTGTGGTACAACTAGAAGCAATGATAGTTACAAATGTGACATAAAGGTAAACAAGTCATAAGGAATACACATTAACAGATACACCCACTTACATACTTCTAATTGCATGCTGTGGTTTATATATAATGTCTATATAGGTTCATAACCACTTGGCCACCATGTTGAACTTTGCCCCTTAACCCCACAGTAGTGCAATCTTGGAGTTGGTGCCCCACATGGGTGGGTTTAATTTGCTTCGGTTTTAATTTATTTTTTAGTTTGGCCAAGTGGTTACTCACCTGGAGTGGGAAGTCGGTGTTTTGGGAGGTCAGTGATATGTGGTTGTCAGCTTTCTTGTCTCGGCATTATGAAAGTCGGGTAAGTGGGATTTCAGTCTTGTAAAGTAGATATATATATATATATATATATATATATATATATATATATATATAAATAATAAGTTTGGGCAGTGTGTAGGGGTTTATGGGCTTGCCCCCCCTCACCCCCTCCTTGCAAAAAGGAAGTTTTAAGGAGAAGATCAATTTTCGAGATTTGCTCTTTTCCCTGTTTTGGCTTTTCAGTACTCAGCATTTTGAGTATTGGCATTTCAATATGGTGCCCTCCCTCATTTAACTCTCACACTGCAAGCACCACACCCAAAATTACATTGCACAGAACATGCATTTTACAGTCTTATGCCTAAACTCTGAGAATCACTTCTAAACAATCTGTGTCTATAAGACCTCTTATGCTGTTCTGAATTTAGACCTCATTTCAAAAAGCATCTCCACAGATCAAGCTGAAATGCAAGTGTCCTCAAGCAGGACACATCACTTAAACATACATAAATAAATAACTAAATCAATCAATCGATGATTTACGAACAGCCACACCTTAAGTCTCGGAGCTATACTTCTGATCATTATTTACTCTGTTAGCTTAACATTAAGTTGGTTTACCTAATGTGGAACCTTTATAAATAGACCAATTTGTGTTCAAAGATGTGCCTTAGGACATTCTAAAAAAATACCTTCATTAATTATTTCATATGAATACATTTTCTATCTGAGACTAGAAAAATATTGCATTGAATTATCTGCATACTTTTTTATTTAACTTATTTACTGTATTTTCATAGCTGGGTAGATTTCATAGAAAGGACCATCACAACATCCATAAAATAGTTTCAAAAATGAAAATAATATATGAGAGAAAAATGGACACGTTAAAATATTAACAATACTGGCAGTATGAAGAAGTAATGTTATATAACACATTTATTTATATGTTTGTTTATTTGTTTAAAGTTTGTTAACTGGGTTAGAGAACTGGTACAAGATCCTTTTCGGCTTCAATCTCGACCTTTGGCAACATCACATACTAAAAAAACAACAAAATTGTAACAGACAGAAACAACATACTGTGGTACAACTAGAAGCAATGATAGTTACAAATGTGACATAAAGGTAAACAAGTCATAAGGAATACACATTAACAGATACACCCACTTACATACTTCTAATTGCATGCTGTGGTTTATATATAATGTCTATATAGGTTCATAGGCAAGTGATCCTTGAAGATATTTGGAAGCATAGTCATGCATCCCATTAAGTTGTTTGACTTTGTATTCAAATATGAGTAACCCACAGCTGGCAGAATATTTACATGTTACCCCTTTCCATAAGGAATAAGGCTGCTAAGCTAGGGACGAGTTTGTGGTTTCTCATCCAAACATCCAGACTGCATTTGAATAGAGTAACAGAAGTTCTTTTTTTATGTGAATAGGAAGAAGATTCATAAGAAAGGTTTTTCTCTGTAATACATATCACATCTAGTTTACAATCATCAGCAAATCTGGTGAGCCATAACCTCTCAACATTAGTTTTGGCCTCTGAGAAGTAAATGCCAAAGAGGAGTGCCCCAAGGACAGGACCCTACAGTATACCACATGAAACAGGTCATTTGAAGGTGGTGGAGCAGCCCACCCCAATTTTGAGGGTTCAGTTTGTGAGTCAGTTTGTTATCCAGTGAGTTACATAGGAACTAACATTTAGCTGGGAGAGTTTATCAATGATACTTGAGTGTGGGATTGTGTTAAATACCTTGGCAGGGCACAAATATGTGGTGTATACTGATTTCACCTCATCAATTGCCTAGGTAACCTCTTGAAGAAATCGACCAGGTTAAGCAGAAAAGATCTGCCCTTGACAATACCAAACTGGTCTAGGTCAAGGGTTTGTAGGCTACCCATGTCCTTGTTTATTAATTCCATCATGATTATTTCTTTAGCTTTGCAGATGAGGTTGGTTAGACTTATGGATCTATAATTACCTGGGTCAGTTGATGCCTCACTGTTGTGCAGGGTGATGACTGTTTCTGTCCTTCATTCATCTAGCACTTAACCTTTTTGTTGACTGATATTGAATAATTGTTGTAGGGAGTATGAAAGGTCCTGCTTCAGACTAGCCAGTAGGCATTCTTGAGGACTATCTGGCCCCATGCAAGCAATGCTTTTGGCCTTGGATAATACCTTGAGGAGTTTTTCTTGAGAGATTTATGGAGGCTGTAGATGTGGGTATGTGTTGTGGGAATGTTGGAGCGAGAGAGAGAGAGAGAGGTGAAATTTGAGCTACATTTATCCATTATAAGATTGGTTATGTCCTTTGGGTCTGAGTAGTTAGTATCATTTACTATTAGCTTTGTGCAGTGCCCGAAATTGTTTCTGAGGTTTCTAACATAGTTAAAGAAAGCTTTGTGGTTAATTACATGCCAGTGTTTTTGGTAATTTACATTGGTAGTGAAAGTGGCCAAATTATATTACTGCTGAAGTTTGACTGTAATATAATTTAGGAGTTTTTCTTTTTCTCAGAGGTTATACATCCATAAAGTTAGTATATTTAATTTCTGGGGATGTGGGGATAAGCAAAGTTTTGAGTTTTCACTGATTGCAATTGTAATGCATTGTGATCACATGATTTAGATGATCTTTAGTTTAGATAATATTAATCGCTGATTAGCTTTTTCAACATATTTTCTGTTGATAACAGTTTATTGGTAATTAAAATAAATAGAATAGTTGGGGGTATTTAAATCTCTGAAATAATGGATAGGTAGTTAAAGTCATCTTGGAGAATGATGTTTGGCTTAATGCATGGCACTCCATATTAGTCAGGTAGGAAATACGGATCAAGGGGGACATAGAGGGGTTCCTATAGTTATTTAGGATGTGATAAGGGGTTTTGTTTACAATAAGTTGGATGTAGAGGAGTTCCAGGTCATTATCCTGTTTAAGGAGTCTAGAGTAGACACTTTGTTTAACAAATACAGAGACCCTAGAACAGTGGGTCTGAATGCGTGGTAAGAGTTGAAGTCCTGGATTGATGAGATGCTCTCAATGGACTTGAACCATGTCTCCATGACAATGCATATATCGATGCATTCTAGGGTAAGGAGTGACACTAGAGAGTAGAGTTTTTTGTTGAGGATCCTAACACCGAGAGGCAAAACCTTTATTTTATCTAGATTCGTTTTTTGTTACACTGTTTGGTTTTGAAGACTGATTTTGCCAAAACAAGGCACCATGGGGCTGGAGAAGTTTTTTGCCAATATACAAAAGCCTTCGGGAAATATGTGCAAGCCATCCCTGACAAAGCAGTTAAGGCAGTCTGCCATCTCCCATAAAGCTGAAATGTACTAGACCCCCTTAGAATGACACCAGAAGCTAACCGATTGTTGAAATCAAGTGTCTTGTTTGTATTTCAGCATTTTCTTGGTGATGGTAAAATGCTGCTCAAGGCTAAGTTCATAACTGTCTCTGACATAGCTCTGTTATGTCTCTTTTCATATAGTCTAGGGAGGTATGTGTCAAGTTGTTTATTCCCATGTGTCATATGACTGTGCCTTATGTGTACTTGTGGTGCAAGGACTCGAGTACATGTGTGATGTGGTGAGTCCTGGTACCTGACAAACAACTGACCGTGACTTTTCCTTGCTCAGCCTGCTGGCTGGTGCTTCAGTGTAAGCCACTATGGTGTCATCTATGGCTAAGAATTTGGATTGTGTGAAGGTTTGTTTTATTGGCTTTTGATCAGAGACACTGTGAATCATAGATGCAGCCTGAGTAGTGTGTTTGTAATGTTGTTGAAGGTATCTGTTTCTAGTGTTGCATTTAGGAGGCCTTTGTAGTTTGGATAGGTTACTTTTAATAGTGTCAACATATGAAGGTAGTTTGGATATGTTACTTTTAATAGTGTCAGCATATGAAGGCCCATGTGTTCGGTCTGTATTGTACACAAAATAATTCCAGTGTAAGGAAACACTTGACAGCAGCTTCAATACAGCGAAACTTCTTTAATAAAACACAAAGCTTTCGGACATGCGTCCTTCCTCAGTGTAAACAAACAGAAGAAAACACTTCCTTTTCCTTTTATAATGAAGCTTAACTGCCTCATATGACAGCCGACAATCAATTTCTTCTCTAAAACTTAAGACATTTCAAACGATGCATGAAAAATGGAATTTAAGACATTTCAAACGATGCATGAAAAATAAAACTCCCCAAACAGTATAAAAACATCCACATAGAACATAACTAAAAAATACATTCAAACACACATGAACAAGTTATCTTTTTCAAAACATGTTTTAGGCTTATAGCTGTATTAATTCCAGGTTTAGCATTTCTTGAAGCATTGCTATCCACTTATATTCATTTCATTTCTAGCATATTATTATTATTGTCACCTCCTCGTCTGTTTTTAGGGACAACATTTATCACCCTAAATTTAAAAGTTTGTTCATTACCCATTTCACAAATATGCTTTGCAAGAACATTAGTGTCTATTCTTCATCTAATATCCGACTTATATTCAACAATACGCTCTTTAAGTTTATGTGTTGTTTTCCCTATATAAAAAGCTGTACATTTCATGCAGGAAAACAAGGTAAACTATATTATAAGTGTTGCATGTAGCAAATACTTTAAAAGGTTTACTATCATAAAATCGAAATTTAAATGAGAACCTGTTTTAAATTTCGAGTTTAAACACCGAAAATGCAAAAATCCGTATTACAGTAAGGTCGTAAAGCAGATGTAAATGTCGAAAACATCAAATTGTGACATTTCAACCTGATTTGCGGTAAACACCGAAAATATGTGATCCTGGTTTAAATGACAGTCCCCTTGTGTATGTGCACATTAATTCCACAGCAAACATGTTTCCAGTGCTGAAATAGTGATTTCCATGAAGAGAAAGTGCTCTGTAATACAGAATATGAAGTCCACATCCCAATAAACAAATAGTAATGAAAACTCCCAAATGTTTACTGTAATGACATTGAAATTGTACACACATGAAAGAAAATGGCAGATATATCAGAATGAGCAATGGTGTGCCATTAATTGTACAAATCCTAATGGTGTCATCTCATCCCGTTTAGCCAGCAGACGTTGTATCATATGTTCTTTGTCTGACAGCCTACGTTTCTTTGGAGATGTTGGCACACAACACAACAACTTCTGTTTAACATCCTCTAAATGGTTTTGCTCCAAACAAATGGCATGCAGCACATCTGTGATATACAGGTCCTTTCTACCCAAGAGAGACCTTAGCCTACGGTGCCATCCTTCCACTGCGTTCTGGCTCCTAGGGTAGCCCATGGTACATGTATCAGCCTGATTCCAAAAAGGAACATCAAATAGTGGCGGTTGTCTCTCTGATGTCGAATCCCCCATGCCATACCGTCTTGGCCTCCCTAAAATGTAGTTATTTTTGAAGAACTCACATAAAGGAGCACCCCTTTCCCCAACGCCTCCTCAATAGATGTGAAAGTGTCCATAATATGTTCTGTGTGTATGGAAGCAAGTGAAGGTATCTGTTTACATAGCAGCGCAAACTGAGTATCTGTATCATACACCTGTGTGAGGTAAGCTTCTGGATCTGCCTCCATCTAATTTGGCATAGATGAAACCAACATCCCTTTGCTGTACTGTTAGGTAGATGCCTAATTATGCTATTCACTGCCCCCTTCTCAAAGTCAATGAGTACCATCCTTGGCTGGAACTTCAGATGGAAGTCCCCACATAATGCCAACATGGTTTCCTAGAACTGATCATAGCACTCCTCGCATTTGGATGGTAGGATGGCATACACTACAGGTACTACCTTGCTATTGCTGGCACCATGCAAGCTGCAGTGAACAGAGTATACCTGTTTACACTCCCTGGTGCTAATGGGAAATGTACCATCAACAAGAATGTATTCAGAACTGCAGAGCAGGCCTAGATTATCCTCTGTAGTGAGAAGCACAACATCATAGGTATGGCTACGGAGTGCACTGTGTTTAATGATGAAGTGTCCCTGCTTCAATGGTATCATCTCCGGGCTTAAATCTTTCAGACTTGCTAAGTCTACTCTGGGATTCGTGCTGTTCCTACGCCTTACCCTACGCACACTCTGTTTCAGTGAATCAGTATTAGTCATGGTGTTCACTATGTCAGTGGACATGTTTGCCAGGACCTCAGACACAATCCTGCATGGATCCTCAAGAGTCTGTTCAGCACACCTTTTAATGGCTTCACGTACCCTAGTTTGCTCTATCCTGACCACATCTGGTACGTGAAAATGACCAATGCTTTTCAGTAACCTCTCCTCACCAGCACACTTCTCTGTTATACAACGGCCCTTACACCTCTGCCTTGCCTTTTGTCTGCAACACCAGTAATTCTTCTCAGGGTTACTCTTTTCAAGATAGTATTGATAACCATCAATACAAAGAACTGGGCGACCTTTCTGTGATTTAACACTGCCATACAATGAGCCAATAACACCAGGATAACTCATGGCTGGTTGGTCTGACATAGTACCTGAGCTCACCTACAAATCAACAACAGTTACGTGATTACTAACAATGAATTGTATTACTGCTATGTAATACAGGCCTGTATCACTTGTATTTATCACAGGTAACACGAACACAACCCATGGCAAAGGGATTGCATTGCATTGCATTGTGACTGGAAGACATCTGTGACTGGACAAACATTTTTTAAATGCACTGACTACACATTTACCCTTTCCAAATACTATCAATACAAATATACAGATAGACACCTAAGCCAATACATGTTTCCGGACAACTGCAGCCTGCTGGTAATCACTGCATTTAACAGTATACAGCTATAAGTTATACCTACACAGGTACACAACATCACGCAGTATTCTTTTCAATTGTGCATTTCACAACGTAATAACTATCACTGTCAGCTCTTATCACTGTTTGATTCAACAAAGGGAATAATGCTTATAGCCAAAAGGAATTGTCTTACAACTATGCAATTAACCTTAAACATGACTATCAAAACAGCTGTTACAGCACACATTTACTATCTGCTCATGTATCTACTGCCAATGGCAAATACTGACTACAATATACAACAACTCATACAATTTTAAAAACATATGAGCAATTTGTACAACCATTACAACAAGATGCTTTACCATTTTAGTGAAATCTAATATATTAGTCCTTGTAGATGTCATGGTTCAATTAACAAGTGAGACTTACAGCGATATGTATTCACATAATATTGCTCATAATGAGCTGTAAAAACATTATATGTTGTAACTTTTGCTAAGATACTGTTATTTACATTACACATTTATACTAACTACTCACATATTACTTTTACTCACCCTTCCACACTCAAAACATAATCTCCTTAGTTTGTCAAGTTATTCATAGGCTTTCCGGAAATAAATCCACTTATTCAGCAATGTAATCTGTTTCGATGGTAGTCTTCTGTACAGATGGCTTTATAATCGTGTCGTCTTGTACTTCTACTCTGTTTCTATGTTTTATGTAGTGAGGCTAGCAGATCTGCATCGCAGATTCATTGTTGTCATCAGTAGACGTCGCAAATTCATGTATGCGCCGTTCAGTAGTTTGAAATGAGGTCCGCAGCGGTTTTCTGTATTTGATCTTGTAAACATGCAGAGTTTTCCATTCTCTACATTATTACTGACGATCGGAGGACTGGGAGGTATGCGAACATCGATTTTATGATAGTAAACCACTTTAAAATTATATACCTTTCCAGTTATAGGATGCACAAATTCTGGATGTGTAAGAATGTCAGGGCAGCATACACAGTTAAAACATGGGAAAGTCCCTATTTCTTTTACTACACTTATTTTCTACAACTTGCAACTCCCTATAGCATAAGTATTTCTTCAAGTTTTTGCTATTTCTGTATGAGAAACTTGGTCTGCCACCTATAACATCCCTGATTTCAGGTACAGCTGACAATATCCTCCAGTTTTTAAGGATAATATTCTGGACATCCCTAAATCTTCTATTGTATGTAGTCAAATAGCGTAGCCATTCAGATTTACCATTTGCCCCAGTAACTTGTGTATTCACCACCCCATTGAAGAAAAAAGGTTTAGCTCTACCTGCCCTTTCATCCATAACCTCCAATTTTGACTTCACCAGAGAATAAAACTCATATCCCCTTTCTTACCTAGCTACCTGCATGAAATGTACAGCTTTTTATATAGGGCAAACAACACATAAACTTAAAGAGCGTATTGTTGAACATAAGTCAGATATTAGACAAAGAGTAGGCACCAGTGCTCTTGCAAAGCATATTGGTAAAATGGTAATGAACACACTTTTAAGTTTAGGGTGATAAACATTGTCCCTAAAACAGAAGAGGGGTGACAATAATAATATGCTAGAAATTAAAGAGTACAAGTGGATAGTAATGCTTCAAGCAGATGCTAAACCTGGAATCAGTACAGCTCTCAGCCTAAAACCTGTTCTGAAAAAGAAGCAGATGATTTTACAGAAATTAACTTGTTTATGTATGTTTAAATGTATGTTTAGGTATGTTCTATGTAGATGTTTTTATACCTATTAACTGTTTGGGAAGTTTTATTTTTCATGCATCATTTGTAATGTCTTAAATTCTATTTTTCATGCATTGTTTGAAATGTCTTATGTTTTAGAGAAGATTTTGATTGCTGGCTGTCATGTGAGGTAATTAAGCTTCATTATAAAAGGAAAAGGAAGTGTTTTGTTCTGTTTGTTCACAGTGAGGAAGGATGCATGTCTGAAAGCTTTGTGTTTTATTAAGGAAGTTTTGTTGTATTAAAGCTGCTGTCAAGTGTTTCCTTACGCTGGATTTTTTTTGTGTTTGAAATTGCTATGACCGTGAAGATTTACCATTGTGCTGGTCCCTATTTTGTTGTACTTTGGTCTGCATTGTGTAAAAAGATATACATTAATGTGTATGTTTCTGACACCCTATTTGCTGATTGTCAAGGTCTTGTATGAGAGGTTGGTCTCCAGAGTTATTATAGGACACCTTTCACATACAGTGTCAGTTTGTTTAAGTAGTAGGTGGTTGTCAGTAAACATAAGACAATTACTACTTTGTCTCTGGATATCCATTTTAACAAAGCTGGCAAAAGAGACAGCTGAAAAGTGAAAGTCCATGTTTGCAGGTGCTTACTAGTATAGGCTGTGGGTGTGAGGGTGGGGGTGGTGCTGATGCAGTTTAGAGCTGGTTTACTAAAGTGCTATATGAGTAAAAATGTCAGTCTTAGTCTACACATGAAGAACAACACACCTTTTCATGTAAATCAATGGCTGGTCACTCAATTACTGAGTACTAAGTACTCAAGTAATTTGTGAGGTCAGTTTTGCAGGTAAGGTTGGGCTTCTAAAAGTAACTGAGTCTATACAGGACATGGCTAATCACCACTATGTGATGAGCAGTAAAGTGTAAATGTGGGTAATTTGTAACAGGGCAGAAATTAAAAAAAAATTCAAATAACCCTCTGGCCAATAGGAGAATTGTATTCTTTAAATTTCTAGAGCAGTCACAAGCCTAAAAAATGACTTGGGTCCTCAGTAGTTTCACTAGAGCTCAAATCAAAGCTTTTCCAACTCAGATTATAATAAAATGCCAGAATTAAGTACAGACATAAGACAGTAACACTGCATATGTGCAATAAGCATTTATCTCAGATGCTTCTGGCTGATTGTTCAATTCAGTTTATACTAGTGATAATCAAATGGCAACAACACTGAACATTGGGCAACCCTGAGCGAATGAGCTTGGGCCACTCATTATTTAGCAATCAGGTGGTCAGAAATGAGTCGGTCTTCTCTAATGTTATTAGAATGCAAACCAAAGCTTTTCCAACTCAGATGACAATAAAATGGTAAAATGGCAGCAATAAGTATAGAGCTAACACTGTGTGCGTGTGTGTGTGCGTATGTATATATATATATATATATATATATATATATATATATATATATATATATATATGTAGACACATACACACAAGCACACACACACACATATATATATATATATATATATATATATATATATATATATATATATATGGGAGGTGCAGGGGAGCTTGCCCCACTGCTTACAGTTAAAGGGTAATATGTTTCTGTATATACTTGTGCTGGAATATAGTAAGTCTTGGTATCCTGTGTGTTTTCAGTATTACGAGATTCAGTATTTTGAGTTTTCAGTATTTTGAAGTTTCAAGATTTTGGTGTCAGTATTTTGGGCTTTCAGGATTTTGTAGTGCTTCTGTATGTATGTGTGTGTGTATATATACATATATGTGTGTGTCTATATATATATATATATATATATATATATATATATATATATATATATAATCACTTATCTATCACTTAACTCAGATGTTTCAGGATGATAGTCAAGTATGGTAAATAATAATCAAAATCAAGTGGCAAGGACACCAAGCATTCAGCTCTGATGAAATGAGCCACAGGCTGTGCAAACACAGGTAACCTTTATAGTAAGGCAGAAAATTTAAAAAAAGAATTAAAACAGGCCTCTGGCTGGTAACAAAACGGTACTCTTTAAAAGGTCTTTTGCTGTCTCAAGCATAGAAATTACTTGGATCCTCTCTACTCTCTTTAAAGTGGAAACCAAATCTTTTCCAATTCAAATGAGAACAAAATGCCAGAAACAAGAGCAGACCTAACACAGTAAAACTGTATACATGCAATAAGTACTTATCGAATGTTTCAGGCTGATAGTCAAATGGGGTTTATAATAATCACAGTGGTGAGTGTGCCAAACATTGAGCATCAATGAGCAAGTGAGCCAAAGGCTGCACAAATGTGGGTAATTATGACAAGGCAACAGAAATTCAGATGGCCTTCTGACCCTATGTAATAGTGATATATCGTAGAAGTTTCATTCTGTCATGAGGTTACAATAATCAATTCCTAATGCATAGTTATCTTAGCTGTGAAGTGCACTCACCTTTAGCAGTGTCTGCGTAACCTGCTGAACCTTTTTCCTTCTTCTATAACCACACATCTTCAGTCTGTAAAAAGCACAGCTGTATAAGTAAACTTACCATAACTGTAGATGTTTGAACAGATCAGTGTTGAAGTAGCCTAAGCTATAAGGGGCCCCTGTCAAGGACAGACCCAGCAGCCAGCTACCAAAGCTTTAATGTGCTTTCTACATGCTCTGGCTACTGTACAGCTCAAGCAGAGTTGTGTGAAATGAGCTGACAAAGCTTCAGAGCTTTCTTGTCTCGGAAGAAAGAGGAACAGTAATAATAAAAATGTCATAAACGAGGAGGGTGGGGCAGAGTGTGGCTACTGCAGTAGTTATCTATTTGAACATCTACTGTTATGGCAAGCTAACTTTTACAACTGTACTATGGTTATCACTGGGTCTTGCGCTGGTGGTGCTGCGGTAGCGTTGTCGCCTCACAGTAAGACGTTGTCCAGTTAGATTCTCAGCTAGAGCGTCTTCTGTGTGGAGACATGCGTGAATGGGCGTACCTTCATTGAAGGTTGTGCATCAGGGCTGGCAACCCGGCACGTAAAAATCAACTGCCAATCATTAGTGGACCGAAGTTCCGCTGTGGTGACCCCTAACTGGGGAAAGCCGAAAGACACAACAACAACAACTATGGTTGCCACTGGATCACTGTTGTACTAGACTAAGCTATATGGGATGAATACCAGAGCTTACAAAAAGGGAGGAAGAAGAAGGATCAGAGTCCAGGATCTCCTGGAGAATTGTTCTCCCAAAGTATGGTCTGGACTAAGAGAAGGAATCTAGTTTGTATTGCTTGGTAAGGGTGTGTTCCAATGACCAAGTTGCTGCCTGTAGTACATTTATAGGGTTGATCCACTCGCAAGAAGGCATAGAAGTAGCCAGAGCCCTGGTATAATGGGCCCTGACTAAGCATGGATGTGTCTTATTATAGCGAGAATAACAAAAACCAAGACACCATTAAGAAATTGTCTGACACTTCTTTTCCCGTTTTCTTACCTTCATGGGAAATAAACAATTGATCAAAAGTCCTGAAGATTTTTTTTTGTCTTGTCAGTGTAATATTTCTCCCTATTTTTTTTTTTGGTTCTGTGAAGAAAACAGGGGGATGGCTTGCCTGACTCACTCTAAACTCTGAAGCAAGCTTAGGTATGAATGAAGGATTTGTTCTCAACATTATCCTGTCTCTGTAAATAATGAGATGGGGATGACTCACCATAACAGCACAGAACTCAGATACACACTTTACAGAAGTCAGAGTGTTGAGAAAATACTGTTTAAGAACTACAAACAACCTTGTGTGAAGGTTCAAATGGAAACTGTTATTTTTTTCCAATTCAAAAATAAGGACTACTTACCTTCTAGATGGAAGGATATATAAGACCCTATTCAAAAATTGTTTCAGTTGAGGTAGGGTAGAAAGGGGGATCTAAGGGCAGATAAGCAAAGATGGCATACCTCTCAACCTGGAATCATAAAAAATCTGGACAAAAGCACATGAAAAATAGGTACAACTGGCCAAAAATGTGTATGCTGATTAACATAAAATTTGCATACATAATTATGTAACCCCATTGTGGATTGTAGGATACCAACTTTTAAAAGCAAAGTGAAGAACGGACAAAATATGAAACACAAAATAAACAGAACAATGGTGTTTTATTTACATTAATATTTGAACTTGTGCAAAACTAAAATAAAATTTTATTTTATAAAAATAAACTGCTTCTACATTAATATTAAATAATATAAAATATAACCAGAACAAAACTGTTTTATTAACATCTGAAGTGGGATGCTAAGTTTCTTCAGCAAACACACAAGCAGCAACCTGTATTCCAAAACCAGGCCAACAACACTGAACTGCAAATGCTTAATGCTGCACTTATTGCCTATACTCATGTTATTTTATTTAATCACAAAGCAACAGAGTCAATTTTCATTCTGTTCTCCCTTAATTTGCATTCGTCTTATTCTTCACTACAATGTAATGTTCTGCTTTTCTCCCTGAGCTCCCTCCACTTTCTCTCTGCTTCTGCCTCCCTATTAACAAAGTCTTGTTTGGTTCTAAAATATATAGATTTAAAAAGCAATAGTAATAATAAAATTACAGCTTGTTAGAAGTACACATTAATTATTCTAAAAATTGTAGTGTAAACAAAATCTTGAATTCTGCCAAAAGAAATGTCTTAATGGGAATGTCTGATTTATTTTTGTAAGCACTGTACATGCTGAAACTTGGATATGAAAGGATATTAAAGTTGAGAGGACTGTTAAATCCATGGGGAAGGGGGTACCAAGTCCTATTCAGACACAACGGTGTTGAATGTACTAAAAATATAATCCTGGATTCAGACCATGGAAAGATGAGCCACTGGACTGGAGGGGGCAGGTGGGGATAGAACCAGCCTGCCTGTGGGAAGACACAGCTCCTTTTCCAGGCAGATTTTAAGCAAAATAGTAGAACAAAGAAAAACAAGAAAAGTGAACATTTAGGACAGTGTTGGTGTTAACCAGAGCATGCACATCACTGTTTCATCAATAAATGTGTGACAAATGAACAGAATGCATGACTCTGCATCACACTTGAAGACAGAGTTCAAACCCTAGCAGAACCAGGTGTATTAATGTTTATGCCAGTCCTGAATGAACTACAATGGTGGGGAATGAGTAGGGATGTGCACTTTACAATGGCATCCATTAATGTCTTAGTACTACCGCCTTCCTGCAGAGAGTTTAACAGGTTAAATGAGTGACGATACAGTAGTACTTAACATTTAAGGTGATCACATGTGCTCATACCATAGACAAGTGAGGGGTAATGATTTTCACAATGGGTGAAATGACTGAATGATTGAAATTAAATGATACATTAGAAATTATTAAAATGGAAAAAAAGCAAACATATGTTCACCACTTCAAACCCTTATATTTCCCTGCTAAATGTTTCAGCATATCATTTAGTCTCAATCAGCACCAACTTATATACTGTTTGTAGTACTTTCTCATCAGTACAACAAAGCAGCATTTCAGTACGGACATAATAAAGGAAATGCATGTTAGATACATGCTCAGGTTATTGTTTCTTGCATATCCATTAGGTGGGAATATTCATTTTAAGGAAACTCCTATGCAGACACATTTAATTCTATAAATAGAGAACTGTTCTACCTGATCTGGAACTCAGTCCAGACACTTTATATGACTTCAGGTGGCACATAATTATATAGAGCATGAGATAAAATTGATAAGGCCCTGTCAGCTCTTTAGTGCCTCTGGAAACATGTCCCTACCAATCTAGAACAGGACTACTAGTCATATGCATTTCTGTTTTCCATTTTTTTCTCTTTTTTGTATTCTTAGCTGGAGCCAAATAAACTGGAAGTAGAGTAGCTGGAGAGAAATGTTCTCATCCTGAGTGTCCAGATCTACGTCTGGGTCTCTCTGAGGTCTGGGATTCCTTCCTGGCGTTTTCTTGCAGCAGCTGCAGATGCTGGGCTGACCGTTCCAGGACTGGGGAGTGGACTCCGGCTCTGCACTGAAGTACAGCCACATTATACAACTTGTCTTGAAGTTGAACTGTCTTCTGTCTTGCACTTTATTGTAGCACTTGACTTGCTCCTTCTTGTCTTCACTGCCACACTGGCAGAAACAGAAAGTTTAAATTAACTTTACTAATTAAATATTAAAAATAAAAATAAAAACAACTTTACACTTTTTACAGTCCCTGACCTCCGGAGCTCCTGTCGGCTTGATATGTGCTGCTGTGGGGCTGCCTGTAAGCCTGCTGCTGCAAACATTAATGTGTACAGTATGACTGAATGTATGTACCTAAAAAAAAAAAAGGGGGCCACACGGGAATTCATGGCACCCCATTACCTTGACCTCAAAACCAGTAAATATCAAAGAATTTGGTATGGGTGAGAGGTTTGAAAGATGGCCTAAAAAAGAATGTTGATGTGAGTAAGAAAGGCCATATAGTAATTACAAATATTGCAGAACCATGGAGTCTGAACCTTGAAAGTGCCCTAGTTCTTGTTATGGCACCAACTAGAAAATCTTCTCCACTTACCCATACAAGATTTCCTAGTAGCAAGTTTCTTTTGTCTTATTTGATACATGCTGCATGTCCTCAAAAAAAGTGTACTTAAAAGGTACTAAATTCTATCATCCAGGTAGTTAGTTGAAGAAGTTGAAGGTCAGGGTATAACAAACCACATCTTCCTTGTCAGAGTAGTTCCATTCAATGAGGAAGCTTGTGGTCATTTCCCTTTGCCATTTTCAAACGAAGGAGTAATCAATGATGCCTGAGCCAAAAGGGTGTCATCATGGTTATCTTGGTAGAGTCCTTCTGCACCTTTAGAAAAACCCTGATTATCTAAGAGGAAAGTGTGGAAAGACATACAGGAACATTCCCAGTCATAGGAATGAAAGGAAACTGTCTTCCAGGCATATGTGCAAGGAGTCTTAGAGCATAATTATTTAATTGTCTGTAGTGGCTAGAGGTTTAATGAAATGTAGGTAGCCTGACGGGACAGATTGAACTGAGTTTCTAATTCCCACCCTAACCTAGTTAGTCTGCAAAGGTGTAAGGAACTAGTTCCCCCTTTGTTTGCTTATATGCCATGTCACTGTAGCATTGACTGTGCTTACTAGCAGAGGGCCTGGAGACTAAAGATGGTTCAGAGATTTGAAAGCAATTGTGACAGCCATTGTTGCTTTGATATTTATGTCTAGAGCGTTTCTCCCCGAGCCTCTGCTGAAAATAGGCTCTGTCCCAGTCGGACTTTCCTGGTCAAGAGAATGATAAATAAAAAAAATAAAATAAAATAAATGTATGTACTGTAATTTGTCTTGCTTGTTCCAGAGGCCCTAGGCTTTCACTCCTTTGGACATAGCTTCTCAAGCAAAGTCTGATACATCTGTGGTTACAGACTGAGAAGGGGCTGCAAGAGAAAAAGGGAGATCTGGGTTGTAAGACGACTGATTAATCTACCAGATTAAATCCTTTTTTCACAAACCCATTGCTATAATTTGAAATGAAGGGGATGCTGGTGTTGGGTCCAAACTGATTTCACAAACCTTTGAATATTGGGTCCAAACTGATTTCACGAACCATTGAATATTTCTCATGTGATGTCTGGCAAAAGGATTAATTAGAATAGTAGAGGTCATGAAACCTATAATTCTGAGATATTTCCTGGCAGATGTCAAAGTCTGGTTGGAAAATATCAGAAACTGCTCCTTGTAACATTCCACTTTGTCTTGAGGAAGAAAAGCCATCATGAAGGATGTGTCTAGCAGACATCCCATAAAACACTGTCCTATAAGAATAGATGAAAGATTTCTCATTGTTTACCTGAAAACTGAGGCTGAATGAAAGCTTTTTTTTTTACCCAAACATGAGATTCTTGACAATTTGTGAAAGAATTTGCAAAAATAAGGCAGTTGTCTAATATGTATAATTTTGAATGCCCTGCAATCTGTAGCGGGTGATTACATGAGCCAGATTCTTTATAAACACTCATAACTGTTAACAAACCAAAGAGCAAATCAGAAAGCTGAAAATGCAGTGTGAGGGTTTAGAAATAAAGGTCTAGGACAGGTCTCCAGGTTTCATCTTTTTCTGGCACCAAAAAGACACTTGAATAAAATGCTTTCCTGCTTAGTTCTGAAAGAACAGAGTTCTATAACCCCCTGATGCAGCATCTGATCTAGAATAAGAAGAAAGAGTGATGTTTGGCTGGATGAAAAGGAAACCCCTGAAAAAGAGGAAGGGAATCCCACTGCCAGTTGCAGCCTTTCTTGAATAATTCTCAGAACCCAAGTGTCTGAAGTTATCTGGTGCCACAGGGGAATGTGAAGCTTTAGATTTGGGAAAACCTTACAGGATTGCCAGGGTGGGAGGGGAAAACAAATGAAGGGGTATACAGTCAGTCAATTTTCTTAGACTGTCCTTGGTGTTGGGATGACCCACCCTTCTAATTTGGACATCCCTCCCGTTGTTTTTTGAAATTTTGTTTACCCATGCCTTGCTACAGCTATTCCATTTCCAGAAAAAGGAACATGAACTAGAAGAAAGGTTTCTAATATATTTTTGCAAGGAGGTTGAAAAATCCTGATAACTCCCTGAAATAACTTTTCTCCTTTTCATCCAACCTTTAAAGGACCTCAACAGAGGAAGGTCTGAATAACACTTCTTTATCCAGTATCGCATTCATAGGTTCATAAGTGTGTACTAGGCTAATGGCCCTGGAGCCTTTACAAGCCTAGCCCATAGAAGTGCCCTGGCATTGTGCCACCCAACTTTAGTTCCCAGTGCCTCTATCAAGTAGAGCCACTGGAGTGATCCCCAGGGTGAACTTTCTATTTCCCATCCACTCATCAAGATTTCTCTTGAAGAGGGACAGGAAAGTTCTTTGCTTGGACGTGTATGGGAAGTCTAGTCCAGAGCATGGGCAGTCTCTGGGTGACGAACCTGTCCCTCTAGCATGTTCTGTTGATTGTGGTAAAATAAATGTCTTGTCTTGTCTTGGTACTCGAAGCATGAACTACTGGATGCAAAGCCGGAACTCTAACCACTATGCTAAATCACTGTTAGATCTCATTGCCATCCTCTGGTAAATTATGTGAAAGTGGTGCTGCGGTACTGTTGTCACCTCACAGCAAGACGTTGTCGCGTTCAATTCTCAGCTAGAGCGTCTTCTGTGTGGAGGCATGCATGAATGGGCGTGCCTTCATTGAAGGTTGTGCATCAGGGCTGGTAACTCGGTACGTAAAAATCCACTACCAAACATTAGTGGACCGGAGTTCCGCTGTGGCGACCCCTAACTGGGATAAGCTGAAAGACACAACAAGACAAATGCTCATATCACTAACCCAGTGGCAGATGTTCTAGAAACAGCATCAACAGTGTCATAAACAAATATTATTGAATGTTTGGTTACCTAAGACAGACAGAATAGTTATGAATTCAGAGGTACCTTATTCTCTGAAGGGGAAGGGGTTTAGCAATTAACTCTTTCATATTGCCAAAGAAAAGCAGCAGATACTTAGACATGCGACCCTGACAATTCACTATTCTGACGGCTGAAGTAGAAGTAGTATAAAATGTCTTCCTAAAACTATCCAGACTTTTCTCAGATTGTCGGAAGGAATAAGAAACCTAAAAATCATGCCAGAAGCATGATAAGAGATGTCACTGAGTGCTGCATCACAGCAGAGGGAAAATAATTTCACTGCAGTGTCCAGGTGCACACTCACACATGAAGTGCTTTCTGCCACAGTGGGGAAGAATTAGGGCAATAGGTAAAATTCATTAATAAGGCTTCACTGGGGCTCTAATCTTCTATCTATCTCCCTAAACCTGATTCAGAATTAGCTCGCTCATCTATATGGGGGGGATGTAAAACAAGACATGCAGACCTAGAGACTGAAAAGGAGTACTGACCAGCAGCAGGTAGTCCCTGCTGCCACTGGATAAAAGTGATTAATAAACTTCAGAGGTCTACAATATGCTAACAAGGAACTACTTACACATAGGGACCACAGATTACATTTGCATCAGCAAAACAAGGTATTACAGACGACCTGTAAGTTGGTATAGAGATAATGAAAGTGCATAAATACAGTTTTCAGTAACAAGTGGTAAGGTACCAAGTAACATCATAATGACAGTTCCACTTTACCTGTAGATGTTTTTCAAAGCTATCAGAAAGGCGAGTATCTAAAGCACAGGGGAGGGTTTGGAATAATGGTTAAGGTCTTTACCTCACAGGCTGAAGGTATAGGGTTTGAATCTAGTCTAGTGTCTAGGCTTAAAATGGCCCTTCTGGGCAGTTAGCCTACTATTTGCCTATGCATCTGTGAGACAACGTATTCCAGAGTTCGCTGACATGCACTCGATACTGAGAATCCCCTCCATAGTTGTTCATTGTTTTGGAAATTTGTTCTAACAATCCAATAAAAGTTCTAAATTCATATTATGCCACATTAGAGTATTAGCCAACTCAGGGCATCTGGGAGTGTACAGTGATTGATAAAGCAAATATCATTTGAATGTCCTGCATAGAAGTTTATAAGAAAATGTCAAATGAATTAGGCACAACTCCTTGTAAAAATTCAACAATATGAGGATTCAAGAGGCTATGCACTTGTCTTTTCTACAGTGCTTGTCTTGTAGCAGATTTAGCTACCCTATTGTAAGCCATCTCAGCCTTATAAAGCAATGGAGGTTGTAGGTTAGCTTAAAGATACACAGAATATAGAACAGACTAGATTAAGTACAAATTAGATAATAAAGCACCATGAGAGAGAAATGATTTAGTTCTGTAGATCCTGCCTACCTCTGCAGTGGTTCTGGACTTGATGTTAGGTATATGGCTGCCAAACTATAATTATTTATCATAGATGAGACCAAGAAATTTTGTTTGCATTATAGGTTCATAGGTTCATAGGTTCATACTAGGCTATCTGCCCAAGGGCATTTATAAGCCTAGCCCATAGTTATGTGGCTTTCGCCACCCCTTTAGTTTGAATAAAAACTATGCCTATCATTTTGTTGTGCCTCTGTCAAGCAGTGACACTGAAGTAATCCCTGGGGTATATCTGCAATCTCCCATCCATTGGTCAAGATTCCTCTTGAACAAGGCCAGAGAGGTGCTCTGCCTCACATGTACCGGGATTTTGTTCCACAGCATAGGGAGTCTCTGGGTGATGAATCTGTCCCTCCAGCACGTTCTATTTATAACCGTGTCAAGGTTTAAGTCTCCCGCCCTTGTGGTTCTGAGGGATCTAGATATTTTGAGTTGAAGCATATTCATCAAATCTGGGTTTGACATGGCCTTATATGTCAGGCACAGGTCACCTCTGAGCAAGCGGTATGAGACTGAATAGAGCTGGAGTTCTTTCAGTCGGGCAGCATAAGACATATTTTTGAGACCCTTTATCCTTTTGGTGAGGAACTTTTGGGGCCTTTCAAGCTGCAGCAGGTGTCTGGTCAGATACATTCGAACGGGCATTGTACTCAATCATAGGTCTAATGAGTGATGAGTACAGGGGACGATGACCTTCCTTGATCTAGATGTGAATCCCTTCATGATCAGGTGGGCGATATAGAAGGTTTTCCTAACTACTTTAGCAACATGAGTGTCAACCGAAAGGCTACTGTCAACCTGGGTCCCCAGATCCCTGATGACTTTTTCTGTGCTCAGTGGATTGCCACCTATATGGTAGCTAGGGGTAACCTTGTTTTTCCCGAAGGGTATGACTATGCATTTTTTGGCGTTTAACTTCAGGCCATGGCTCTGGCACCAGTTATCCATTTCTGTGAGGCGCTTCTGGAGGATATCTGTGTCAGATGTGTTTTCGACTATGGCGCCCAGTTTGCAGTCATCTGCAAACTTTGTCAGCCATAACCCTCCTGTGTTTGCTTGTACTTCAGAAAAGTAGATGCCGAACAAGAGTGGACCCAGGACTGAGCCCTGTGGGACACCACTTGTGACAGGCTTTGAGTCTGACATGGCTCCAGCAACTCTGACCCTGTGGGTTCTGTCACTTAGCCAGTTTGCAACCCATCTTGTGATGTATGGGTTTACATTCAAGCTGATGAGTTTTTCGATGATACCTGAGTGGGGTATTGTGTCGAAGGCCTTTGCCAGGTCGAGGTAGGCTGTATGGACTGCCTTTCCCTCATCAATGGCCTTGGTGACTGTCTCGAAAAAGTCAACCAAGTTTAAGAGGCAGGATCTGCCTTTGACAAAGCCAAACTGGGTTGGATCCAAAGTCTGCAAGTTCCCTATGTCTTTATTTATGAGTTCCATTATGATCCTCTCCATGGCTTTGCAGATAAGGCTTGTCAAGCTAATGGGGTGGTAATTTCCAGGGTCTGTGGAGGCACCGCCCTTATGAAGTGGGACCACAGTCGCCGTGCGCCACTCCTTGGGTACGTATCCTGAGGTGAGGCTAAGATTAAACAGCTGTCCTAACTGTGGGTTTAATTCCTCGTTGAGTTTGTGAAGCACACAGCCGGGGACACCATCCGGTCCCATGGATGCTGTGTTTTTTGCCTTAGTGAGGGCAGTTCTCACCTGGGCGTTGGAGATGTTTGGGGGGCTACAATCCTCTGGAATAGATGTCTCTCCTTTTGGGGGGGGGAGAAGTTTGCACTGAACCTGTCAGCCAGTATGTTGGCAATGTGTGTAGGTTCAGTAATTTTCACATCATTTTGAACTAATTCTGAGCATATCTGGGAGTTTCCTCCTAGGTTTCTAACATAGCTAAAGAAGGCCTTATGATTCTCTTTAGAGTCCTTGGCGATTTTCTCTCAAAATTTGCCTTGGATGATTTTATGAGAGCTCTTAGTTTTTTACTTATAATGATCAAAGGTGTCTTACCTTTCAAGGATTTTGCTCTATCTTGTAGTAGCTTCCTCCTTTTGTTGTAGAGCTTGTTTATGGCTGGGGTCCACCAGACTGGACGCTTGCCTTTGGTACAGAGAGTCTTAGTTTTGTTTGGGATTGCCTGATCCATGCAGTCCTGTAGGTGCTGGTAGAAGGCATTTGTAAGTGATTCAGCGGTTTGAGTAATGTTTACCACTGGCTCAGGGGCCTTAAAGGAGACCACACTAGTTTTTAGAAGTGTGAAATCGGCTTTTGAGAAGTTTTTCACTGTGGTCTTTTTTGTTTCAGGGGCGGGATGAGGACCTCCAGCGAGATTAGTTTATGATCTGATCTCACCAGTGAGGGGTATACTTCCGGTGTTGAACATTTTGATCCCATGTTCATGATGATGAGATCAAGTATGTTTTCTCCTCTTGTGGGGATGGTGACTAGTTGTTCCATGGCATTTGAGTTTATGAACTCAAGGAATCTTTGGGTTAGAGTGTTCGGGCTTGAGTAGTGTTCCCAGTCTATATTAGGGTAGTTGAAGTCACCTAGTATGATGGTGTTTGGAGATACATTTATCCCCTCCAATGTTTTCAGGAAGGCCATGTGAGGTTCCTGAGTTTGAGAGGGTGGCCTGTAACATGCTACAAATTGCAGAGCAGTTTTGCCTATGGTTAATTGCACCTGGATGGTCTCCGATGCATCGTGCGTTGCCACCAACCTTGAGGTGTGGGTGTCCTTTATGAATATGGACACCCCCCCTCCTTTCTTGGTGTTGTCCGGATTTTGGGGCCGGAACGCATGATATGAGGTGAAACCTGTTAGTGCTGGGGTGCTCTCAGGAGCCTTGAACCAGGTTTCTGTCACAGCACAGACATCGATGTTCTCCATATTGAGAAGGGCCTCGAGTGCGTGCATCTTGAGATTGAGACTTCTGGCATTGAGCAGCATTACCCTTAGTTTTTTTCCTTTTTGGTGTTCTAGGGTGGTAGGTTTAGAATTTGAGCCTTGCCTAAAAAAGGCACTATGGGGGTGGCAAGAGCCACTTCTTTTAGTTGCTGACTTCTCCAAAAAGGATAAGGATAGCAGATTTTTGATGGGTTGGAGGTACTAGAATTGTTTCTGGCTAGGATTGTGATGTTAGACAACAAGAACTTTGGCTATTGCTTAAAAAGACAATAGTCTTGGGCTTAGCAGTGATAACATGAAGCCCCATTCTTTTAAACTATAACTGTAATGGCCCCAAAATTAGACTGCAGTCTGTCACTAATTAATTATGACGCAAGAAAGATTGTAGAGTCATCAGAGTACTGGACCAGTTATCCTTCTTCACATTGATAGACTATGTCATTCATAAAGACAGTATTGAAAAGGAATGTCCCTAATACTGAGTCCCAAGGAACGTGCACTGTAGCAGGCAGTGGGTTGCAGGCTGGTACCGTGCCATTTGACTGATGTCTTTCTTCTAAACAGATTATGAAACTGAGTGGCAGTAAGAGAAAGACCATAACTACTCAGGGTCATAAGAACTGATGTATTGAAAACAGTACAGAATGCTTTGAAAAGCTTCAAAAAACATTTTATAGCAATCCAGTTATTATCTGGTTGTTTACAGATGTACTTAGCAATATACTACAGAGAACTACCTTTGGCAGAATTAAACAAGTTGTGATTTTGAGATTACATGCATTTGCTTTTTTTCTTCAATATTTCGTATTCATTTGGACTGGAGAGACTTTGGTTCAAGCACGGAACATTGTGTTTTTTGGTTTTTAGATTTTAAGGTAGTTATGAATGAATATTTTTTCTAGAATTTTGGTAAAAGGAGACGAGAACTGTGTGATAACTGTTTAACACAATGAGGATCCATCTTTTGTGTATAATTCTGATATGGGTATTTTTTTAATACAATGGATGATAGCTTGTTTCATCTATTAATTAACATTGACTTTGGGTAGTAATACTTCTAAGCTTTCTAAGAAAATAATTCGGGGGCAAGTCTTTTGAAGATGTCCAGGTTTCAGTTTATTAAAGCACTCATCTACCAAAACAGAGAAAATTGTTTGCAAGGTAAAGGCAGAACATTCATGGTTCCCATGTTACCATAATTTATTTGGAATTTAAGAGTGCTTACATTATTGCTGAAGACAAAAGGTATTTTTGCTAGTGAAAATAAACTTTTTCCAGTTGGTTACAAGCCTCACAAACTTTAAAGAGGTAATGTTTTAGTTTGCAATGTCTAGATTTAGCTCTGAGATATTTCCTAAAAGACATTGTTGCCTAGATCTGTGGTGTGAGCTGAGGTGGGTTTTTATCTCTATAGTACGTTTCCTGCAAGGAGGATGTGCTGCTGAAGAATTTAAAAACACAAGACTGAAATATTAACACCAGCATAATCAAGAGGCATCTGGTATAGTACGCCCCAGTTTGTATCAAGAGGCATCTGGTATAGTACGCCCCAGTTTGTATCAAGAGGCATCTGGTATAGTATGCCCCAGTTTGTATCAAGAGGCATCTGGTATAGTACGTCCCAATTTGTATCAAGAGGCATCTGGTATAGTACGCCCCAGTTTGTATCAAGCGGCATCTGGTATAGTACACCCCAGTTTGTATCAAGAGGCATCTGGTATAGTACGCACCAGTTTGTATCAAGCAGCATCTGGTATAGTACGCCCCATTAGTATCAAGAGGCATCTGGTATAGTACACCCCAGTTTGTATCAAGATGCATCTGGTATAGTACGCCCCAGTTTGTATCAAGAGGCATCTGGTATAGTACGCCCCAGTTTGTATCAAGAGGCATCTGGTTTAATACCCCCCGGTTTGTATCGAGAGGCATCTGGTATAGCACACCCCAGTTTGTATCAAGAGGCATCTGGTATAGTACACCCCAGTTTGTATCGAGACGCATCTGGTATAGTATGCCCCAGTTTATATCGAGAGGCATCTGGTATAGTATGCCCCAGTTTATATCGAGAGGCATCTGGTATAGTATGCCCCAGTTTATATTGAGAGGCATCTGGTATAGTATGCCCCAGTTTGTATCAAGAGGCATCTGGTATAGTATGCCCCAGTTTGTATCGAGGCATCTGGTATAGTATGCCCCAGTTTGTATCAAGAGGCATCTGGTATTTTACGCCCCAGTTTGTATCAAGAGGCATCTGGTATAGTATGCCCCAGTTTGTAGCGAGGCATCTGGTATCATACGCCCCAGTTTACATCAGGAGGCATCTGGTATAGTAAGCCCCAGTTTGTATCAAGAGACATCTGTTATAGTATGCCCCAGTTTGTATCAAGAGGCATCTGGTATAGTACGCCCCAGTTTGTATCAAGAGGCATCTGGTATAGTACGCCCCAGTTTGTATCAAGAGGCATCTGGTATAGTATCCCCCAGTTTGTATCGAGAGGCATCTGGTATAGTATGCCCCAGTTTGTATCGAGAGGCATCTGGTATAGTACTACCCAGTTTGTATCAAGAGGCATCTGGTATAGTACACCCCAGTTTATATCAAGAGGCATCTGGTATAGCACACCCCAGTTTGTATCAGAAGGCATCTGGTATAGTATGCCCCAGTTTGTATCAAGAGGCATCTGGAATCATACGCCCCAGTTTGTATCAAGAGGAATCTCGTATAGTATGCCCCAGTTTGTATCAAGAGGCATCTGGTATCATACGCCCCAGTTTGCATCAAGAGGCATCTGGTATAGTACGCTCCAGTTTGTATCAAGAAGCATCTGGTATAGTATGCCCCAGTTTGTATCAAGAGGCATCTGTTATAGTACGTCCCAGTTTGTATCAAGAGGCATCTGGTATAGTATGTCCCAGTTTGTATCAAGAGGCATCTGGTATAGTACGCCCCAGCTTGCATCAAGAAGCATCTGGTATCGTACGCCCCAGTTTGTATCAAGAAGCATCTGGTATAGTACACCCCAGTTTGTATCGAGAGGCATCTGGTATAGTACACCCCGGTTTGTATCGAGAGCCATCTGGTATAGTACACCCCAGTTTGTATTGAGAGGCATCTGGTACAGTATGCCCCAGTTTGTATCGAGAGGCATCTGGTATAGTACGCCCCAGTTTATATCAAGTGGCATCTGGTATAGTATGCCCCAGTTTGTATCAAGATGCATCTGGTATAGTAGCCCCTGTTTGTATGAAGATGCATCTAGTATAGTACGCCCCAGTTTGTATCGAGGCATCTGGTATAGTATGCCTCAGTTTGTATAAAGAGGCATATGGTATAGTATGCCCCAGTTTGTATCACAAGGCATCTGGTATAGTACACCCCAGTTTGTATAGAGAGGTATCTGGTATAGTACGCCCCAGTTTGTATAGAGAGGTATCTGGTATAGTACACCCCAGTTTGTATAGAGAGGCATCTGGTATAGTACGCCCCAGTTTGTATCGAGAGGCATCTGGTATAGTACACCTCAGTTTGTATAAAGAGGCATATGGTATAGTATGCCCCAGTTTGTATCACAAGGCATCTGGTATAGTACGCCCCAGTTTGTATCGAGAGGCATCTGGTAAAGTACGCCCCAGTTTGTATTGAAAGGCATCTGGTATTATACTCCCCAGTTTGTATCAAGAGGCATCTGGTATAGTACACCCCAGTTTGTATCAAGAGGCATCTAGTATAGTATGCCCCAGTTTGTATCAAAAGGCATCTGGTATCATATGCCCCAGTTTGTATCAAGAGGCATCTGGTATAGTATGCCCTAGTTTGTATCAAGAGGCATCTGGTATCATACACCCCAGTTTGCATCAAGAGGCATCTGGTATAGTACGCCCCAGTTTGTATCAAGAATCATCTGGTATAGTACGCCCCAGTTTGTATCAAGAGGCATCTGGTATAGTATGCCCCAGTTTGTATCGAGTGGCGTCTGGTATAGTACGCCCCAGTGTGTATCGAGTGGCATCTGGTATAGTACACCCCAGTTTATATCAAGAGGCATCTGGTATAGCACAGCCCAGTTTGTATCGAGAGGCATCTGGTATAGTACCCCCAGGTTTGTATCAAGAGGCATCTGGTATAGTACCTCCCAGTTTGTATCTAGAAGCATCTGGTATAGCACACCCCAGTTTGTATCAACAGGCATCTGGTATAGTACTCCCCAGTTTGTATCAAGAGGCATCTGGTATAGTATGCCTCAGTTTGTATCGAGAGGCATCTGGTACAGTACGCCCCAGTTTGTATCGAGAGGCATCTGGTATAGTATGCTCCAGTTTGTATCAAGAGGCATCTGGTATAGTATGCCCCAGTTTGTATCGAGTGGCGTCTGGTATAGTACGCCCCAGTGTGTATCGAGAGGCATCTGGTATAGTACACCCCAGTTTATATCAAGAGGCATCTGGTATAGCACACCCCAGTTTGTATCGAGAGGCATCTGGTATAGTACCCCCAGGTTTGTATCAAGAGGCATCTGGTATAGTACCTCCCAGTTTGTATCTAGAAGCATCTGGTATAGCACACCCCAGTTTGTATCAACAGGCATCTGGTATAGTACTCCCCAGTTTGTATCAAGAGGCATCTGGTATAGTATGCCTCAGTTTGTATCAAGAGGCATTTGGTATAGTACGCCTCAGTTTGTATCGAGAGGCATCTGGTATAATACACCCCAGTTTATATCAAGAGGCATCTGGTATAGTATGCCCCAGTTTACATCGAGAGGCATCTGGTATAGTACGTCCCAGTTTGTATCAAGAGGCATCTGGTATAGTACACCCCAGTTTGTATCACAAGGCATCTGGTATAGTATGCCCCAGTTTGTATCACAAGGCATCTGGTGTAGTACGCCCCAGTTTGTATCGAGAGGCATCTGGTAGAGTACACCCTAATTTGTATCGAGAGGCATCTGGTATTATACTCCCCAGTTTGTATCAAGAGGCATCTGGTATAGTACGCCCCAGTTTGTATCAAGAGGCATCTGGTATAGTACGCCCCAGTTTGTATCAAGAGGGATCTGATATAGTATGCCCCAGTTTGTATCTAGAGACATCTGGTATAGTACGCCCCAGTTTGTATCAAGAGGCATTTGGTATAGTATGCCCCAGTTTGTATCAAGAGGCATCTGGTATAGTACACCCCAGTTTGTATCTAGAGGTGTCTGGTATAGTACACCCCAGTTTGTATCAAGAGGCATCTGGTATAGTACGCCCCAGTTTATATCAAGAGGCATCTGGTATAGTACGTCCCAGTTTCTTATTGAGTGACTTATTTAACATCAGAATTCTATGGCAGCAAAAGCCATTGCAGTCTATCTATCTATATTTTTTTTTTTTTTTTTTTTTGTTACTAGAAGACAACGAGATCTTTTTGGACAGTTGAGGGATGGCTAGCCATCAGCTGTAACTGATTTTGCAGAAAAGGCCTGATTTTGTCTAATTTGCATGCCCTGTCCCTCCATATATCTCTAGTGTCTAGCTTTTTTGCTTCATGTATTTGGTTTATCCTGAGTAAAATCTGTGGCTTCTGGCAAATCATTGAGGACTGAAGACATGTAACAATGAAAGACATTTAAGCTTCAGGTTCATTTTCTTCAGAAAATGCATGCTAACACAAAATCTGTCATTCTAGCAACTTTTTAAGTTAATAAAAACACTACTTAAAATCTGGCCTTGACTTTGGGCCTTTATCCCCCATTATTTTTTTTAATTTGCCCATACTTCTTGTGCTAAGAGTTCAAGAATTATGTTATCTGATTTTTTTCCACTCATTTTTTTTTTTTATTTTCTGGTAAACCGCTAAGTATTAAAGTCAATCAGAAATGGTAGACATTGGATTTCTATGCTCCTTTTTCTTCAGAAAATGTTTGTTGATGCAAAATATTTTGTCCAACTAACTAAGTGAATTTCAATCATTTCAAAATGCTGGTATGTCAGAAGGAGAATATGGCCAATGGCTGCTTTTTACTCATTATTCTAACTTTGCAAGATTGCTGTGATTTGTATAAAGGAACTGGGAATAATTTAATGCTTGAATACTGTTTCCATAGAACAAAGCTGAAATACTACACATGGCTGTCATTTTTAGCTATAACTGATGGATGGGGGGTGGAATCTGTCTGTAGAGAATAAATGACCCTCTTATTGGTTTCTCAGTTGAAAGAGTCACTATCTGGCTTTGTAGGACTAAAATGCATTTGTAGGATTATTGTGATTTATGTGAAGCAACTTGGAATACTTTAATATGTGAAATAAAAAAAAAAAAAACTTTCACTTCTCTAACTCCAAAATAACTAAAACCATGGAAAAACAAAAAAGGCAAAGGACAAAGGCCACTCCAACAGGTTCCAATTCAGTAGAAAGAAGTTTAATGAGGTTAGTGCTTTCGTACAGGAAAGAAGTACAGGCACTGACCAGTATGAAAGCGCTAACCTCATTAAACTTCTTTCTAGTGAATTGGAACCTGTTGGAGTGGCCTTTGTCCTTTGCCTTTTTTTGTTTTTCCAAAATAACCAAAACCAACTAGGCATTAATAAGAAGGTTTTTGAAAACTATAATTCAGTTAAGCACTTTTGTCTCACCAGATGTTTTGGGTTTCAAAACTGAATAACCAGTCACTGACACTTGTTTAAATACAAATATTAACATCACTGAAGACACGTCTAATCAAAACCATTAATGGATGAAAAACACAATAAAACATTTAGATTACAACAAATACACGAATCATAAAAGGCACCATAAAGTATACAACAAATCTATAAAAAATAATCATATAAAAAGGTCAGCTAATTAATCATCAGAACCATAATTTTTAAATAAGGTAAAAGAGACACAGACTCATTTAATCATGGCGCTTTACTAAAATTCAATTTGAACTGTCGTAGGAACTTTTTCCTTTCTAATAACATTTTCAATGTCCACCCCTTGAATCACTGACAGCTTTGTCTAGTGTAAAAAAATCTGAATATCCTAAAACTGTCAAACACTAAAGAATGTTTAAATAAAGCATTTTTCATATTATTATTATTAGACATACTTTGCAATGTTTGTATATTCTTTCTTTTAAAGATCTCTCTGATTTCTCTACATCAAATGCATCACAGGTGTTGCACCAAGAAAGATAAATTAGACCTGCTGATATAATTGTTTGTTAGACAACTTTGTCAGTATGTTGACAATACTCACAAACAACAAAAAATTCACACAGCTGAAGAGTAAAAACCTCAAAATAAACAAACAAGTCTTCCGATGGTTTCAGAGAAATAACAGATAAATAATTTATTAAGTGTTTTCATCTCAGAATGTATACGAGATTTCATCAGAATAACGAAACACATAAAATAACTTCCTTTTATAATCTTGCCAAGTCCATCAATCATGTGATAGCATTTTCATATCAAAACTATTAAAACATTTGTAATTACATAAACACTTCAATTTCCCCAAAACTCATAGCATTTAGCCTATTACTGATAATAATCTAATTTTATGATTCTTTTAAAAACTTTTAGTATTAATAACTGCATTTAAACCAGGAATTGTATCTGCTTACAACCTCAGCTGTCATTTAGTTTCCCTTCTTTCTAACTTATTTAAAAAATGTCGGGTAGACCAATCATCCTCTTCATGATCAACTGCAAAAAATAAAAAAATAAAATAACATTCTTCACCATTAAAGAATGCTTATAAAGATCTTTTTTTCACTCTATAACTTTAAATTCATAAATATGCTCCAAAATATGCTTTGAAAGAGTTATAGTTGTCATTCCCACATAAAATGAGTTGCATGTATAGCAAACTGCTATAGGTATCATACATTTTGACTTACAATTATAATGATATTTAATGCTAATGACACTGCTGTAATTTTTTAACAACAGATATAGTCCTTAATTAATGTAGTAACTCATTACATCCCCTCATTTAAAGGTACTCTTACTCTTCTTCGTTGGAGGTCGAACCATTTTGCTTGAAACCTTATTGAACAATAACTTAAAAGAAGTACTTTTCTTAAACACAAATTATGTTTTTTCACCCACTGTCTCCCAAATATCTGGATTATCTCTATGAATGTTCCAATTGTTACATACTACTTCTCTAATGGTTTTAGAATCGACAGAGATCTCAAGATCCAGCATTTTTTTATACCTAGTATTTTTTTCGGGTCTATGTTAGATAGTTGAAGTTCCATAACTCTGAACACCTAATAAGTTCCATAACTCCGAACACCTAATGGTCGAACCATTAAGTTCAAAGTTACAGAACTTCGACTATACAAAAAAAAACCTCGCAACGTACAAAACAATAACTTGTAAGCAGGGGGGCAAGCCCCCCTGCACCCCCATGTGGGGAGCTGCACCCACCACACCCCCGCTACTTAAATATACCAACTCGGAGATTGCACCACATTGCAGTGAATGGAAACCTCCGCTTACAGTAATTTCCATTCAAACGCTCGAACTTTTACAAATTCAAACGTATGATCTCAACCATATATGGTTCGAACTTATAAAAGTTCGACTACGTGAATGGAACCCTTATTTTCAACTATCTTGAACTTCTCTCTGGTATTTTCTAAACTCAAATCAGAGCCAGTTTTATTCAAAATAGGACTATATCTTGATTTTCTACCATCCATAATCTCTTCTGCTGTCTTGTATAACATGCTAGCATTATAGCCTCTGTTTACAAACATTTGAAAAAATCAGATCTAACTCAACCTGAAACTTAGCATAATCTATTATTAATCTGGATGTTCTGACCATTTGAGTGGAGGCTTCAACTGTCTCTTTAAAGTAACTGACCTCTTGTTCTTTGCTCAGTTTAAACAATCACTGTCTGACTTTCAAGACTAGTGTGCATTTGTGTAAAGTTATATGGGCTACCTAACAAAAGAAATGATGTATGCACAAAGTAGCTATAATTGTTGGGATTGTCTTTCGAGGAAAATGACTAGCTGCCTGCTGTTGCATGATCATTATTCTGCCTTTGCAAAACTAATGTGAAATATGTGAAACAACCTGAAATACTTTAATGTGTCATGACTGTGTGGATCAAAGGTGAGCTGCATTACATGGACTTCCTCTTTTATCACAATGAGATGTCTCAATGGTACACAAAAGCAGCTATAACTGCCTTGTAGGGTTGGGGGTTGTCTGGATGAAGGTAACTGTACATGGTGTTATTTACTCAGTATTAATCATCTTTTAAAAAATAAGGTACAGAATGTCCAGACCTTCAAGGCTATATAAGTGAATTTTGACTTAGGCTTAGTAGTGGTCTTTGTCTTGAACTCTGTTTAATCTAAAACTAACTCCTCTCAGAGATATGCACAGGAGACCATTCTGGTGTCTGTTAGCCTAGGGGAATAGGGAAATTCCCTTATTTCTTTACTTTACTTCCCAAACCTAGCAGGTATACAGAGCTCACTATAGCTTATGTTGGTCTGGGGTCATTCAGGGCCAGCCTTACACATAGACAAGCTAGGCAATTGACTAAGGCACTGTGCTTGTAGGGGCAGTCTTTCGGAATTTATTTGTTCATTTATTTTTAGAGTAATGTTTCATTATTCCAAAAAATAAATAAAGTGGCCCTACAAAATAAAAAGAAAAAATATTCCTGTGGCATAGTGATTGCTCCAGGGGGTGATGCTCCAGTTGACTTGACATTCACATCAAGTTATGTTATGTTTACCTTAAATGTTGTGAGGTCACAGGAGTACAGACCAAGCAATATTCAAATGTAGGTGTGAAGGTGTTTCAAGGATTTTGGATGTATTTTTGTTTTTATACGTGTAGGGACAGAGCAGGGGCAGGGAGATACTACCGAATTCTGGACAGCGGGATTGCATGTGCTGGTGAGTGAAATTTTTAAAATAATGCTGGCAGACTTATCAACCACACATATGTTGAGTAATACTTCAAACTCTTGTGTGTGTAGTTGAAATGAGAGGAATGACATGGTGAAGGAAGTGTCATTACTGTTTTTAAAATGATCTTGGCAGTGATCAGATATTTTTGGCAATATTAATCTGGCTTTGTGATTTGTGTGGAGCAACATAGACTGAAATACTTTAATGTGTGACAAATTGTGTGGACTATGGAGGGATCCCACTCAACCTGTTTACAAGAAATCTGGATTTAGCCCAAAATAATGGGGGAGGCACAAAGGTCCAAAAACAAGGATAGCTTTTAAATATTGCTCTTATAAACTTAGAAAGTTGCTTGAATAACAAATTTTGTGTTGGATTGAATTTTCTGAAGGATATGAAGTTTGAAACTCAAGTGTCTGTCACTTCGGTCTTCAATGATTTCACAGAAATCTACAAATTTTATGAAGAACAGACCATACATATGAGGTGAAAATCTGGACAGATGAGAGGGATACTTTGTTCAGCTTCTGACTTACTCAGATAAATTTCTTTCACAGAATTATTTTTACCCTGTTTCAAAAAACATAGCAATCACATTGCTTTACATTCTTGTCCTTTTTTCTCTTGTTTATGCTTTGCACTTTTTAATTCTATTCCATTCTGAAAAGAAATTACAAAAGTCAGAGGTGGTGAGTATTTTTGTTTATATTATAAAATGGGAATTAAAGTACTCTGCACATTATAAATTATACACAGCTGGCAGGTTTTTAAGTCTGTTTTTACACATTCAAATACAGCTACTTTGTCTTCCACAAAAACAACAGTTTTACTAGTTGGACTATAACATGTTGAGCTTTCTTTGTGGAATTTGGATCACAAATCTCTTTGCACATTATCTTTATTATTCATCTCTCTCTCTTTTTGCTTTGGAGATTAACTGGTAGTCACTTCAATTAATTTGGCTTTGCGATTTGTGTGGAACAACTCAGATTAGAATACTTCAATGTGTGGAAGACTTTAATGTGGAGAGGGGGAACCTGCTGCTGGGTATCAGCTGTTGCCTCAAAATTCACTTGTCCAGGCCTGTGCCCTGAAGAGGACACCCCAGTGTTACTTTGTGAGTGGTGTCATAACACGGGAAGCAGCAGTTACCGGTATTAAGCTACTGCACTCAATCGACATAGAGTGAGGCACTGGGGGCTGATTTCTATGGTGGGAGAGATCCTCTAATCTTATTGGGCAGCTACTGTCTGCTTTAACTAGGGCAATCACCAGAAAATAGGTGCTGCCTTGCTATGGTCCACTTGCTCCACTGATGTATCATTAACCATACTCCTGGAAAAACAGAAAAGGAACAAAATAAACTTGCCTTTAGGCTGGGCACAAGGGGCGTAAGGATGATGACTTCATACCTTATGGAAGCTCTATAGAACATCAGTGATGCTTGGAAGACAGCAGTCATTAACAAATAGCTGAGCAGATTGCAGATGGACATTGTGGCCCTCCAGGAAACAAAGCTGTCATCCTTTGAATGTCTTAGGGAGAAAGACTTTACTTTTTTCCTGGCACAGGAAGCTTCCAGAAGAGACCAGGGAGCATGGTGTTGGTTTCACAATCAGAAACAACCTCACTGACAGTGAGGGACATTGAGTTACCCCAGTAACAGAAACCTGGTTCAAGGCTCCCGAGAGCACCCCAGCACTACCAGGTTATACCTCATACCATGCTTTTCGGCCCCAAAACTTGGACCGAACCACAAAAGGAGGGGGAGTATCAATATTTGTCAAAGATACCCACACCTGCAGGTTGGTGGCACAGCACGAAGCATCAGAGACTATCCATGTGCAACTAACAGTGGGTAAAACTGCCTTCCAGTTTATAGCCTGCTACAGACCACCCTCCCAAACCCAGAACCCCACTTGGCCTTCCTGAGAACACTGGAAAATATGAAGATCTCTCCAAACACCATTATATTGGGCGACTTCAACTACCCAAACATAGACTGGGAGCATTACTCTAGCTCCAACACCCTAGCCCAAAGGTTCCTAGAATTTAGAAACTCAAATGCTATGGAACAACTTGTTACCACACCCACAAGAGGGGAAAACATACTGGACCTGATCATCACCAACATGGGGGCTCTATGCTCCAGACCAGAATTGTATCCCTCACTGGTAAGATCAGACCATAAACTAATCTCACTGGATATTCACATCCCGACCCCACCCCCTGCCCAGAAAACCACAGTGAAAAACTTCTCTAAAGCAAATTTCACACTCCTCAAAACCGAGGTAGAATCCTTCAAAGCCCCCGGGCCTGTGGAAAATATGGCCCAGACTGCAGAATCCTTTATAAACACATTCTATAAACACCTTCAGGAATGCATGGATCATGCAATCCCAAATAAAACCAAGACCCAATCCTCCAAAGGCAGACGTCCTGTCTGGTGGACCCCAGCCATAAACAAACTATACAATAGAAGGAGGAAGCTACTACATGATAGAGCAAAATCCCAAAAAGGGAAGGCATCTCTGATCAGTATTAGCAAAAAACTATGGGCACTCATAAAATCGTCTAAGGCCAGCTTTGAGAGAAAAATTGCACAGGACACTAAGGATAATCACAAGGCTTTCTTTAGTTATGTTAGGAACCTGGGTGGGAATTCCCAGATATGCTCAGAATTAGTCCAAAATGACAAAAAATACACCGAACCCACAGACATTGCCAACATCCTAGCTGACAGGTTCAGCACAAACCCCCACCAAAAGAGCAAATATCTATCCCAGCAGAGTGCTACCCCCTTGACATCTCAGATGCTCAGGTAAGAGCCGCCCTCTCCAAAGCAAAAAACACAGAATCAATGGGACCAGACGGTGTCCCGGGCTGCATCCTACATGAACTCCAAGAAAAGCTAAACCCAAACATAAATCTACTGTTCAGTCTCAGCCTTACTACAGGATATGTACCCAAAGAGTGGCGTACAGCAACAGTGGTCCCTCTCCACAAAGGTGGTGCCTCAACGGATCCTGGAAACTATCGCCCCATAAGCCTGACTAGCTTGGTCTGCAAAGCTATGGAAAGGATCATCATGGACCTCATAAATAAAGATATTGGGGACCTACAGACACTGGATCCTACCCAGTTCGGCTTTGTTAAGGGCAAATCCTGCCTCTTAAACCTGGTTGATTTCTTTGAAACAGTCACCAAGGCCATTGATGAGGGGAAGGTGGTCCACACAGCCTACCTGGACCTCGCAAAAGCCTTCAATACAATACCCCACTCTGGCATTATAGATAAGCTCACCAGCTTAAATATAAACCCCTATGTCACTAGATGGGTTGCAAACTGGCTCAAGGACAGAACCCACATGGTTAGAATTTCTGGAGCCATGTCAGACTCCAAACCAGTTACAAGTGACGTCCCACAAGGCTCAGTCTGGGACCTCTCTTGTTCGGTATATATTTCTTGGAGGTACAGGCCAACATGGAAGGACTGTGGCTGACCAAGTTCGCAGATGACTGCAAACTAGGCGCCATAATTGACTCTCCAGCCGACACAAGCATCCTACAAAAGGGCCTCATAGAAATAGACAACTGGTGCCAGAGCCATGGCCTCAAGCTAAATGCCAAAAAGTGTATAGTCATCCCCTTTGGCAAAAACAAAGTGCCCACAAATTACCACATAGGTGGTAATCCATTAAGTATGGAAGAAGTAATTAGGGACCTGGGGACCCAAGTTGATAGCAATCTCTCATTTGAAAACCACGTGGCCAAAGTGGTTAGAAAAACATTTTATATAGCCCACCTAATCATGAAGGGATTCACATCTAGATCAGGGGAGGTCATCGTGCCTCTTTACTCATCCCTCATCAGGCCCATAATTGAGTACAATGCCCCTTTTGGGATGTACCATACCAGACACCTGCAGCAACTGGAAAGACCCCAAAAGTACCTCACCAAGAGGATCAAAGGGCTCAAACAGATGCCATATGCTGCCCGGTTAAACAAACTCCAGCTCTACTCAGTGGCATACCGCCTGCTCAGAGGCGATCTGTGCCTGATGTATAAAGCCATGTCCAACCCAGAATTAATGGACATGCTGCACCTCAGAAAATCCAAATCCCATCAAGCTACGTGCCCGAGAGACTTGAACCTCAGCACTGAAATAAATAGGACATGCTGGAGGGACAGATTCATAACCCAGAGGCTCCCTTCACTCTGGAATAAAATCCCAGTCCAGGTTAGGCAGAGTCCCTCATTGACTCTCTTCAAGAGGAATCTTGATGAGTGGATGGGAGATCGTAGGTTTACCCTGGGTATCACTTCTGTGTCACTGTTAGACAGAGGCACAGTATACTAACCTCGAAAAAGGGCATAGCAAAATTCATTTAAAATAGGTGGCGAAAGCCAAACACACTCTGGCTAGGCTTATAAATGCCCTAGGGCAGATAGCCTAGTATGAACCTATGAACCTATGATTCAGTCATACCACCAAATATGGGAGATGAGAGAATACTGAAAATTCAGCTACAGACACCAGTGGCCATGGTCAACATATTCAGCATCTATGTACCTACTTTAACTCCTTCTCAGGATGTCAAAGACAAGTTTTATAATGAATTTAGTGCTGTCATCAGTGAGGTCCCTTCCCATGAACAGTTATTCATTCTTAGCAACTTTAATGCCAGAGTTGGCAGTGATCATCACAGCTGACCATCCTGTCTGGGACAGTTTGGAACAGGAAAGATGAATGAAAACAGAGTCTCCATGAACTTTGTTTCCAATATGACCTCTGCATAACTGACACCTTCAATGTCAAGTCCCAGCACAAAGATTTTGGTGACACCCAAGATCTAAACAGTGACACCAGCTTGACCTTGTCCTTACCAAATGCATTGGTTTAATTTGTGTCAAGGTAATACACAGTTACCACAGTGCAGACTGTGATACTGACCACTTGCTCATGTGTAGTAAGGTAAACGTTCAGCTGCATAGGTTCTTTAGCTCTAAAAAGGAAGGGCGGCCACACATTGATATAGGAAAGACCTGTGACCCTTCAGAAGTACAAGCACTTGAAGAGACCTTACCCTGCCTGGATGACACTGACACCAGCAAGAGATGGGAAAACTATGGGATGCTATCTATGGCACTGCAATATCTATCTATGGAAAGAAGACGGTTAAGTGTGCTGATTGGTTGGAAGCCCACAATGAAAATCTGACATCCCTGATTGAAAAGAAGAGACAGGCACTGGCTGCATACAGGTCCTCTCCCAATGATGAGAACTTGAAGGTCCTCCGATGTGCTTGAAATCAAGTGTAGAAAGTAGCTTGGTGATGTGCTAATGATTATTGACTCCACGCTTGCTTCATGTTTCAGCGGGCCATGCACATCGATAACATGTGAGGGATGTATGATGAAATCAAGCAAGCCATTGGTACATCACAAAGGAAGATCACCTCACTTAAGTCAGCCACAGGCAAGGCCTTGAAGGACAGAACTTAGCAGATGGAATGCTGGATGGAACACGACTCACAGCTGTACACCAAACAGATCATAGAGAGAGAGCCCTGAATACCATTGAACCTCTGACAACTATGACTGAACTTTGATGCTGACCTCTCCTTGGAGGAACTTAACAACATGCTCAAAGCATTCTCTTCTGGAAAAGCCTCCAGGAAAAATGATATTCCTTCAAAAATCCTTAAAGGTGCCAGTGGTCCCCTAATCATAGAGCTACATGCAATACTTTGCCAGTGCTGGAGAGAAGGTAGTGTACTGCAAGATATAAGGGATGCTAGCATAGTTACTATCTATAAGAACAAGAATAACAAAAGTGATTGTAACAGCTATTGCAGCATCTCCCTTCTCAGTACTGAGGGGAAGCTGTTTGCTTGTGTTGTCCTGAAGAGGTTCCACATTCTTACCCCGAGTCTCAGTGTGGGTTCAGAGCTGAACAGTCTACCACAGACATGGTTTTCTCTTTTAGGCAACTACAAGAAAAGTTCAGGGAGCAGAACAAACCTCTATATATTGCTTTCATTGATCTTACAAAAGCATTTGACTTCATTAGTAGGAAAGGTATTAGGGCCTTCCATGTATGCATGAAGGAGACCACCATGTATGACAGATCCACGTCCAAACCTTTCGAGATTCTCAATGGAGTGAAGCAGGGGTGTGTATTGGCTCCAGTACTGTTTGCTATCTTCTTTTCATTTCTGTTGAAATTTGCTTTCAGAACTGCTACAGAGGGGATCTTTTTCCAAACCAGAACAGATGGCAAGCTCTTCAAATTGTCAAGGCTTAGATTGAAGACCAGGGTGCTTAGGAAGTGTCAAAGGGAGTTCCTGTTTGATGCTGCTGATGCAGCTATTGCTGCTCACTTTCAGCAGAAACTTCAGTCACTCATGACTTGCTTTGTTGAATTTGGCCTTACAATCAGCCTAAAGAAAACCCGGGTGATGAGCTAAAATGTGGGCAATGAGACATTTATCAGGGTGAGTGACTGTGAGCTGGAAGCTATCTATGAGCTCACTTACCTAGGCTATATGATCTCAGATAACTTTTCATTTGATAGTGAGATCAATAAGTGAATTGAAAAAGCCACCACAATATTTTCCAGGCTAATTAAGAGAGTATGGTTAATAATAAACACATTGTGCACACTGAGGTCATGTTTATACAGCCTTTGTTTTCAGCACATTATTGTATGACAGTGAAACAGACTTTGCACTCAAACAGGAGTAGTGGCTCAGCATATTCCACATGTGCTGCCTTAGGTGCATACTTGGTATCTCACATCAGGATAAGATCCGCAACAGCGCAGTGCTTGGGAGAGCAGGCACCACCGCCATGCTCACCCTCCTGAAACAGAGGTGTATGCGCTGATCATGTCTTATGCATAATGGATAGCCAAAGACTGAAAGACCTCCTTTTTGGAGAGCTGGAGTCTGGAAACAGCCAGAAAGGTTGACCCAAACTGCGCTACAAGGACATGTGCTAGAGTAACCATAGTGCTCTCTCTAATAGCACAAACTCCTGGCATTCTCTCTCCTCAGACAAGTATGCCTGGAATTGGGAAGTGAAGGAAGCTCTCACTATGTATGACACCACCTTGGCAAGGACAGTGAAGGATAAGAAAACCCACGAGAAGGTCTGCACCAGTGATATCAAATCAACATCTGCCTATTTCTCTGCAGAATGTGGAAAGGACTGCTACTCCTGTATTGGATTGCAGAGCCAAAGGACAAGCTGTTCATATTAGTCCAACAGGGGTGCAAACCCACGATTCTTTGGGATTAATGGTTGCCTACCACTTTAATGTGTGACAAATTGTTTATGCAGACTGTGGAGGTATACCTCTCAACGTCTTTGCAAGAAATCTGGACAAAGCCTGAAATAAAGGAGGGGGTACAAAGGCTTACAACTAGGGACAGATTTTAAATATTGCCCTTATAAATACAGAAAGTTGCTATAATAATACGATTTGTATTAGCATATGTTTTATGAAGAGTATGATGTCTGAAACTCAAATCTATGTCATTATTTAATGATTTGAGTCCACAGTGATATGCCAGAAAACCACAGATTTTATGAGAAACAGACTGAAAATATGAGGCAAAAATCTGGATATTCTGTTAAAATCTGGACAGTTGACAGGCATGTATAGAATTGAAATAATACTACATAGCCATCAGACATAGTGGCTACAGCTGCTGGGTGGGTTGAGATTGGATGAATGAAAGTAACCGTCTTGTCATTTGCTCATGTTAAACTGTCGCTTTCTAGCTTTGCAGAACTTGTGTGCATCTGTGAGAAGTACAATGGATTACTTAACTGGATACCTGATATGCACAGACAGAGTAGGTATAATTACTGTTGCTGTTTTCTGTATGGAAAGAATTAGTAGCTTTCTGCTGTTTTCTTTTTCTTTTTGTTTTGCAGGACTAATGTGCTTATGTGAAGCAACATACAATATTTTAATATGTTGCAGATGCTGGTTTGGAGCAAAGTTGAAATACATTATATGGTCATCCTCTTTTATCACAATCAGACATCTTAATTGTACAAAGTAGTTATAACTGCTGAGTGAGGGTTGTCTGGATGAAAGTAATTGACCCTGTTGTCACCTGCTCCTGTTTAGCAGTCATCTCTCAAAAAATAAGGGATAAATGCATCACAGAATACCCAGACTTTCAGAACTTCTGGGGGCTAGTGGTCACCATATGCCAAGGCTGTATTAGTGGATTTTGACAGAGACTTAGTAATCACCTCTGCCATGAATCCCACCCATTCTAAAACCAGCCCTGCTCAAAGATATAGATAGATGCATTTGCATTTGTATTTATATGTGCGCGCGTGTGTGTGTTTGTGTGTGTTTGTGTGTGTTTGTGTGTGTGTGTATGTGTGTGTTTGTGTGTGTGTGTATGTGTGTGTGTGTGTGTGTGTGTGTGTGTGTGTGTGTGTGTGTGTGTGTGTGTGTGTGTGTGTGTGTGTGTTTGTGTGTTTGTGTGTTTCTGTTTGTGTATGTGTGTTTGTGTGTGTGTGTGAGAGAGGGGGATACTGGGGACAAGGTTGTTATTTCTTTAATGTGCTTACTAAATTTCAGAGGTCATGATATCTTGTATTAGGCTGGGGACAGTGTGGTCATTATTTCCTCACAAACTTTAGAGGGGTGCACAGAGGAGTACTATAACTTATATAGGAGTACTATACTGTATCTAGAAGTACTAAGTTGGAAATTTTATTGTAATTATTTATTTCCCCATTTTCCTCACAATCAAACATCTGATGCATACACAGGTGACTATCTTTTTGGGAGAATAAATAAACATGCTATTTAAATATGTCTGACAGCAAATATGTTATATTCTAATTGTTTTTCAGCTTTGTCTCAGCATCAAAACGATACACAGAAGATGGTTGTTTTCTTGGAGGTATAGGATGAGGAGGCTTGAAGTAAGACTGTAGGCAGTTATGACTTAATTTTACTCGATTTAACACCATAGGAGGATACACAGAAAGGGACTACCTATTTTGAAGTGAGTAGTTGGGGGAGGAGTAGGTACTGTTCCCAGATATGATATCTATCCATCCATCCATCCATCCATCCATCCACAACCCCTTTTTCCCAATTTTTGCACATGGGGTCGGGGTACCACTTCAATATTGACAATCACCTAGAGCCAAGGTTTACACCTCCAGGTAGCTAGCCTATGATATATAAATCCTGAAAGAATTTGCCTTCTCAGTTTATTGTGAATTGGTGTTTGGTCAACTTTGAACATTAAACTGGGATGCAACTTATTTCCTTCTGGAAATAAAAAAAATACAGGATTTAATTTTCTCTATGCACACAATTTGTGTTCAGGTCATCACTGGATGAGAAGGTTGGGAAAAAGCCATAAAATGCACCTCAGAGCATCTATAACACCCCCCCCCCATGGCTTCTGGGCACTTAGCCACCAGCTTCATTTAGTTATTACTGGGTATTCTTTGTTAGTTAAGATGTGTTGAAAGGACGCATACAAAAAGTAAAGTTGAAGAGTAAGGCTGACTTGCTTTCCATAATTATGATTTTTGTTCAGACAGTCACTTAATGAAAAGGTTTGTTTAAAAAACTCTAAAATGCATCTCAGAGCATCTGGGTATTCTATGATCCTACCAGATCGCAGACCACCGGCTTAATACAGTTATTTTCACTGGTCTACAATTAAAATGTTGAGTACTGGATACTCAACTAGAGTAAGGCCAAACTGGGGATACCAACATTCGCAATGCTTAACACTGACAATATTGACTGTCTAACTTAGCCCTTTCCAGCCTGATGGTAGTGCTTGCTCCTTGGGGGTAGGGTGTTTCTGGATTTGAGTTTTTGCAGCCTTGTTGATTGTTGATATTCCTTGTTTTGATGGTTTGTTGTGATTATTGGGCTAGTTTAATATCCAATACTCAATTTATAATAGTAAACCATTTCTGCTGCAATTATTACAGTATCTTCTTCATTAGTTTGGATATCTGAAGGGATGCAGAGAAAAACATTGAAGAGGAAGCCTAAATTTCTTTCTTTCTTTGATTATAGTATTTGTTCATGCAATCATTGGATGAAAAGGTTTACTTAAAAAAATCTAAAATGCATCTTCGATCATCTAGAAGCCTTGTGGCTTTTGAGGGCCTAGTGGCTCCCTGACCCCTAGCTAAACTGGTTAGTTTGGGTGTGCAGGACAAAAAAAAAAAGTTGAAGAATAAGGCTACATTTCTTTATCTGATCATGTTTTTTGTTCAAGCATTCACTGGATGAAAAAGGATGTTAAACAATATTGAAATATGCTTCAGAGCATTTAGAAACTCCACTACTTCTAGGGACCTTCCAACCACCACACTCCCCTGGCTTAATTCATTTTTCCTCCACAGCTATCAGAGTACAGTCTTGCATGGACAGAATATGTTAAATGAATGACTACAGAAAAAAAAACTGGAGTAAGACAAACTGTGAGGAAAAAGTAGGGGAAAAAAGTAATTGGGATAGTGTCACTAGGCCAGGCTGGGTTGTCAGGGGTAGTGGTGGTGTGGGTAATGTGCAGTAGTTTACCTAAGGCCTGTCCTGGGGACATTGTGATTAGTATTTTTTAACTTTGCTCACAAACATAGGAGTACAGGAGCACTGCAGTGTTTAGGATTAAGTCAGATACATTAATGTGATCATTATTTCGACTTTCCATGCAGTCACACATCAGCTGAGTATATGAGTGGCTATATTTTGTCGATGTGTTAGGAGACACGTTATTTATAGGTCTGGCAGCATCATGTTGAAATATGTTCTGTTTTCTTTCTTCCCAACTTGACATATATATGACTGTGGCCATTTGTGCCTTCAGAATAAGATTGTATATTTCTTTCCTTATGATTTTTGTTCAGGCCATCATTAAATCAGAAGGTTGGAAGAAAAGATCTAAACTGCACTTCCAGCATATAGAACCTCCATGGCCTCTGGGAGCCTAGCAGCCCTGAGAGTCCCAGCTTAATTCCATTATTTGCTGTATAGTTATTACAGTGCAGTCCTGGCCAGTTAGGGAGTGTTGAAAAGATGCTGAAAAAAGAATATCTCTTATTTTCTTTACGTAATCAGGATTATTGTTCAGGCTATCATTCAATGAAAAGGTTGTTGAAATAAAACTTTATATGCATCTTAGAACATCTAGTGCCCCTATAGATTTTGTAGTCAGGCAGCCCCCCAGACCCCCATCATGGTTCTCTTATTTTCTCTACAGTTATTTCAATGCTATCCTGGGCAGTTAGAGTGTACTAAAAGGATGTAGGAAAAAGCAAAGTTGAAGAGTGACTGAATTTCTTTTCTTAATTAATTTTCTTAATTAGAATTGTTTTAGATCATCACTGGGTGAAGCAGGTTGTTTAAGAAAGCTGTGAAATGCACTTCAGAGCATCTAGGACCCCCATGGCTTCGACTCTTGGTCTAATGCAGTTATTTTTTTCTGTTATCAAAGTGCAGTCATACTTAGGATATGAGGAATGAATGAATGTAGGACAAACACTGAGAAGTAGTAAGGCAAACTGTGACAAAAGGAAGAAAAAATTATCTGGATGGATGCCATGGAGCTCCTTGCCTAGGATAACAAGTCACCTAAGGCCAGCTGTGTATAATCTGTCCATACGGCCTACTCATTTGATAATGCTTGGTACAATTGTAAGTTTCCAGTCCAATATGCTCTCACAGCCAGCAGTTTTGGCTACTGCTGTTATCAGGATTACTTTCTGAGTGAGACCAAAGAGCTGCAAAGATGGATGGGACAGTTAAAATCATTCCCTGAGAATTTACAGTCAATATTAAGGTCAACTTAATAATTTGTTTACTTGTTTGCGTCTTTCGGCTTTTCCCAGTTAGGGGTCACCACAGCGGAACTCCGGTCTGCTAATGATTGGCAGTAGATTTTTTACGTGCCGAGTTTGCCAGCCCTGACACACAACCTTCAATGAAGGTACGCCCATTCACGCATGTCTCCACACAGAAGATGCTCTAGCTGAGAATCGAACGGCACAACATCTTGCTGTGAGGTGACAATGCTACCGCAGCACAATAAACTTTATTTTTACATTGGGTGTAAGCTTTGAAAGTGCTTTTTCTGCAACTGATTCCTTCGACTGTGGGTAAGGTACATGATGTATATAAGATTAATAGCAGATGCATAAACACATTCATTGTGTGCCTTTTACCACTGAATACCTCTAAAACATCAATATTTAATAGGAATTAATTATAGAAATTTAATTGAAGAATAATGGGTATTGTAGAGATGTGATCTTAATGGGAACAATGCAAAATACTGTCAGTAATCTCAGTGGAAAGAGTGCAAAACACTGTCAGTTAAGTCCCATATGCCTTACTGAGCAGTATTTTAATATAAAAATAGGTAAGCTGTAGCTACAGTACAGAACGCCTGTGTTCATTAACTATCTGCAACATCCGTGAAAACCTAAAGACATAGATCCTCTGGCATTTGTTTGCTGTTTATACATTCTGGTACGTTACTTTAAACAAATACTAGCATTCTAGCTTTCAGTGCAGGATCAACAAAGTACACACAAGAAGAAAGCAAAGTAATAGCCATGTATATTAATTAATACTCCATATTCACGATCTGTTAAAGAATTGTGAAACAATCATGCTATTTCAAATAGTAACCACTGTGTTGGTCTATTGGAAAAGAACTGCAGATTTTAGAGCTAAACATGGTATTTTTCATCAGACAGTATCCCACTATATTCCACCCTTGGCATAGTGCTGAAGCTATCAGCTAGTCAATTTTAAACCTAATCAGTAGATCAAAGAGTCTTGCCATTCTCAAAAAATCTAAGAAAAGTTTATTTTCAAGCAGTTATTAGACCACCAAAACACCAAAAACCTATTGGAAACTTCACAGCGTGGTTTCAGGTGTGGCATAGCATGGAAACTTTCATTCACTAACAACAACAAAAGCTTGCAAACATGATAGAATAGTCTTTCTTGAGCTGTCAAAATCATTTGACATCATAAACCATAATAATCTCCTCTCCTGGCTAACCACCCTAAATGTAAGCTCTTACTCTAGTTTAGTAGCTACTTATCCAATCATGCATATTCATTCAGGTGGTCTAAGCTATCCCCCTCTCTTTTAATATTCTTAGGAATCCACCAAAGCTCACTCTGTGTTTTTCTGCTTTATAAAATATATTTCATTCAGTATCTAAATAACAAAGGCTTATTCTTCACTTTCATATCAATAATAAATATCCATTCACATTCCATGCAGCATTTACAAAAGCTGAATCAAGCATATGCGAATTAAATCTATAACTCAATGCAAATAAAATTAAATAATGCTTTTCCATCCCAGTTAGTCCCAGACCACTGACTTTACACTGTTTATCATTCTGGATAATATTCAATATTCTCTAAGACTATGAACGACCTTCAAACTGCATCATGCCACTTTTGCACTGTACTCAGATCTTACCAACACATTAATAAAGTAATAAACAGAAAACATTTAATACCTATTGTCATGAGGTTATAAATGTTAAATTATACACTAAAATATTGAAAAAAGCTGAACTTAAGGACTTCCATTTTCTATGAAATCCAATCTGGTACTCTAGCAATTTGTCAAATTTTAATGTGAAATTTATCATATAATATTTCCTTTAGACCTTCTCATGAATGCATACTTTGCCACTTGTTAGATGCAGACCTTTCTTTCCACTACAGAATGAACTATTCCTCTCATTTCATAAATTCTCTTTTGTTTTTTTCTCTTCCACTTTAGATTTCTAAACTCAGGCAACCAATCCCCAGCACCAGATTTAGATCCCAGGAACTGTAGGCACACAACATTTTGACAAATTATCCCTCACGCACATCTTTTAGACATATATTATCAGGGATTGCACCTCTATAGCTGTACCTCTTTCACTACTTAATGCTTGTGTCCCATTTTTTATAGTCTTAAAGTGTTTATTTTAATGAGAAAATCCAGGATCTTTATTGATTCAAAAGCAATAACTCATTTAGCCCCATCAGCTGCTGAAATTTATGCTGCTAGAAATCTAGTCATATTTTTATAATCTTTTACTACTGAAAAGTTGAGGAAAAGTTTAAAAGTAAAAAAACATACAAAATATTTTCTGAACAGTAAATTCTATTTAAGTAGTGCAAGCAGTGAAGTTGAATGCCTTCTTACTCCTCTCTGCCTAGCTCCTCCACCATTCAAGCAGCCAATCATATCCATATCATTTTATCCTTTTATGCCACTGAACCAGTTATGAATATTTTTTCAGCAAGCTAATAAAACATAAAGCCAAGTGGAACTAAGCCAGATCATTTCAATGTCTGAGATATTTTGCATTCTATTAAGGATCTTCAACTACAGTAGCACCATTTTTATTGAAACTCTTGTCAATTTACTCATTTTAAGATCTTCCAGTTGCCTCTGATTTTATTGGTCTTGTATGATTCTGTTGCCAGACTTGACAACTTGAACATGAGATTTAACAGCATCCTTGGTTTCTGGCTTCTCTGTGAATGTTTGCTACTCCTTTGCATCCAGACCCGATGCTTTTCATCAACAGCAATGCATTTTATTTTTCATATTGCAGTTGCACTTGAACCTTAGTTATCATTTCTTGACTTTATACCCATTCTGCTGTTCCATGTTAGATTAGGGTCTTGTTTATACCTCTCAATCTACAGACATTAAAAATAGGTACATAGACCCTTGAAAAGTGGTACATATAGACAATAACCAGGACTTCTAATTATTATAAAATCTAAATACCAAATGGCTCATAACTCTTCCTGTTACCAGTAGGAATGTGGAATATTACTCAGAAAAATGTTTAAAAACAGAGTGGCAAAAAATATATAAGCCCATTTTTAAACAGATAGTATAAAACTGGTAGTCTTTAATGAACTGTATTGCAAAATTCTGCCATACATGGTAATTTAGTTTTGCTTCTGAAAAAGGGACATGTAAAATATTTCTCCTCTTTTTTTAAATTATTGGTTCCACTAGTAAGTTGGTCATGTAGTTTGGCTTTCTGTGTACTAGATGCATTCAAAAATGGGGGGGGGGGGGGTGCAGGTCAGAAAATTATGTGAAAGGGTAAAGCAAGACTCAAAATAGGGATATACTTCCAAAAATAGGAACATTATCTACAAGAGTAAACCAGACCTGAAAATAGAAGTGTTCCTCAAAATAGGGACAGTCGAGAGGTCTGGTTTTGTTTCCTTTCTTGACCTTTAGTTCAAGAATATTATATGACTGCCAGTCACCCAGTCTTTCACTGACAGATATGTCAATATTTACTGGTATAGTTTGTTTGATCATCATTTTAAGACCTATCCTGTTTCATTTTTACTGTTAAGACAGATTAAATGGTATATATATTATTTCCATACTTTTGCTCAAACATTCATTCATTGTCTGCTTATCCACTTAATCCCATTATAGTCATAGGAGAAATATAATATACATAGCTCAAGGCATATAAATTAATGCTGGAGGTGGTATCAGTCCATTTCAGGATGCATGTATGGACACGTACACACACACACACACACACACACACACACACACACACACACACACACACACACACACACATTATGGCATATAGTCCTATGTGCAATTTAGAGGATCCCCAATTCACCTATTTCTTATCTTTAAGATGTTGGAGAAAACTGAAGCATGCAGCAAAAAAGTATTCAGATACAGAGAGGGCATGCTGTCTCCACACTACATCAGGTTTTAATACTAGATCTAAGTTTATTTTTAGTGATCAGTTTTTCATTTTATTATAATTGTTGCAGTGTGGCTTTTTCATTGAACTTAATTGCAACTGACTATTACATTTTAATTATTTCATCTGTGTTAACTTTAGCTGTTAGTAGGTTTAGGAATGCTTTCTTTTTTGTGTGGGAGTTTTATCATTATAATAGGTGCTCCAGTCCCTTAAATCATCCTGTCCATCTATTTCTATTGCCCAGGCTTGTATATGTATATATATTTTAAATAATCATAGAAACAGATGCTATAAGCAAGGCCTTGGTGGTCTCATGTGGGTGCATACCTATAACAGATACTAGGGTCTCATCTCTATCCTGTGGTAAAAAAAAATAGCACACTGAATTTCAAAACTCATTCTCTATGGTGTACTCAGGGTCCCATCAATCATCGCATCCAGGTTTGTGAGACCTGTTCTCCCTTTAGTTTTCTGTACACAAATGCAAAGTCTATTCGCAATAAGCCTATATTTATTTCTGATTTACTGCATGATGTAGAACTTACATCTGTAGAAGACACATGGCAGGATCAAAGCCTTGGCCCAGCTTGGCAGTGACTGTGTCCCCAAGTGTCTTTGTTATAGATTGACCTAGGATGATGGGGATGTAGTTGACTTCATTAGATCAAAGCTTCAGGTGTCCTGGCTTGCTTGTAGGAATATTAGCTCCTTTGAATATATCATGGATACAGGAAAGAAATCTGTTGATTTCTCTTCATCTACAGTCCAGCATGTTGTGTGAGAACTTTCCTACAAGAATTTCCTAACTTTCTCATTGACCTTATGTTATGTCATCAGCATTTTTTGCTTGTCTGTGACTTTAACATTATGGATTTTTGCCTTCTAGTAATTTCATGGGTTCTGAATTGGCTAAGACTGACTATAGTTCCTTGAATCTTTGGAAGGAGCTTTGAGTTCCTGATTGAGATGTGTTCCTATTTACAATTTTAGGTATGCCCCTTGCAACTTGTAGACCACACTTGTGTTGGTCCAAGCCTATCCTTGCCTGCTTGGATGTTCTGGACCATATTATTTACAAGTTCTTGGGATCCTCACTGAGGGTCAGTATGTTTCCTTTTACTCTTATGATGACCCTGGTTATACTGGTTCTAAAGAAACCTTCTTTGGATCCAGATAATTTTAATAATTTCTATCCTTTCTTTCTAGCTTGACATTTTTAAGTAAAGTTATAACAAAGTTTGTTTGAGTATAACCTAAACTACATTTAACAGGTGATCAACTCATAGATCTTTACAGTTTCATTTTCACACTCACCGTGGTCCTAAAATGGCATTCATTAGTGTTAATGATCTCCTTTTTGCCAGTGATAAATATTACTAGCTTCACCTCACTGTAGCATTTCATACTACAGATCACAGTATCCTGAACATCTTAGTTGACATCTGCTGATCTTCTTCATACCTGTGTGGGCATATCCAGAGGGTTGTCTTGGGAATTCATTCCCCTTTACTTTCACCCCCTGGAATGTAGAGCTCTTCATGATTTGATTTTAGGCTCTATTATTTAGAGCATTTGAGCCCTCCCTTGGAGAACTTACATGAAAAAGAGCTTTGAATTGTCATTGCTTTGCATGTAATACTGAAATGTATATCTTCTCTCAGAAATGTATGATCAGTGCTCATTGCTATGATAATTTGGCAGTCATACATTAGTGACTATGATGTAATCATCTGCATTATAACATCTCCAAGACTAAGGCCTTCACAATACATATCATCCTGTGATCCTCCTCTGCTTTGCTGCTATATACCTTTATCACTTGTGGTGGCAACAGCAGCTTTGAAGATGTGTATAAATACTGCCTTGATTATGATCTTGATGAATCAGTTTTGATTAGCAGTTTGGTTACCTGTTGCAATTGTTGTGAGACAGAGAAGGAAAGACAGGGTTTAATTTTCTTACCCTCCCTTTGGGCAGAGGGGTGGGGAAGAATGTCTATAGCCTTTTCAAAGTGTCCAATCCTGATAGTTGCACTGGTATCAGGACTGGAAGTGTAAAATCCTCATGACGCTGAAACATTCCTACAATAGGGTTAGGCCAAGATCATTGGGAGGATGCTCCCTGTTATAGAACAACACAGTAGTCTACAAAAAGTGACAGGACAACAAAGAGCCGTAAAGATGATAGAGTGGACTATTGAGGATAAGAAATAAATTATTTATTGTTACTATTATGCAAGAAGCCCAGAATTTCCAGAGAGAAGATATATAAAAATTAAGAGAGAAATTAGAGTGTACAAGAAAAACTGTTTAAAGCTTCAAAGGCAAATTTGCATTCATTAATAAAACATATTAATGAAAAACATGTATACCAAGAACTTTTGACCGAATGGAAAAAGAAGCAAATGAAGTGCAAAAATTTAAAAAACAAAATCTAGACATTTTTGAAAGGTATAAAAAAGAAACATGGACATGAGAAAGAAAGAGAGATTTGATATGGTGCAATATTTATACAAAGGAGAAAGCCAAACTAATCAATACAAAAAAGCAACTCCAAAGATATTTGAAGAGAAATTCAAGCAAAGGTACCCAGATATGAAACATTTCATAGTACAAAAGTATGATCACAAAGGAGTACATAGAACAGAAGATTAGTAAAGTAGACATTAAATAGAAGCTGAAGTTATGGAATACCTGTGAAGTGAAAGATTTAGTGCAGAAAGTCTAATACAGATTGTCACAGCATGATGGTACAATTAGCCCCCAAAGTAAGGAGAAGCAGGAAGAGGGAAGACATCTGAAGAAGAAATATGGACATGGGAAAGAAAAAGAGATTTAATATGGTGCAATGTTTATGCAAAGGAGAAAGCAAAACTAATCAATACAAAAAAGCAGCATCAAAGATATTTGAAAAAGAAATACAAGCCAAGTTATACAGATATGGAAAATTTACAATACAAACAATAAGAAAACAAAGGGGGAAGCAGAAAAGAGGATTAGTAATCTAGAAGTTACAGAAATAGAAACTGAAGCTATGGATTACCTGGAAAGTGAAGGATTTAGTGCAGTAAATCAAATTCTAGTAACATCATAGCATGACAGAACAATGAGTCCTCAAATTAAAGAGAAACCGATAGAACAGGAAGCATCCAATCATTTGCCATACTTTGGAGCCTTCAGCAGGAAACTAGTACAAAAGTTCAGTTGTAGTTGTACAACAAGGGAAGGAGCAGGAAATGGTGGCAACTCTGACACAGTCAATGTTGTAGAGTGATGGGCCAGTGAGTTCCAATATGAAAGAATGGATGACACAGGATGAAGCTGAAGAGAATATGTTACAGCAAGATGTTCTGGAACTTTCTGTATAATGTCCGCAGAAAACAGAGAACAAAGAATGTGCCCTTAGTTTAGAAGAAAATTATCTAAGGGAAGAGTTGCTTGAGTTAATAGAGATGGCAAGTAATATTAAGATCTATGAAACAAATAGATTCCAGAAAGCCAATAAGACCCAAAAATGTTAGAGGTTTGATAAAATAAATGAACACAGTCATCAAGACTATTCACAAAAATTCATGTGCTATATCAGAAGTAAATAGGGTATATTACTGTGCAGCTAAATTAATAAAGCCTTACGACAAAAACACAGGGCAGTAAGGGAAAAGAAATCAAATGCAATCATGGAAGTATCAAATAGAGTAAACTAAAGCAATTAAGACAAGAAGAGGAAAGTGTAAAGAAATTAAGACAAGAAGTGTCACTGTCAGAAGAGTATAAAAGAGGGAGCAGGTCAACAAAACTACTTAGAAAGATAGACATGATAAAAGCAATGAGCAGTATCTGAACAGACTAGGATCAATCGTACACTATTGCAAATAATAGATAAGATATCAGCACAGGCAGAAAACTTAGAAAATATGCAGATAAATATAAAGGAAAAGTGCAAAATAAGCAATTCATTGATGACCCAAAAAAGTTTTATACAAAACTGGGAAATAGCACCAAAAAGAAAAAAATAGACACATTTTAGAGAAATATCTATGAAGACCCTGTGGAATATAACAAAGATGCTGAATGGACAGAAGAAGTAAAAGAAACAGTAAGAAACTTAAATGTACAGGATATGAAATAGGATGAAGCAATGGCCAGAGAAGTTGAAATTAAATTAACAAAAGCTCCTAAATGGAAAACCCAAGACCAGATGCAGTACCTAACCTCTGGCTCAGAGTATTAACATCTTTACACTAAGATTTAGCCCTGAGTAAGAATTATTTATATGTGCATCCTGAGCAGACACCAACCTGTTTAACAACAGAAAAAATGATACTGCTCCTTCAAAGTGAACCTACAAGTTATCCTAAAACCTATACACCAATAACTTGCCTTCTGATGATATATAAACTATATACTGGAATTAATACCAATAGAGTTTATAGTCATTTAGAAGAAAACTCAATTATGGCAATAGAACAAAAGTGTAATAAAAGAAATTCATATTTAGCAAATGATCCCTCATAAGGGACTAGGTCTACCTATCTGGCAGGGAACAATCTGTCAAATGGCTCTCATCCTCCTCACCTTTCCTTCCCATCTCCACTGGTGTTCCCCAAGGCTCCATCTTGGGACCCTTTTGTTTAACATATTCACCAATGATCTTTACACCTCATGCAAACAATCCTCCCTTATTCAGTATGCTAATGACTCTACACTTATATCCATCTCAAGTAACATTCCTGAACTACACCTGCTGACCCAACAAGCCCTACTATCTACTGAACAATTGCTCTCTCACAACCTACTGATCCTAAATCCCAAAAAGACCAAACTCCTACTTTTCCTTCCCCATTCTCTTTCTCATCACAAAACCTCCTTTTTTATTACATCTAACAATACAACTACCCAACCTGACACCCACACAAAACTCCTAGGGGTCATTATCAATGACGGACTAAAGGTCAACCTACACATACTCCAGTGTATTAAAAAAAAAAAAAACAAAAACTAGATTTGCTATATTGGAACAAAAAATTCCTAACCCCTGAATCTAGACTTACCCTGGGCCAGGTACTCCTCCTCCCCTATATAAATATTTGGGAACTGATGAAGGATCAACAATAAAGCATGAACAAATGCAAACAAAACTTAGTAAGGAATATTTTAGTAGACTAAAATTAATGCTGAAAACAGCCCTGACTTCTAGGAAAAAAGTCCAAGCTATAAACCAATTTGCTCTTTCTGTTCTCACTTACATTTTTGGGGTGATTGACTGGCCCTAGAAGGTACTGGATCTGTTGAGCTGGAAAAGAAGAAAAATGTTTCACTCTTATCAAATGATTTATAAAAATCAGTGTGTGCCAAGATAATATATTCCCCATTCTGACGAAGGTATGGGCCTCCTTGAAGTTGATTACATTTGTAGGACTGCATATATATCTGCTGACCTCACAAGATCCATACATAGTGAAAGTTTTAAAACATGAAGAGAACAAGTCTAAGATGACTTCCCTTCTTAGTCTACCAGAAGCATATCAGTGTCAAGTGGGAATGGAAATCAAACCAGTAGTAGATAAAAATCAGGCAGCAACAGAATGTGCCAGAAAACAAAATAAAGATCAGATGAGAATGAAAGAAATGTGGATATGATATAAATATAGTCCCACGTACAGAAAACTCCTGGAACAAACTCATAACGAATAGGATCTTATGCAGAAATGGTTAAGGAGAGGTGAATTTAAACCAAAAGATGAAAAGTTTAATGGCAGTCAAGGATACTGGACTATGTACATGTTGGTTTACAAAGCCCATTGAATATGTTGGAGAAAAAGACAAATGAGGTTTTACAAAACAGAACTGGAAACAGTTGCACATCTTGTTGCTGAGTGTGATAAATTAATGGCAGAAGGCCTGCATGCTGAAAAGCATAATAATGTGGCAAGACTGTTGCATTGAGGATTATGTGAACATTACAATACTGAAGTAGTTGAGAAGTGTTGGAACCATGAGTTACAAAGTATAATAGAAAATGATGAAGTTTATATTACATGGGATCACCCATTAACAACAGCTCAAAAAATAGATGTGAGAAAACCAGATATAGTAGTCCATGAAAAGAAGACAAAAGTAACATTGATCATTGAAATTGCTACACCCAGTGATTACAGTGTCTCATATACAAAGAGACAGAAAGTCATAAAATGCCAGGATTTGCAGGCGGAGACAAGGTCAATGTGGAAGAAGGATACCCAGACAGTTTCAATAGTAGTAGGAGCAATGGGTTTCATAAAAAAAGAAATTGCGTCATATTTAAATATGCTAACAATACATGTAACTCTGTATGAATTGCAGAAGGAGTCAGTTCTAGGCGCATTGCAGGTGCAGTAAAAAACACTTTGGCTAACTTCAACTATTAAAAGAATATTAATTTCATTAACTTTAATCATACTTTGCCTTAGGAATGGGGTCCATTCCTATCATGGTATTAGACACCCAAAAGACGTGGAGACATTTAACCAAGTGAAACATCAGAGGACAGGATCAGTTTCCTAGCTTATAAATACTGAACTCTCCAGTCAGCAGCATGTAACAAAGTTTTTTTTTTTTTTTTGGAAAGCTATGTCCTATTCTCTTTTTCATTTCCACAATATCTCTTTGCATAACTAATGATGTAGACAGTTTAAAAAGGTTGATAGAGTTGATGTGAAAGTCAGAAACTTTTATTAATAATTAAGTTAATGCAAACAAACTTTTAAATTTCATCTGTAGGAAATTAAATTTCAGTGATGACTTTCACTTCAGTCTCAACAGAACATGAAATATATGTATCTGCTATGTGCTCTAAGCAATTCAGAAAAAAATATTTCTCTTATGGCACAAACCTGTATCCTACAATCCTCCAGGCACTTCATGTAAGTTCTTCAAATATTTCTTTGATGTGGCCTCAGTAACTAGGAGTCTGCCTAGTACAAATGGCAACACACATTGAATCATAGTTTCTGTAGTGATTTAAAATATGGGAAGTGCAGAGAGCACTTTAAAAGTTAAATGGTTGTATGTGAACTTTCCTTTATGAGTACTTAGGTCCACAACTTCTCCTCTGGTTGATGAAAGTATGCCTGAACTATGTGACAACTTGGCCACCATGAAGAACTTTGCCGTTTCCCCCACATTAGTGCGATCTCAGAGTCGGTATAGTTAGTTGGAGGGAATGTGGGGGCAAAGTCCCCTACTTTGGTGGGTATTGTATGCTTCGTTTTGTTGATTTTCAATGGTGGCCAAGTGGTTACATTCCCAGAGGCTGTTTTTGCTGTTCCAGGAGGTTGACTGTCAGCTTTTGTTATTATGGAGTTGACAACATGGCGATGGCACAATCGCCAGGGAAGGGGAATATTCCCCAACCCCATGCACTGTTGATCTGACACCTATCAGTCGTCTTTTTTGTTGAATAAAATGTGTTGACAACAAAATATTCATCAGCATTTGGGAGTTTCTTACATATATATATATATATGTGTGTGTGTGTGTGTGTGTGTGTGTGTGTGTGTGTGTGTGTGTGTGTGTGTGTGTATTATGTTGCATCTAATCACAGAACATCTAAAATTTTAATCTAAAACACATTCAATTCATAACATGTTTAATCAAACCACATTTTGTCTAAAATTTCATATACAGTGAATAAAGAAAAAAAAACTTTATAATTGCAATACTCTGATTTTGTTTATGCAGACATTTGTGACAACCATGTCTCTCTCAGCTGGGATAAAGCACTAAACTTTTAATAGGGTCCCTATTGATAAGGGTAAAACAGTATACTTTTAATGGGGACCCTATTGATATTCTGAGAAATGTAATGGATCCTTGGAAAAGTAATATTTTAATTGTAAATAGGAGGAATATGCACCAACTTTGAGGCTATGGTATCCCAGAATACCCCCCCCCTTTAAAAAACACAAATATCTTAGTAGCAAATATGTGGGGTAGCGTAGCCCACCCGTTGGAAAGTAGACAGTGATGACGACCCTCCCATAAAAATTAATTAAAGGTGTTAGAGTGAGTTTTGACATTCACAATGTTTCCAAGGAATTCAACCTTTATATATTGGACTTAAAGAACTAGCAATTACAGGTGTTGCACTTCCAGTAGGGAGACTCCTTAATGTTATAGATGACACAACACAGAGTTTTAAAGACTGAATAGATAAATGCATTGCAATAAAAATGCAAATTTAATTTTCAAGGTACATGTTCTGACATCTACATGTCACTGTGATAATGTGTCTTTATACTGGCAAATCAAGTAGTTGTGCATTTGTTTTTAATTATTTAAGGATCCAAAAAGACAAATATTTATCCTTAAATTCTTTTCATGCTCACTACTGAGTCTGCCCTCTTAAAAGAAGGTGGTGCTGAAATGTCCTTACTGTTAGAGGATGTAGTCATTATAAAAGTCTGCCCACGTCTTTTGCCTGCAGTTATGATGTTCTGTTTTCCCGATGCTTTTGTAGCTATAGAGTGCCAGGCTGCTGTTAGCTTTCCTCAGAGTGCATGTCTTTCCCTGAGGCAACAGAAACTGGAGTGAGATGTCTGTAGGAACAGAGAGTCTGTCACAAAATATCTGGTGAGACATGAGTGAGATGAGGCTCTGGGCATTAGCTGTACATAAATAAAACATTTACACTTTTTTTCAGAGTGACTTCTCCTGCAATATTGAGGTGTTTGTGAGAGAGAAAGAGAGAGAGAGAGAGAGAAAACGAGGAAGAGATCAGCATTTGTTACTGCCAGATGTTCAGCTGTACAGGTAATCAGCTGCATTAATATGAAAGGAGGGAGGGAGGAAGGCAAAGTAAATTATTAGTGACATACAACAGCCAATACATTTTGTAAGAATGAATTGTTTGGTATTTTTTTGTTGTGCATGAGTCACTGACTGAAAGTTGAGCCAAGCACTGTAGTACTTTTTCCCCGACTTTGACAAATTATAATAGTAGGATAACTGTTCTAATCTCTTCCATAGTTAAATAAGAAACCAATAGGGGTAGGGTGGACACATTAAACAAGTATAACACGTGCAACAAGCTTTTCAAGTGTAAATTAAAAAGATTAGATGTTTATCGTTAAATAATGACCATAAGGCATCGAGAAATGAAATGGAAACAAAAATTGTACTATAAAACAAAAAGCACAACCAAATCAAGTGTCATACTTACACCTGCATAGCACAAACACATTTTAAGGCATTTAATTGAACTACACACAAGATACGCTATCCTAGGATGAGCCAATCAGACATCCAAATAATTTGTTATAAAACTGATGCTTATACATTGCAGTGCATATATTTTTTTCATCTCTGCAAACAACATAATTTTGTGGATTTCTGCTCGATTTAACATACTGTTGAATGACTTGTGTTTGTGTACTGCATAACATAAGTATACTGTTTATTATAATAAATGTTTATGAACACACGCACATGCACGCATGCGCGTGCACTCACACACACACACACCTTATTTTTATCCTGCAGTTCTTTTGTGCTTAACCATTAAGCTGTTTGCAAGTAGAATAGTAAGAAAATTGCTGCATCTCTGCCTTGATAAACCTGACTTTTGTAAAAAAGTAATCTAGTTACTTATTACTGGGTAAATGGATTGAGCTCAAGTACCCCTTTCAGCATTATTCAGGGCAAAAACAATGATGAAGTGTTGGTTGCATGGATAAAGCAAGTTCTGAGAGGTTATTGGAAATTAGAGTCCTCAAGAGAAACTCACATAGAGAGAGAAAGAGATTGAAAGCTGCTAAGATATTAACTGGTGCCCAGGAACATACACACTGGCATTGTAAGGCACCAGCAATAATCACATTAGCATATTTTAAATGGCAAGCGCCAAACATGGATTCATGAAGTGGGGAGGATGACCATAGACATCAAAAACTGAAGATAAATTTGAGAGGATATGAGAGAGTGGCCTTTTAGATTACAAGCATCGATGGTCAGAGTGGGAGTGGAACATTGTCAAACAGCAGTCAATGTGAGTTCAACAGGTGGAAGGGTATGACCCTGGAAAATATGTAGGGAACATGACTGCATTTAGCAGATGAGCACTGATCAGGAATTTGTAGTAGAAACCAATACAGGTATAATAGAAGCCAATTATTTCAATTTAGCAACTAACCAAAACCATATTTTTAAGAATATTTGTTAAAAATTAAGCCATAAGAAAACGGCATTGTCCCAAATAAAACAAAACAACTAAATATGCTTTAAAAATGCTTAGTACATTACAGTTAGCAAACATTTCCCCAAACCACTCCAACTAACCTCCACCATTCCTAATTGGCATTCACACCATTGTAGACTCAAATATGACTCAGTCACTTTTAATTACCCAGATTACAACAACAATACAACATATCACTCTGCATCCCAGAGTCAGATAAACATTAGAAAAATCAGACTCTAACAAACAATTTGAATGCTTCTTAATCATAATAATTGTCAAGCAAAAGGAAACTATGAAAGAAATAAGTGTGTAATATATAAATCTACTTCACTTTTCACATCTAATGCAGGCATAAGATGTCTGACTTAACCTAGGCCTCCATCCATCTTTCCCAACACTGAAACGCTGAAAAACGAATTGATAATAAGCTCAGAACAGCACATACTAAACTAACACCATCAATGGATAAATCATGGAACAACACCAATGGATTAAAAGTCATGAACATGAACATAAGATGACTTTGCAAAAAATTAGATCAGATACAAGCTATCATTGATCACTATATCCCTGATATATCAATAATGGCACAATGAGACTAAAAGGCCATATAAAATGATGGGTTCAGCCCTAATGATTATAAAGTTATGTCAACAAGACAGATCACACAAAATGGTTGGCAGAATTAGTATTCTCACACAAGAGAACTTAAATTGTGCAGTTTCTTCCTAGACAAAAATTGAGAAACCATCATGGTAACTGTGCCTATAGGATCCCATATGACTTTCCATATCTCCAAATAAGATCTTAAATGCAGTGGAAGGCTCAGTGAAATGTCTTCTCAGCAACACAAATTCTGAAACCATCTTTACAGGCAATCTCCAAATAGACTGAGATAATTCTATTGAGTATAACTTGCCACTCTTTCATTGTGGACTTATGCAATTTATCAACCTATTAACAAAAATACACAACTTGATTAAAAGGGCCAGCATACTTGACAGGTTCTTTTTTTTTCTCCTTAAAATAACATTTGTATTGAATTATCAGTTATAACAAAGGCAATTGTACATTTATACAAATGAAAACAAACCATATTGACATATTTTCAGTTACAAACATTATACATTACATGTAATCTTCTATACTGTCATTCTGAATTGAACATTGCATAACTCATTCAATTCTGCCTTCCCTTAAACCTCATTTTAACCCCAACATATTATTCTGCATGTATTGTTCCCATAATTCTCATTTTTTCTATGTAATTTACTCCTACTCTTTTCTAAAGATCCCACTTCCAGTTCTTTTATCTCTGTTATATATACTACTTCTAGTATGGTTGGTTTAGGCTTTGATTTCCATTTTCTAGTAACTGCTTCTTTGGCAGCCTCCAGAAATAAACTCAGCAAGGCTTTAGTATATCTAGGCAATTCCAATTCAGTATCACAGACCAAAAAATAATTTCCTTAGTTACACTAATTTACTCTCCAAGTATTTCTGACAGAGTAGTCTGTCGGGAATTTTTAAAGTCTGCCAACTCATTACACTCCCAAAAATAAGTTTTGAGTTACCATCACACCTCCAACATTTGCAATCTGCCTGAGGAAAAATTCTTTGGAATCTGCTTCAGCTATAAAATTTCCTATGTAAACACTTCCATGTAAAAATCCTAAATCTTCTACATTTTTTTCCCTATTTAGAAACCATACATATATCTTCCAGTTACTGTGATGGTGGTGCTGCTGTAGCGTTGTCGCCTCACAGTAAGACATTGTCCTGTTCGATTCTCAGCTAGAGCGTCTTCTGTGTGGAGACATGCGTGAATGGGCGTACCTTCGTTGAAGGTTGTGCATCAGGGCTGGCAACTCGGCACGTAAAAATTCTACTGCCAATCATTAGCGGACCGGAGTTCCGCTGTGGCGACCCCTAACCGGGAAAAGCTGAAAGACACAACAACAACAACAACAACAACAACATATATCTTCCAGTTGTTTCTTTCTGAGTTGCTTATCCAGTCTCTTTCCCCAATCCTTTCTAACCTCTTTTGATTGATTCCTATAGTTATCTTGCAATATTTTATATGCCCAGCTTATTATCCCTTTTTTTTTTTAAAAGCAGCTTCTGTTCTAGATTCTGCTGAAAACTATACCATTGTTGGTCTTTCACTTAGGATCCCCATTCTTTTTGTTGCCTATACTCTGATTTCAATCCTTGATAGGGAAGGCAATCTCTAGCCTGCAGTCCACATGTATTATTGGCCTCTTCCCATTCTATTATGTTTCCCTCTCTTACTATTTGTTGCCAATATCTTGGTTCCTTTGCCAGTTTTCTCCAATAAATTACAACCCCCTTTTGCATATTCTCTGTAACCCTAATTGCAGTCATCCCTATCAGCAGAACTTCCTTTCTCCATTCCCTTGTTGGCTTAGTTCTTAGAATACTTTCTACTGCTTTATAAATATAATATTCTATATGATTATTATTATTATTCTCTTTAAGGATCTGCATTCAAAATCCAAGTCAATTCTTATTTCCTGAGTGTCCCCCCCCCCCCCCCGTTTTGTCATCATCCTTTCCCCTTTGAATTATAGCCTTCTGCTTGTGCTATGTATAGAACTCTTAATTGTGTAGCTCTGAAATACCCTTCAAATCAAGCAATCCCAAACCACCTTATTCTCTTGGAAGGATCAACATACTCCCCTTGACTCCTGATTAATTGCTATCCACAATTTCTCCTCTGGTGGATTAAAATATGCCTGACCAATGTAAAAAACTAAAGGGACTAAAACATTTACATTGCTTGTATCTTGCTCTCCATATCCATAAAACAGAGCTTCCAGATTCTTGTTTTTTTATATTATCTTTTATTTAGTCTCTTCTCAAATAGCCTTGGCTGCCGTTACATAATCCTTTTTAATCCATACTCCGAAGTACTTCATTCTATCATGCCCCCATAAATATGCTTATTGCTGAACCAATCCATATATGGATATATAGTGTCAAAGGAAAAAACTTCAAAGACCAATTCATGTAAGGTTCAAGTATGGCACCCTTTATTACTTGCAGCAAGGAGACAAAACATGCAAATACAGGATTTTGTCTAAATTACTAGTAAGCAGTATGCTACTTTTATACAGTTCTATGAAATGTTACTTTTCTATGGTTGACGTAGTTAGACACAGCTTTCTGTATTGTTCTACAGAAAATGTTATTTAGATTTCCTGCTGACATGTTCAGATTTAAAACTCACTATGTGTTACATAGAAAATGTTACTTAGATTTCCTGCTGACATGACTGGATTACAAAAAAAATTTGAAAAAAAACAACCTGGCCTTGGGGCTTATTTTTAGCCCACTACAAACTTTCTATTCTTTAATTGTGCAGTTATAATATATATGTGTTTACATTTCAAGGTACATTTCTAGCTTAGGTACAAGTAATGCTGACTGCAGTTTATACTTTCAAGCAGCCTTTGTTTTCATTATCAATAGCTTCAGCAGCTGTGTACATTCTTACGGCATAAGCAGAAAATCAATAACTCTTTGTTAAGTCTCATGACACTAGTAGAAATGAAACAATTATTATTATTATTTTCATGACATTAGCAGAAATCAAATGCTTTCCTGTTAATTTCCAAAGCATAAGCAGATCATAGCTGCACATATTTTTATGACATAACAGGATTGGAATGTCTTTAGTAGCTTGTGCAGATTCATGCAGTGTGAACAGAATAAATGCATTAACCCTTTTGAACCTTGAATGCATTAAGCATGCATATTATTAATACATATTTTTCTAACATTTCCCCCGTTTTAATACTTTTATTCTACTTTCAAAATAAGCATAAACAGTTTTTTCTTCCCCTAACCTCTTCCTACTCAGGATTTGCAATTAAGAGAGTCATTCACTTTAAACTTATGAAAGCATTTTCAATTTTTCAACAATTCTTCAAGTTCAGCACCTTGGTATAAGGTTTCTGAAACTGACATGTCTATAAAGTCTTTAATCAGTCTTTTCATGCAGGGAATGCAGCAGTGAACACATACCATCAGTAGGATCATTCCTACACAGATGGAAATCAGGATGTTCATCAGGATACTGCCCCACCCCCCAAATAGTCTCTGGAAAAAGTCCGCCAATGGATTTGGTCCTGGCTTGGTCATAGCCGACACTTGCTGAATTACCTCAAGGTGATTGTCTATCTTGTGTTTGTGGTCAGGAATATTCGAACAGCACTCCTCCTGGATTAAAGCCCAAGTACCTCCTCTCACCGCTAGGGTGAAGTCAAGAGCCATGCGGTTTTGAAGCACTACAGTTCTCATGGCATTCAGTCTATCAGTCACCAATTCTAGGGTGGAAAAGGTCGCATTGCTCATTACTTCGAGAAGTTTAGATAGTTTTCTCAGCTCCCAGATCGATTTTGTTGCTTCATATGCTGGTAATATGCCTGCCCACGATATAACAGTATCACTCAAGTCCATGTGTGTCAGTCCATTGCCCACAGCATGATGGTTTTTCCAGCGCGCATCGATTTGCCCCACTGGATTGACAGGTTTCTTGATGATTTCTCGAACATTCCAAATTTTCCATTGAGGTAAAACTGCTGTGTGTCGTATGGCCAGAACCAGGTAGCCCAAAAAACAACTGCCGGACCAATTCTCCGGTAACCATTTATATGCTTTTCTACCACATATAAAGTAACAGTCTTCTACTTTAGTAGTAACTTTACTATAAACATACACTTGTAATGCGTGAAACATTTTTCTGTCAATTATAGACAGTTGTTTGTAGAGAACAGAATCATGTTTTACTTCCTCAATTGTTTTGTGCATCAATTCACAAAATGAATCATAGTTTATATTGCAATAAGATCCGGTATTATCAGATTTAGTGTAGCATCTATAAGAAACAGTCACATTGCAATTGCTCCAACCAACCTGAACCGTATCATTCTTGTAGAAACACACAGTTCCCTTTTGTTGAACAGACAAGTGCAATGCTATTTTATCTTGTGATGTAATATTTGATGTATCATGAATCAGGTTTTTCCAGGTCTCGTTGACTCCTAGGGGGACTGAAGTTAACAGTAACCCCCCGTATGCTGTTGGCAAAGCTGTGTAAATCCAGCAATTCAAAACATTGAAGGTCTCAGCATACAGGTCTCAGCATACACATATTTGATTGCCTGGTAAGTGTTGAAGTTGGGGTGCCACTCTACGTGCAACTCTCCACATTTATTCAGTTCAGTTTGTGTGGCTGGAAAAGGGAATGACCACAACAAAAAGATTATTGTCACTAGTACAGTCAACAGGATGATTATGCAATACTTCTGAGGAAATGGTTGTTCTGCATTCCTGTTTTCTCTGACTCTCCCGAGTAGTTTTATTTGGATTTTCTGGATTCTATCATTTTTATTTCAGACATGCGTTCTTACTCTCTGCCCTAATAGGACCTTCGGCACCGATGGTTTCTTCACTGGGGTTGAGACGGATCAGTCCTATTGATCTGACCCCCCTTTGTAGCCAGACTTTATGCTGAGGGCCCCGATGGAGAGGTAAGATTTTTGTCCAGTTCAAAGTTCTTAACTAGTTTGCAGTGTGTCAGGTGGATCCACAAAGCTTGCATCGTTCAATTGTCATGTGAGGTTGGCTCAACAATATGGTCATACAGGAAAGATGCCTAGCAGGGGAAAGATATGCTACTTTCTCTTGCAGTAAAATAACAGCGACTGCATGAGGCACTCTCAAAGTGAGAGGGTGGAATAAAACTACTGAGGCCAAAGCCTGTACTGCCATTGCAGCTGCAACTACTGCTTGTACACAGTGAGGTAAGGACTGTGCCACTGGGTCTAGTTGTGATGAATAGTAAGCAATGGGGCGTTGCTTGTCCCCATGCTGTTGTGTTATCACTGATGTCATATAACCTTGCTTACAACCTACAGTTTGGAAAAAACGTTTATGGTAGTTTGGTAATCCCAGAACTAATGAGGACGCTATTAACTGTTTCAGTTTGCAGAAAGCAGATTCTGCCTCTGGTGTCCATTGTAACAAATCCTGTGCTGCCATAGGCTTTTTATATATCAGGTCAGTCAGAGGTGCAGATTCCAAGGCATAATTTGGAATCCAGCTCCAGCAAAAATTAGTTGTACCCAGGAAGGACATCATTTCCTTCTTGGTAGTGGGTTTTGGTGCTTGCAAAATTGCCAACTTTCTGTCCTCATCTAATGTTCTACCTTCCTTGGATATTACATATCCTAGGTATTTGACTTGTTTTTTCCAAAGCTGCAGTTTATTTTTGTTTACCTTATGTCCTTCAGTGGCTAAAAATCGTAATAACGCCATGGTATCTTCTTTACAATCTTGCTGGCTGGGGGCCGCCAGCAAGATGTCATCAACATAAAGTAAAATCTGACTGCCTCTTGGTGGGGTAAATCCCGCCAAGTTGCTTGCCATTTCTTGTGAGAATATTGTTGGACTTTCACAATACCCCTGTGGTAGTCGCGTATATGTATACCTTTTCCCCTGAAATGTGAATGCAAACCAATACTAGCTGTCAGGGTGTATCGGTATCGAAAAGAATGCATTGCTGATGTCTACCACAGAAAAATACTTCTGTTGAGGTTTTAAATCATTCAACAGGGTGTGTGGGTCTGGCACTGTGGGTGCCCTTGGTATTACTGCATCATTCAACTGGACGTATATCTGCACTTTTTTTCAAAGAATACAGTATTTAAATTGATTTAACTGTGTTGCAAGAATATTAACTGAACTGGAAGTTTTGACTCTGCTCTTCAGTCAGTGCTTGCTGAATTTTATTATTTGTTAGTAATTGCAAGTGTGGGGGTAGCCACATTCTTTGATTTCCTGTCTTTGCCTATTTAAGTGGTACAGTTTGAAATATTTTCTGCTTAAAAACCTCAGCTTTGGCCGGCTAAGATCTAGCTGCATTCAACTGGACATATAAGAGAACTTAGGTACCTTTATCTGCACTTTTTTTCAAAGAATACAGTATTTAAATTGATTTAACTGTGTTGCAAGAATATTAACTGAACTGGAAGTTTTGACTCTGCTCTTCAGTCAGTGCTTGCTGAATTTTATTATTTGTTAGTAATTGCAAGTGTGGGGGTAGCCACATTCTTTGATTTCCTGTCTTTGCCTATTTAAGTGGTACACTCTGAAATATTTTCTGCTTAAAACCTCAGCTTTGGCCGGCTAAGATCTAGCTGCATTCAACTGGATGTATAAGAGAATTTAAGTACCTTTATCTGCACTTTTTTTCAAGGAATACAGTATTTAAATTGATTTAACTGTGTTGCAAGAATATTAACTGAACTGGAAGTTTTGACTCTGCTCTTCAGTTAGTGCCACCCACCCTCCCTGTTTTTGTTTTGGTGTTAATCTTAGTGGCCTTGAAACTGCCTGCCCCTCTTGTAAATTTGTGTTTGGATACTCCTTATGGGCCCATCTCATTTGCTCACTCAACTGAGTGCGGTGAGATCATATTCTGATTTCAGGCACTCCTACTGTGTACAAAGAGAGCATTTGGGTAAAAGAAGAAAAAAACATTTTAAGCTTGTTTCCTGCCTTTCCTGTTAAGTTGTATAGACTGTAGGCTTCCGAGCTCCCAAGCCTTTCTTTGGAGGGAAGCCTTCTAGCCTAGTTTTTTTCTTATATGTAACCATTTTTCTAGTTTCAGCACTCAAATCTGTTTCTTTGAACTCAGCACTTGTTCAGAACTCATTGTAAGCACTACATAAGTTGCAAATTACTACAGCACTCAACTTTCCTCACTTGTCTAGTGGAAAGCAGCTTTTAGTACTTAATAAATAAGCACTTATCCAGGCATGTCTAAGGGTCAGCTCCCAGTGATTTCTCCTGTCTACCTGATGAATCTAGGCATCTTGGGGCAATGCAGCAATTGCCTCATGTACACAGACAACACTCTCCTCCTACCACCCAACACTACAACCTGTGAGAGATGCACTTATATAGCCAAACTGGAAGCAAAGCTCTCTTCACCCAAGACTGGACTAGACAGTCAAGAGGAGAGGGTACACACTTGCACCACACCACACCCATCACATAGTCCCTCAAAACCTACACCACCAAAACACACGCATAGAAACACAAAACACACACCTACATTCGCGGAGGCTCTCAATAAAAACCTGCCCAAGCATCAGGGACATTCAAAGCATAAACGCAAGCAAACTCCATCCCCCAATATAACCCAAATGACACATAGCCCACAAACTCAGTGTGCCACTCAACCACAGCCCATAAGGCATAACAACGTACCCAACACTCTAGTCATAGGTGACTCTATAGTCAGGCACACTGATGTACCACTCACTAGACTAAACAAGGAGAAAGTTACTGTCAGCTGCCTGTCAGGTGCCAGGATCCGCCACATAACGCATGCACTCAGGTCACTCCACAATAAGTACAAATATGACACTGTCATTGTCCATGTTGGTGTGAATGACCTGAGATGTACCTCCCTGGACTACATGAAAAGAGACATGGAGGAGCTCTCCGATCTTGTATCCCAGGCAGGTATGACCCTAATCCTAGTAGCATCCTGCCATCACCCAAAATGATACCACAGTACAAGGACAAAATGATTGACTTCAACAATTGGCTAAGCTTCTGGTGTCATTCTAAGGGGATCCAGTATTTGTCTACCTGGGATGACATGATCGATAGTCCACGATTCTTTGCCAGAGATGGCCTGCACCTGTCACCCTTAGGATTCTGGATACTGGCTAAGACTCTTGCCACCCCTATAGTGCCTTTTTTAGGCAAGGTTCAAATGACAAATTCACCACCGTAACAGGTACAAGCAGGCAAAATCTGAGGGTAATGCTATTCAATGCTAGAAGTCTAAACCTCAAAATGCACTCACTCGAGGCACTCCTTAAAATGGAGAACATTGACATCTGTGCAGTGACAGAGACCTGGTTCAAAGCTCCAGAGAGCACCCCTGTATTACCAGGCATCAATTCATACCACACCTTTCGGCCACCTAACCCAGAAACAAGCACTAAAGGCGGAGGCGTGTCCATATTCATTAAGGATATCCACACCTCCAGGCTAGTTGCACAGCATAATGCATCCGAGATTATCCAAGTGCAACTAACTCTGGGCAAGACCGCAATCCAAATTGTAGCTTACTACAGACCCCCCACCATGCCCCAGGATTCACACTCCTCATTTCTTGATACACTGCAAAGTATTAGGGTACAACCCAACACCCTAATAATGGGCGATTTCAACTACCCCACCATTAACTGGGAAAACTACTCATGTACCAACTCTTTTGCTCACCGTTTTCTAGAATTCATAAATTTCAACGCATTGGATCAACTTATTCACATCCCCACCAGGGGCAGCAATATCCTAGACCTGGTCATTACCAACATGGGAAACCGGTGTTCCACACCAGAGGTCAATTCCTCGTTGGTCAGATCCGACCACAAGCTAATCAGTCTAGACATCCACATCCCACCCCCAGCCCCAATTAGGGAAACCATTGTAAAGAACTTCTCAAAAGCCAACTTCACACTTCTTAAGACAGAAGTGGCAAACTTCATGACACCCATGCAGACGGACAATAGAGGTATGACTGCTGAATCCTACACAAATGCACTTTATAAGCACTTATACGAGTGCATGGATCATGCTTACACGAGTGCATGGATCATGCTATCCCTAAAAGAACCAAGATGTTATCCTCCGAAAAAAGGAAGCCAATCTGGTGGTCCTCTGCCATAAACAAACTCTACAACAGAAGAAAGAAACTGTTGCAAAAAAGAGTAAAATCCCATGACTGGAGGAACTCCCTGGTCAACCTCAGTAAGAAGCTGAGATCCCTCATAAAATCCTCCAAAGCTAGTTACAAAAACAAAATTGCCACTGACTCTAAAGACAACCACAAAGCATTCTCTAGCTATGTCAAGAATCTAAATGGGAACACTCAGATCTGCTCTGAGTTACAGCATAATGGCACTAAATATACAGAACCAACTGATATTGCCAACATCCTAGCAGATAGGTTCAGTGCTAACTTTACCCCCCTCTCACTCCCTAGAGGGCCCATCTCTATACCGGAAGAATGCAAAGTTCCTATAATCACGGCTGCACAGGTAAAAAACACACTCTTCAAAGCCAAGAACACAGCATCCATGGGACCTGACAATATCCCAGACTGCGTTCTACATGAACTACAGAATGAACTGGCACCCTACCTAAGCACCATGTTCAATCATAGCCTCACCTCAGGCTTTGTACCCACTGAATGGCGCACCGCAACAGTTATCCCACTCCACAAAGGGGGAGCCACGACGGACCCTGGGAACTACTGCCCCATTAGCCTGACGAGCGTGGTCTGCAAGGCCATGGAAAGTATCATCATGGAACTCATAAACAAAGACATTGGTAATCTCCAAACTCTGGACCCTACTCAGTTTGGATTTGTAAAAGGCAGATCATGTCTCCTAAACCTGATTGACTTCTTTGAAGCAGTCACCAAAGCCATAGATGAAGGTAAAATGGTTCACACAGCTTATCTAGATCTTGCCAAGGCTTTCAACACCATCCCCCACTCTCGAATTATAGATAAGCTCACTAAACTAGGTATAAATCCCTATGTCACAAGATGGGTTGCCAACTGGCTCACAGACAGAACCCACACTGTGAAAGTAGCGGATTCCAAATCCGACATCAGACCAGTGACAAGTGGAGTACCACAGGGTTCAGTCCTGGGTCCTCTCCTGTTTGGTATCTACTTCTCTGAAGTGCAGGCAACACAGAAGGTCTTTGGCTAACAAAGTTCGCAGATGACTGCAAACTAGGAGCCATAATCGAAACTCCTAACGATGTGGACAAACTACAAAAGGCCTCACTGAGACAGATACCTGGTGTCAAAGCTATGGCCTGAAGCTCAATGCCAAAAAGTGTATAGTCATCCCCTTTGGTAAAAACTCTGTACCCATGAACTACCACATAGCTGGTAGTCTACTTAATGCCGAAAATGTTATAAGAGACCTTGGGACACAGGTGGACAGTAGTCTCTCTTTTGATAATCACATGGTCACAGTGGTCAGGAAATCCTTCTACGTGGCTCATCTCATCACAAAAGGATTCTCATCCAGAAAAAAGAGGTCATTGTTCCCCTCTACTCATCACTCATTAGACCCATTATAGAGTACAACGCCCCTTTTGGTATGTACCTCACAAGACATCTACAACAACTGTAAAGACCACAGAAATTCCTCACAAAGAGGATTACTGGCCTCAAACAGATGCCCTATGCAGACCGTCTCAAAAAGCTACAGCTTTACTCCATCGCATATCGCCTACTCAGGGGCGATCTCTGCCTAACATACAAAGCTATGTCAAACCCAGAGCTGTTGGACATGCTCCACTTAAAGAAATCCCAATCCCTCCGAGCTACACGCTCTAGGGACCTTAACCTTGTCACCACAATAAACAGAACATGCTGGAGGGATAGATTTCTGTCCCAGAGACTTCCCCATACTCTGGAACAGACTACCTATCTATGCCAAACAGAGCTCCTCATTGGCACTCTTCAAGAGAAATCTTGATGATTGGATGGGAAATGGGAAATTCACCCTGGGGATCACTTCTGTGGCTCTGCTCGACAGGGGCACAGGAAAATAATTTTGTTGGGTGGCGAAGGCCAGGGTACATTTTTTGGCTAGGCTTGTATATGCCCTAGGGCTGATAGCCTAGTACCTACCTATGAACCTATTTACAGCTTGTAAATCTTGGACCATACGCCATTCTCCATTTGCTTTTTTAACAGGAAATAAGGGTGTGTTACATGGTGAATCGGGAGATTCCACCAGCACCCCTTCCTTAAGTAAAGCTGCTATGATAGGTTTGATTCCTGCCTCTGCATCTTTTCTTAAGGGATACTGTCTTTTCTGTGGTCTAAATGCTGACTTTGGCGTGATAGTAACTGGTCCCGCTGTACGAATAAGTCCTACATCTGACTTTCCTGTTGACCAGAGAGTTTCTGGTATATTTTGTAAGGCATTCTCTACCTCCTTTAATAGGAGTGCTAATCAGCTGTCCTTGCTAGACTGCAAGTGTACGGCTGGGTGGGTCTGAGTTATCCAATTCAACTTCTGCATTTGTATTCCCTGTTCTGACAGTTCTAATTCTGTCTGTTTCTCCCATTTCATGACGTTTTCTCTTAGGTCTGCCCATTCTATGTTTTTGTCCTTGGTTAGGCTAACGTGTGGTAATCTATTAGATTTATAAAGTGTAAAGAACTCCTGGGGCAATGAACAGCTGGCTACACTGTTCCCTTCTGTGTCCCAGTACAGATTACATAATATCAATCTGTTTGCATGATTTTTAAACAATTCTTGCTCATATTCCTTATCAGGTCCTGGTGTGTTACAATAATACAGGGTACAGTGCAACAGGTGTTGCTTATCAATGTCAAGGGAGGGGAACTTGCTGATGGCTACATTCATTAACTCTTTGGTCACAGTCCCTGGACCAGTCGTAACCAAGTCCTGGCTGTACCAATAAAACATTTCACCCTCCGATTGCACTGCAAAGGTATCAATTTGTCGCTGTGCTTCCATACCCTGCATGGTTGGGACTACTGCTATACCAAATAGCTGCATGAGGTCTCTGCCCAAGAGGTTTACTGTGCATTTTGCAGAAACAACAATTTTGCTTTTCTGAGTCAATCCTGAGACAGGATCTGTTATTGCAATGTTACGGGAGAGGGGCTCCTGATACAGCTGTCCATTAGCTGCTTTTACCAGTATGTAATCAGGTGACTCTGTGTTTTCTGGCAGTTTGGAGGGATGTATCAGGGTTCGCGATGCCCCTGAGTCACACAAGAATTTGACTTCCCTCCCTTCTACCAAGAGTGTAACTTCTGGTTTCGTGTCTGCTAAATAGAACTCCAGGCTCAATAAAGCTAAGCCTAATATTTCATTTTCTTCACTATCACTAACTTCTTGCACTTCCTCTATCTCTTCTGTCACATCCTCTACCCCCTCTATCACATTCTCATTTGTCCTTTCTCTGCTATCCCCTTCTAGTGATTCCTGACTACCATATAGTCAGTCCTCACCCTCCTTGTCTTCCGTGGTTGCCTTCTTGTTTTTCTTGCAATCCCTTGCCAAGTGTCCATTTTAACCGCATTTCAAACATTTCTTTCGCCCTTCAAAGTCCTCTGATCTATGATCAGATTGTTTGTTTCCCTGTGCATTTTTCTTGCCCTTTTTCCCGAACTGTACTACATAAACTTCTGCTCCATCTTCTACAGAAAATACTTGAGCTTTCTTTTTCCTTTTGCTATAAAAATGCCTTTCGGCATGCCTAGCATATTCAAGTAATGATTGTAACCTGCTTGTACGATGGTCTACCATGTGTTTTGTAATAAAACTGCTTATGGGTACAATACTGCCTTTTAAAAATGCATTCTTTAACTGCTGTTCATATGGGGAATCTTTTGTTTGATCTTCAGGAACCTGCATTCCACAGTGATTATTAAAACATTCTAATAATCTGGCATAATACCGGTCAATAGTTCCACCTTCTTGTTGGATGCATTGATTAATGCAAGTCCAGTCTGCCCTAGACTTCCATTTTTCAGAGATGCGGTCTGTGAGACCTTTTACTCTATTGTCTAGTTCTGCGCTGCTATGTGGGAGGGGTCTTTGTGCAGCATCACGGGGTTTCCAGTTGCCATTAATCATGTGCCAGTCTGGTCCCACAGTTTGTCTAACTACTTTTTCTGCCTCTTTTCCGTTTAAGTTATAACTCAGCCTCATTCCTTGTAAATCTTCTGAGAACTTTCTAAAATTAACTTTTGGATGGGGAATTCCCTCAGTGGCTTTCCGGATATCTTCTGGAGTCCAGGGTCTATACACTAAAATAGTTGGGTCCTGACCGTCTTGTCCTGCCTGAGGATTAGGTACTTCTATAAGTGGGCATATTTCTTCTTCACTCATAGATCGTGAATTCTTAACCATTTGATACAACTCATTGCTTTCATTTGAGTTACCTGCCCGTGTTCGAGACCTGGTCCCAATGGGATCTCTAATAAATGGTTTTACTTTTACAAAGTCTCTATTTTCAGTGACAACAGGATATCGTGGGGGTGGACTAACTTGTTCACTTGCTTCATATTCTGGTAAAGGAGGCGGAGGGGCCGATGCTATTACTAAGTTATTGTCCTCCTTATCTAAAAACATTGTTTTTGAATTGTTGTTCTTTTGTTCCCTACAGTTTAGTTCCTCAATCCACCTGTGTGCCTGAGGAATTCCTAATTTGCGTTGCTTTTTTACCCGACCTTTAGAATCGGTTTTGAGCTGTTTGACAAGTTTGATAAGCGAGGATTTTTCTAATTTTCTGTCAAATTCATATTTATTAACCCATTTTGAATAGTATTTAATATTATCGGCATGCTGTGATTGCATGTATTTTGCATCTTTGGTTAACGGTGGATTTTGGGGTCTTTTTGTGCAATTATTGCCCATTTTGTTCTACCCTTTTTGATCGTTATGTAACTTCTCTTATTTTTAATGTGGTACCACAGATTTTGTTATAGTCTCTTCAGAATGACTGCCTACCTATTCTGTTTCTCCTGATCTATGACAAGACAGTAATCTTTTCTGTCCCTGACTTGTAAAACACAGTCCTGACAGAAACAATACAAATCTAGTCCCTGATCTAAAACAGAAAACAGAAAAAAATAGATTCACCTTACCTGAGCCTACGTGATTGATCACCTGATTCGTGGAGACCCATCCTTCAGTCGCAGATCAGAAAGTGGCTGGCCTCTTTTGCACGACAATTCAGTCGAAGGACTTTTCAAATAAGAAGAACCGATTTGGTTTCTTCCCCGTACGGTTTCAACCACCTGGCCCGTCTGATCCGAGGTGAAGTGAGGGTTCCGGTCCGAAGGACCAATCTGTCAAAGGAAAAACTTCAAAGACCAATTCACGTAAGATTCAAGTATGGCACCCTTTATTACTTGCAGCAAGGAGACAAAACATGCAAATACAGGATTTTTGTCTAAATTACTAGTAAGCAGTATGCTACTTTTATACAGTTCTATGAAATGTTACTTTTCTATGGTTGACGTAGTTAGACACAGCTTTCTGTATTCTTCTACAGAAATTATTATTTAGATTTCCTGCTGACATGTTCAGATTTAAAACTCACTATGTGTTACATAGAAAATGTTACTTAGATTTCCTGCTGACATGACTGGATTACAAAAAAACATTTGAGAAAAACAACCTGGCCTTGGGGCTTATTTTTAGCCCACTACAAACTTTCTATTCTTCAGTTGTGCAGTTCTAATATATATGTGTTACATTTCAAGGTACATTTCTAGCTTAGGTTCAAGTAATGCTGACTGCGGTTTATACTTTCAAGCAGCCTTTGTTTTCATTATCAATAGCTTCAGCAGCTGTGTACTTTCTTACGGCATAAGCAGAAAATCAATAACTCTTTGTTAAGTCTCATGACACTAGTAGAAATGAAACAATTATTATTATTTTCATGACATTAGCCGAAATCAAATGCTTTCCTGTTAATTTCCAAAGCATAAGCAGATCATAGCTGCACATATTTTTATGACATAACAGGATTGGAATGTCTTTAGTAGCTTGTGCAGATTCATGCAGTGTGAACAGAATAAATGCATTAACCCTTTTGAGCCTCAAATGCACTAAGCATGCATATTATTAATACATATTTTTCTAACATATAGTTTACATCTTTTGCCTTTGTTTTATGTTAATTTTGTTTCCAAAAAGACTTGAAACTATCTCAGAATGTCCCACAACACTGAAATGTCCTTTCTGGTTTTATCAGGTACAGAATAATATCATCTGCAAATAAAGCCAACTTTTCTTAGTTACCATACTAATTATATCCTTTATTTTCTGAGTTCCTTATTTGCTTTGCCAGTGGTTCTAAATATAGCACAAATAGTAAAGAGGAAAGAAGTCTCTGGCTCCTCTGTTATCAGAGAGGACCCCCCCCCCCACTTTACATTTTACCTCTGATCCCTCGTGTATCCTCCTAATTAACCTTATTATTGTTCCCATTACCCTTGTCATAAAATCACAGCTTACTCTGTTAAATGCTTTCTCTGCATCAAGACCCATCAACAACAGTGGTATTTTCTTGCATTCTGCTTCCCTCTGGATTGTCATTGTTTTATTAATGTTGTCAAATGCTTGCCTCTCCTCCACAAAACCACATCGATCCATATCTATCACTTTTTGGCATCACCTTTGCCAATCTTTTTAGCCGTTATGGGCATAAACACTTTATAATCATGTCTAGAATCAAAACAGGCCCATATGAATCTCGTGTGATGGGGTTTTACCATCTTTAGGTACTGCAGCCACCACAGTTTTCTTCCAGGATGCTGGTACTTAACCTCCTTATAAAATACTGTGAAACAAAATTCTTCCAGATCTTTATTACTTTCTTCCCTCATAACTTCCAAACCTCCATAGGAATACCATCTATTATACAATTCTTCCTCTAAAACGTGCATGCTGATTGGCCAGCCCAACCAGCGTGCCCGTTGTAAATCCCTCAATATACTAACGGAAAAAGGTCCGGTCGCCCGGACTTTTTCCGTTAGTATAAAACACTGTCTCGCTATGTTAAAAGAGTTTAACATAGCGACACAGGTTTAAAAAAAGCAACGCAGATCTCCGTTGCTTTTTTTAAAGCTGTCTCGCTATGTTAAACTCCTTTAACAAAGCAAGGAGATCTTGCGATCTCCGTTGCTTTTTTTTTTAAACCTGTCTCGCTATATTAAATGGGTTTAACATAGTGAGACAGCTTTAAAATAAGTAACGGAGATCTCTGTTGCTTATTTTAAAGCTGTCTCACTATGTTAAACCCATTTAACATAGCGAAACAGTAAAAAGCAACGGAGATCTTGCGTTCTCCGTTGCTTTTGCCCACAGCTCTGATGTACTGCGTAGGCATGCGCAGTACATCAGAACTGCCAAGGAATACCAGACAGCTGCGGAAGGGCAGCAAAGAGGCATTATACAATGCCATTATTTAAGAAAAGTAATTATTTCTTTTCTTAAATAATGTCATTGTATAATAGCAATAACCCACTTCTGGGTGAGGGTAATGCTGGATTTAACCACGGTTGTCTTTGTTTGGTCCCTCGGGCTTCGCCCTCGGGACCAAACCATGCCAACCATGGTTAAATCCCGCATTACCCACACCCAGGCATGGGTTATTGCTATATTCCTGGATACTTTACTCTCAATTGGTTATACATCACCATTTTTATCTCATCTAATCCTGTCCTCACTGTTTGTAGTTGAGCCTCATCTATCTCTAACATTGGCATATTTAATTAGTCCATAAACACTTACATTTGTACTTTTTCTTAATTTCTACATTTCTCTGCTTTATACAGATTTTCATAAAATTTTCTAATACCTCTACATGATATGTGGTTATTTTCCTTGATATAGGCTCCTTAAGCTTGTCAACAACCCTTTCTACTTTCTGTTGCCTGAACAGTTGTGTTAAAAGCTTTTGTGCTCTGGAGTTATTATCAAAAACAGTTGCTTAAAAGCAATCTTTCCAAACTCATGCATATTATCCAGGTAGTCCCTTATTTTCTGTTTAGCACTCTGCAGTTGCTCCTCCTTTGTTCTGTGCGATTCCCCCTATTCATCTATACTTTAACATTTTTCGGCTCCTGTAAAAAAATATTATTTCTTAACCATATCTTTTTCTTTTATTCCTACTGTATTTTTAAACTCCACTTTCATTCCATCCCACTCTCTCGCTGTATTTTATGAAGAAATGTCTATCTTCTCTAATAATACCTGAATAATTTCCACTACCTTTTCCTTAAACAGATAAGTGGGAAAGTGCTAGTGTCTCACCTGTTGCAAATCAAATTCCAGTCCCCACCTACAAGTAAATTTGACTGGATCTTAATCTTTATAGAAATCATAAGTTAGTTCTGACGACAATGTGTCAGACTCCATCAGTCAATACATTCCAATCTTTCTTATCTAGAACCCAAAAGGTATCACAAGGATCTATTGGCATGCAGCTATAAAATCCAAAATATAGATAATTTAAACCAGATAATCCAAGTTATAGACTGAAGATCAATAGGTCACCTGACAAACACTAAAGATGTGGCAAACAATTTTTGCACAAAAATCAAATATATCCTAGATGCTTCTGATACAGAGGGATAAAACCTTAATGACTTAGGTAATGCGGGTTCATTTAGTGGATTGGGGTGCTTGACAGAGCAGGCAGGGTAAATGAATGAGCATATCTTTGGGGGTGGTAGTCCCTGTCGCTGCTTTAATGAGTCTGAGGAGGAATGCAAAGGTATATCAGGATGCAGGTAGCTAGTGTGGGGAGGACTTAGATTTGATCACCCAAGCTACTGAGAGTAGCTCTCCTGGCACATGCACATATAGAGGGGCATAGGTGGTCCTTGCAGAGGCACAAATATTCATGTCACCACCAGAGGAAGAGTTATGCTATTCATAAAAAAAACACTCTCATAGCTGGGGGAATACCCACCACTGCTATACTTCTGAAGGCTAAGTCAAAGTCCCCTTTTTCTAAAGGTGTACTTAATTACATGTAGTGCCCTTCTTGTGCACATCTTACTATTTATGATCTTAAACTAATTTTTTGCCTTAGCTCAATAAAAAAAAATTGAAGGGAAACATCCACAATTAAGTTTACTTACCTGATTTCAGACCAGAGAATCATTGTGAACTGGGCATGCACAAACTGAATGGCTCCCACTTACATGGGATGGATATTGCCCACTTCACTCCCTTCCTCTCGCACCCTAATTCCCTAGCCACCCCTTGACATTTCAGATTTATACCCCCCTCGTCATCTTTTATTTATCTCACTAACTGCACCAGTTAAAGCTAAACACTTCTTACTTCACCTCAGATCCATTCTCAAAGCAGCCATATGCACCAACACTCACTGTTATGCTCTATAATGCCATTCCTGTAGGTTACTCACACTTCCTTGCTATATCTAACCTCAGGTTTCCTTCTGTTTGCAAACACAAATTCCATCTCATCTTCATTCACACTATTTCTGTCTCTAAACACTCCCCTAAATCTTTACTTTTCAAACAGGAGGGATAAGCATGATTCCCTTGACATTACTTACAACCATTTTTCAGTCAGCTTTGCAAACAAATCAGTCTTCTCCTATGTGACTTAATCACACTAAGCTTGACCATCCACTTATCTTTACCCTCTCCTACACTTCCAATCCCTTCTCTACCACTTCTACTCATACCAGGCACTTCCTCATATTACTTACACCAAAGATTAAACATTTACTATAAAAAGCACCCTTCATTTGAAAACTAAACCTGTAGTATTTATGCTTTTCTACATACCTCACAACATTAATTTACTTTCTCTTTAACCAAAAGAACATTAAAACCAACCTAGGACCACACTACATCAAGTAAAATTAACTCAAATTGCATCACATGCTCCTATAACCACAAACTAAATGGAACCCTATTGAATGCTGGTAGCATAAAAAACAGATTAGAAGACCTGTTCACATTTCTTGGGGCCTACAACCTAGATTCTGTAGGTATCATAGACTCTTGAATTAAGAATGACATTGTTGACCTTAGCTATAATTTTTCTGGATACAAATATGCCTTTCATGCCTGCCCAGGGAATAGGAAACATGGTGGCATTTTACTACAAATGAAAATATGGCTTACCTTCAGACTCTACTCCCCATTCCATTACAATTGTCCTTACATATACCCCCCTTCCAAGTAACATAAAAAAATCAAAACACTCCCAGACACACCTCTTACCAACACAAAACCATCAGACAATTTAATTATCCTTGGAGACTTGTAAGTCTCCTAGGCCTCCTAAAATCAGACACACTGGCTCTACTCTTCAGTCTTGAAGTAACACAAATGGTGAAAAATACAATTAGAAAAAAAACTTTGGTCAGGGTCAGATTCACTAATTAACTTAATCATGTCCAGTTCCCTGATCTTTTCTCCTCAATTCATTCCCATGCAAGCCTTCCTTAAACAGACTGCTAGTATTCATCTCTTTCTACCATAAAAACAGTGCAAGAAATACAGCATTACACAGAGACCTGACTTACACTAATTGCTCCTTAATAACATCCAAGTATCCCAGGCCACTCATTGGCCTTTACAAATGTAACCAACCTCCTACTTCTATTTCATCCGAAACGCTTCTCAAAAATATCTAGAGTCTTCAAATTTGCTGTAATTCACTGGATTACAAGAGGGCTCCTAACCCTATTTAAACTAAGAGATAATGCATGGAAAGACTGGAAAAAGATCCCCTCTAATGACAACAGAGAATTAATCACTTTACTAACAACCTTGCCCATGAGGCATCTAGCAAATACAAATCCACACATCTCAACTCCCCTCAGAAAATAAAATTCTTACCACTCTCAAACTTTGTTCTTTGTATTTCACTGTTGCAGACATTTGGGTTATCTGCCTGCAGGTAGCCCTCAGTTGGCCTGAATACCAGAGTCTTGGGATTTCTGCATCAGATGCTGTTACTTCATCGATAACGTCAGCATGTCATGGGTATAAAACATGCAGCCGATGCCATTACATCAGTCTTTCTTGCCGTGCAGTGTCCAAAGCAGAAGCAGTTCGCAAGTGCCGGTCGGCCGCCTCCTGAAATTTTTGTTTTTCGTGTTTCAGACCTCAAGTCTTCTAAAAGATACGTATTCCATTGGGGGTCCTTTTTTCTTGCTCTAACTAATGTCAGAAAAAGTTAATAATTTTTTTGCCCGTGGAAAGCAAATATCTCACAGAGATTTTCATTCTTACTGCGTCATCTGTTTAGGTCCAGACCACGATGTTCAATGCCCAAACTATTCATCGTCGGGCTATTTTTGTCGCTAATTTCTTCTGCTCTCATTCTTCGTATTCCGAAATGGCTTCGATAAGCCTTCCGACTACCGATCTTCTGAAAAAAACGTAAGGATAAAGACAGAGACAAACCCCATAGGCTGGTACTCAGTGAGGCACCTTTGCAGCCCCTGATACCCACTTCTACAGATTCACAGGCCTCTGCTGAGACACTTTCGGAGTTTGGTATGCCGCGCGTTGCTTCTTCGACTATGGAACCTGCGGATGTCTCTACCTTGGATGGGTCCGGAGCCGCTGTGCAGGCACCGGCTTCTGAGGGTGTATTCCAACCTATTGGTGTTTGTATTAAACTGACATCTTTGTTTTTGACTAAAACTACCGAATTCCTCAGGCCCAGATTTCACACTTCGCCTAGAAAACCGACAACCAAAGCGCATGCTCAAGCCACGGAAACAAATTTTTAAAATGGCTGATGACCTTATAACTTTAATTAGGAGAAGCCAGCCTTCCCCCTCTTTAAGGCAAAGGATTGATTTTCCTTCTGATTCTACAGACCATGAGCCTGATGACTCTACTCTCTCTGATTATCAGGGCATTCCCTTTTCCATCTATGAGGATTCAGATGCAGAGGATTCCATCCCCTCTGTCTCCCCTCCAGAGGATTTTTCTTTTGGTGAAACCTTGCATACCTTAACGGAGCATTTCTGCTGGGAATGCCAGGACTACTCACAGTCCAAAAAGAGACTCAGAGAATTTTTAGACTTACCTCAGCACAGGTCTCTAGCTATACCCCCTGTTCTGGAGATTGCAGATGATGTCTTCTTAGAATCCAGCCTTAACCCTGATACCTTGCCTCCAGCAGCCAGGAAACCTGACAGGTACTACAGAGTACCTGGCTCCCACAAGTTTCTCTTTAAGAATCCTACTGCGGATCCAGAGACCATTTCCCAGGGACATGAAGGCATTAAGGCTAAAATAGCCAAAAGCCCTACCCCTTCGGACAGGGACTCTAGGGCTTTAGACAGATGGGGTAAGAAGATATACACCTCTGCTGCTCTTGCCATCATGGCTTTAAATTGCCAGTTTCATTTGTTAAAGTATCAGCAACATATTATGGAGCTAATTAAACAGAAAATGATGATTCATGATTGTGCAGAACATAAAGATTTACACATGTTAATGCATTCTGCTAACCAAGTTGGAAAACATACTTTGCAATGTGGTTTTGATGCCTTAGAAGCATCTTGCAGGGCTGCTGTCACTGGGTCTGTTCTTAGAAGGCATGCTTGGCTTAAGTAATATATCTTGCCAGACTATGTCAAAGCAAAATTACTAGATGCACCACTAAATCAAGAATGCCTGTTTGGCAATAAAGCAGAAGTCCACAAAAAGATGGAGGAAAAAGCTAAATCTATGCAAACTGTTAAGTATTTCCTACAGGTACAGCCACCTAGATTCAGTAGGCATTGGCCTTCTAAAAACTGGTCCTTTCCAGTCACTCCCAGATCTTCTCAGTCCTAACCCAAGGAGAGCATACCACCACGATTACAATCTCAGGGTATGCACAAATCTAAGCAATGGAGTGCTCCCACCTCTAAAACAAGGAGTAGAAAGCAAACATCCTATGGTAAAATCTCACTATGACTTATTCTTAATTCTTTCAAGCCTTGCCCAAGTACTTGCACCCTTAGGAGGAAAACTTGCCCTACATGCAAAAAACTGGGAGTACATCACCCAGGACAGATGGGTCTTGAGCATTGTATCCCAGGGATACAGATTCTACTTCCACTCACTGCAAACCCCAAGCGGATGGCTAGACCTCCCCCATACCAGTGGGCAGAGGCCCAAAAGCAAGTACTTTCTTTTCTCAGTATCAAGGCTATTCGACCTGTCAAAGCAGAGCATAGGGGAGAAGGTTTTTACTCGAGACTGTTTCTGGTACCCAGTAAAGAAAACTCTTGGTGCCCTATCCTGGATCTGTCTATTCTCAACACCTTCCTGGAGGTTCCAAGGTTCAAGATTCTTACTCTCTAACAGTTGCTTCCTATGCTAGCCAAGGACTCCTGGCTAGCCACCCTAGACTTAAAAAGAAGCTTACCTGCACATCCCCATTGGGGAATCTTGCAGAAAATACCTACATTTCAGAGCAGGCTGTATGCATTATCAGTTCTCCTCACTTCCCTTTGGCTTATCTACTGTGCCCAGGGTATTCACAAAATGCCTAGCTCCAGCCATTGCATATTACAGGCAGAGAATAATTCAAATTTACGCATACTTGCACGATCACCTGATTCAGGCAGACAGTCAGGAATCGCTACTCCAGCACCTGACATTTGTAAAGAGACTTCTAACTTCACTGGGGTACACCATCAACGAAAGGAAATCACATCAGGTACCCAGCCAACAGTTTGTATTCCTGGGAGCAAGATTTAACACAGCTTCCCAGATGGCATTCTTCACTCTAGAAAAACTAATGTATTTGACAAAGTATTTCAATCTACTGGCCACCAAAACCCAGCTATCTGCAAGAAAAATACTGCAAGCCCTAGGGTTCATGGCCTCTTGCACTCTGCTAATTCCATATGCAAGACTGCATATGAGGAAACTTCAATGGTACTTAAAAAGTCTCTGGTGCCAACTTTCTCAGGACCTGGAAACAATGATTCCTATCATTCCTTGCCTAAGGGCAGAGTTTCTTTGGTGGCCAGAGGCCTGCTACCACAACAAAGGACTCCCTTTCACTCTACCCCTGCCACCCAAACCCTAACAACAGATGCATCAGAGTATGCATGGGGGGCTCACAGGGCAGGACAAGATATTCTAGGCAAACGCAGCCCAAAACAAGTGCACCTGCATATCAATCAAAAAGAAATGTTAGCTGTACAGAATGCTCTGACAGCCTTCAAGCGCCTTATTCTTACATGGCAACTATTGATAAAGACACACAACACCAAAGTTATGTGGTACATAAACAAGTGGGGGGGAATCCATTCCTACCCACTCTGCAGGTTAGCCATGGCTCTGTGGGACACAGCCTTGAGCAACCAAGTGCACCTGCAAGCTCAATTCCTGCCAGGCAAACTAAATTCACTGGCAGATGACTTAAGCAGAAATCTAATTCAAGCTGCTGATCCACAGGTGGAGGGCCACCAGAGGTTACAATTGAGCAAATATTGCACCAAAACTCCCCTCAGCCATGCATGGAAAGTGGATGCTCTGTCCTTTACATGGGAAAAACTCTCAATCTATGCCTTTCCCCCTCTGTCCCTCCTCTCAAAGGTTCTACTAAAGACCAAACAGGATGAGCCAATGACAGTCCTGACTGCACCAGACTGGCCATGCCAGCACTGGTACCCACCTTTGTGCAGTCTGACAGTACTGCCACCTTCGCACCTGTCTCACACCCCCTCCTTGCTGTCCCAGCAGGAGGGCCAATTTTTGCATCCTCAATTACAAACCCTGAACCTAGCAGCCTGGTTCATCCCCTGAACCCTCAGTAAACAGGTGCTGGATGTCATCCTGGAAGCAAAAAGGCCTACTACTAGAAAATCCTATTCAGTAAAGTGGAAAAGATACTGTTCTTGGTGCCAGTCTCAAGGAATGGGCACAAATGTGCCCAGCTTTCCTCATATACTAGATTACTTAACAGAAATGTTTCACAAAGGCCTATCCTTCTCTTCAAGTAAGATGCATGCCTCTGCCATCTCTGCTCATTCTAATACTGAGCCACCCCTCTTCTCTCATCCTCTGGTCAAACAGTTCTTGAGAGGAGCCAAAAATTTAAGATGCCCCAGGAGAGCTCCTACTCCAGCCTGGGACCTTAGCTTTGTATTGGAAAAACTCACGCTTCCACCCTTTGAGTCTGCTGCTTCAGCAGAGTTAAAATTCCTTTCCTGGAAAACAGCTTTACTTCTAGCCATCACTTCAGCAAGAAGAGTGTCTGTATTACAGGCCCTTATGGCCAGGGAATCCTTCATTATCTTCCATGCAGACAGGCTTCCCTCAGGACTAACCCATCATTTATGCCAAATGTGGTATCTAGTGTGACTTTAAATCAATCCATTCATTTGACTTCCTTTTTCCCTAATCCTCAGAATATGGGGGAAAGGATCCTGAATTCCTTGGACGTGCACAGGCAGCTTAGGTTCTATCTGGACAGCACTAAACCTTTCTGGAAATCTGACCAGCTGCTAGTCTTTTGCTACAGGAGCAGAGGGCAAACCATTTCTACATGGATAGCACACTGCATCCATTTCTGCTGCAAACATAATGGGAAACATGCCCCACAGGGGGTCAGAACACATTCCACTAGGGCTACGTCAATCTCTACAGCATTTCTCAGGGAAGTCCCTGCCAGGATATCCTGGAAGCTCAACCTGGAGCTTGGTACACACCTTCACCAAGCATTACCACTTACCTATCTTTTCTAAATCCAGAGCTGGATTTGCCACAGCAGTCTTGCAGGGCCTGCTTGCCAGTCATAATGCTTCTTGACTGCCTCCATCCATCCTCAGCTTTGGGAATCAACCCAAATGTGATGACTGCAACAGTGAATGTCTCTCCACAAAGAACATAGTACAGTTGTGTACACTTACCATAAATGTAGATGTTCGAGCGTATTCACTGTTGCAGTCCTGGTTACCTTCCCTCCAGCCCCCTGACTTCTCTTTACTTCTACCTGTCATTTTTGTTTGGCATAGCTTCTATCACTAGTATTTGCTTTTTGCTGGGGGTGTTCCACACCATGTAATTGCTTCCTATTTAGGGGGCTCCTGACATCTGGGGCAAGAAAAACTGATGTAATGGCATCGGCTGCATGTTTTATACCCATGACGTCCTGATGTCATGGAAGAAGCAACACTATCCGATGCAGAAATCCCAAGACTCTGGTATTCAAGCCGACTGAGGGCTACCTGCAGGAAGATAACCCAAATGTGATGACTGCAACAGTGAATACACTTGAACATCTACATTTATAGTAAGTGTGCACAACTGTACTTTCTGGAAGGTACTTTGCAAAATAATAGGAAAAACACCTGCCTCATCTCCCTCTGTGTGTGATATAATACCTTGCACCTCAGGAAATCTCTACACGTCTGACTTTCTTAAAGTATTCTTCCAATCACCCCCCTCTTTTGCTGTCTCAAAATCAACCTTACCCAGCTCCAGAACCACCCTGCTACACTCTGTTCTACTTTAAAGCCATCTCAATTAAAGAAATCAAACACTCCATAGTTTCCTCTTGGATACCCCTGCTAGTCTGATGGCCTTTACTCCTGGTTCAAATATCTTGGCAAATACTATTTCTCCCACAACATTATGTCCTCTGCATGGAAGCATGCAATAATCAAACTTCACCCTAAAACATTAAAACCTACTTCAGTAAATAACTTCTGGCCCATTTCAAACTTAACAACCCTGGTGAAAATATAAAAAAAAAAATATATCTACTCTCAGCTATGCAACTATTTTTATTCCTATAAGTTCCTCTCCCCTAAACAACATGGCAATTAGAATGGCAGAAGCATACAGACTACTCTGACATGTTAGCAGGTATGAATAAGGGTTACCTCATGGTATTCACTGACCTAATAAAATATTTGACGTAGTTGACCACCCCCTCATTTTTGACTCATTAAGCAAGTCTGGAATGAGTAGCCAAATCCTCACTTGGTTCAAAAATCTCCGAAATGACAGACTCTCCTCCATCAAAATAGGAAACTCCATGTTGCCATCAGTTCCCGTTAATGCAGGGATACCACAAAGCTCATCAATTTTCCCAGTTCTGTTCTCCTTATTCATCAGTTTTTATCCAGGAGACTGGCCTCAAATCCCTAACATCCTATATACTGAAAATATGGTAATCTATAAGGTCCCACCACTCTCGCATCACAGTAAGAAAGAACTCCAACATAAGCTAAGTCATCTGTCATCCTGGCTTAGCCAAAACAAGACTATCTTGAATATAAATAAATGAATGAATGAATGATACTTGATACCAGACAAACCTTCTTCAACTTTCCTGAAGACTGAAATATTACAACCAGTAACCTAAACTGCTTAGAGACAGCTCAACACTTTAAATACTTTGACATAATAAATCAAAAACTGACTCTCAGTTGTTCTGGGCCAGAAAGACTTCCCATTTTCTTTCCCCTGAAGACAGGAATGCTAATAAAAAAGGAGTACTTCTTTCATGGCTTGAATATATATTCTCCCTTGTAGCAATTCCATCCAATAGAAATCATTCCAGACTGCAAGCAACATATGTACATTTATTGCACTTGCTCCCAAGACAGAAAACCAGTGCCACATGCATGCTAAAGCCCACTGTCTGTCAATACCAGGCAGAATTAAAATACTATTAAGCTCCTACACTACAAACTAGTGAGTAGCAGCGGGTCTACTTTAATTAAATGAAAGCTGATTCCAGCAAATGCAAATACACTGACACATATACATCAAACCGCGAAATGACCGAACTCACAAAACTGCGAAACTCAATACTGATTTGTCATACTCGGCCAACCCCACCGCCCAAAACACACTACCCAACCAAACAAAATAAATAAACCACAAACATACACCAACCAAGACCCTACTTCTAACCCTACACTAAACCCCACATACACCACTATCTATGCACTCTCCTTAACCCCTCCCTAATCCTAAGGTCCATAACTACTACACACTAACCCTATGGAGCAATATGAACTCCAGAAAAGCAAATGACAAACTAGATAAACCACAAAAATAGCAAGGGATGAGAGAATGAGCACGACCAGCTCTTCAACCTAAAAAACAAGTTTATTTAGTAAGCTCTTTCGGAGAGTACAATGTCTCTCCTTCTTCAGACAAAAGTTGAACACTAGTGTAATGTAAACTTAAATACAACAATTAATAGGCCAATTATGAACAATTAGCCAACACAATCCTAATTGATTTTAAAGAGCACATCAAGTCGAAGAGCTGGTCGTGCTCATTCTCTCATCCCTTACTATTTTTGTGGTTTACCTACGGAGCAATATCCAAACAAAATAAATAAACCACACACATACACTAACCAAACCCCTACCTCAAACCCTACACTAAACGTTAAATACATTACCCATATTACATTACCTATCTATGCACTTACCTTAACCCGCACCCTAATGTCCATAACTATTGCACACTTACCTTACAGATCTGTAGCTCAGGCGGGTCAACCAAAATACTTCCACATTTCGAATTTCGAGGTAATTTCGCAGTTTTGTGAGTTTGCTTATTTCGCGGTTTGATGCATTTATGTCAATGGATTTGCATTCGCTGGAATCAGCTTTCGGTTAAATAAAGTAGAACCAGTAGCAGCCTAGCAGCTATGTTCACAGTAATGCATACTCGTTATATACTTGTAGTCCAAACAAAGACAGTATTGATTATTTGAGGTTCCTGATGACATGCAACACAAACTTGAATGATGTAAAAATCAATATATGTTGCACCTTCATTGACATTGTTTTAAATAATATTTTTTAGCATTTATCAACAAATATTTTAAACTAAATAAGCAACTATGGGGGCTTCTGTGGCCCTCTCTTATGCTAACTTGGTTTAGATTGGTGGGAACAGCAAACTTTGGAAAATTTGGAACTTTTTAAGCATATATTTTTTACAAAAGACTTTGAGATTACCTTTCCTTTATTTGGAAAGGTTCATTATTTCAGATTAAATATTTTATTTGCCAACTTCTTGATACTACTTCCTTTTTGAGATTTACTTTAGGAGATAGTGGTGATGTTCAGTTTCTAGATATTAGAAAACATTAACAATTTTTTTGTTAGTAGTGTGTTTAGAAAAGCAACTTTTGTAAATAACTACTTGCATTTTAAAAATGCACATACAAATTTTATGAAGAAAAATATTCCTATGGGACAGATGATTAGAATCTCTTGACTGGCTACTCATGATACTAAATTGTCTGAATTTAACAATATCATTGAGATGTTTATGGATCAAGGATGTATCACACGATTAAAGGGCAATGTTAAAGTTTATAGAGACAGGAAAACAAAACATCTTTCAGTTTTACAAGCTGGTTCTCTTGTTGTTAAAATGTAATTAAAAATGGTACAGAGAAAATAATTTATAATAATTGTTTTGAATGTGGATTTATATTAAATTTTGGCCATTCATCCTCTCATATAGCATTTTGCTCTCTTTTTGTGTTATTTGGTGGTTGTGGAGAGCTTTCGCAATTGTTTTTTACTAATTTATAATAATACTAATAATATTAGTAAAAGAGTTTGTATATTGGATATGATGGTTGATAACATGGTCATTAGAGAACTTATTTAAAAAATTAGAACATTCTCGAAGGAAACCAAGAACTAATCAATATCATTGGTGAAAAATCCTGTTTAACATATACAAATAATTATTCATTAAGATAATTATTAGATTGAGTTAATTTCAAGATTAACAGACCACTTACAAGTAAAAGTAGAGGCACAAATACATTTGGAGTGTGTAACTTTTACAAATGAAAGCCCAAATTTAGTAATAAATATTATTAATAAAACAACAGATAGTAAATATCAGTATACCTGTAATCAAAAGGGTATAATTTATGTTGCAATTTGATCAATATGTGAAGCTTTTTATGTAGGTATGACAACAAGATAAGTATTTATGAATTTATGCTGTTCAAACAAAAAATAAAAATAATGCCTTATTTAAAGATTCTGAAAGCTAAGGATTTACATACTTTTTATACTAGATCATGAAGAATATGATTTTAGAAGTAATGATTAATTTAATAGGTTAGAAATTAGACAAGCAAGATGCCAGTTATTATTGAAAGCAGACAAATTTCCTGCTTTGAATGCAATTATTAATATAAAATCTGTTTCTTTAAAAAATAGAAAAGTCATGATTTAATAAGTTTTAAACTGAGTTTTAAAATATGATGTAATTGATCATGTGATTTAGTTTCATTTATACTGAGCACATGTAGAGTTGTTTGTCACTCTGGTGAAGTCTGTTTTGCATTTGCTGATGAAAACACTAAGTGACAGTAAACTTTTTCTGTTGGTCTTACTTTGAGTGATTTGTGTTTTATTTTGTTTTGGGAACCCAGTGCTTTTATATTAAGATGTCTTTGGTCTTCTCTTCTGTGGTAGAGGAGTCCTTTCTGAGTTGAGGGTCACTGTTTGAAATACCAAAGAATGTTGTTGAGATTGGCTGAGGAATAGCCTGCTTGTTTTGAGACTTTCTGTGCTTATATAAAGTGGTTACATTGGCATGACATTGCTCATCTCACAGCTGCAGTTAGCAGTGCCCTAGGCAGACACAGGAACCTAGAATTGAAATTTTACCTTTAAAACTACACCTGCAAATTCCCTAATATTTAGTTGCACAGAGAGTTGCTAGTTTGCACACTGAGAAGCACCCACCTAGAAGATTGGTCTTAGGTAGCCTTGATAGGAATCTATACTCCTAGAGCAACCAAGTAAGCTGTAGACCTCTCCAACACCATCCCCTTGCATAACAAGTAATGTGGATCTATAGCCATAGACGTGCGCTTCCCCGCTATCTCTGCAGCTAGCCTAGTGGAAATGGGCATCCTGAGGCAATTCAGCAGTTGTCTCATGTAACCTCCTAATTCTCAATCAAACAGATACAGTATTAGAGAGATGTAGTTATATGATGTCACTGGAGGCAGGGACTAAGGGTGGAGGTGCCTTGATTTACATCAAAGACAATCATACCTCATATAGGATGATACACTTGAGCTTCTCTGTTTCCAAATCACCAAATCACATACCATATCCTTGCAAGCTGTAGGTCCCCTTCTATGATCCAACTTACTTAAACTTACTGGAGTCCCTCACCATTCAACTCCATACTATATTCATTGGTGACTTTAACTACCCCACTATTATTTTGTCTTATTTTATTTCATTATTTTGAATTTGTTAACCAGGATAGAACACTGATCCCTTTCGACCTATTTCAGGCTTAGCTTGGGATAAACATAATAGATACATGACATTATATTTTTTAAAACTTGTTCTGAGGAAGTCCAGTATATGTGAAGGGAAGAAAGCCCTTAACTGTGAAATTTATTTGTGGAATAAACCTTTCCGTTTCCAAAGTTTATCCATTTGTGGTTTGTGTGACTGGCTCTCCATTCCTGTGGTGGTTCTGCAGTTTATATCACATTTCTTGGAACATGATATAATGTGTGACTGACAAAATGCAAAAAAAAAAAAATATATATATATATATATATATGGTTTCACTTCATATAATCGAAATGTTTAAATCTCGAATTTCAGCATTTCGAGTGCATAAAGTCGAAACCATCATAACACCGAAACTCCACAAAGCCGAAATCACAAACCCAAACACACATACACTACACCACACACAAACCACAACACCTACACCACAAAAAAACAAAAACACAACAAAACACCACACATACACATACCTACACTAAACATAAGCAGGGGGGCAAGCACCCCTGCACCTCCACACCCCCCTATTTATATATACTAACTCTGAGATTGCACAGATAAAACAATAAAACTCAAAACACACACATTCTCCAGTCCCTCGTGGGCATGCGCACACACACACACACATACACACACACACACACACACACACACACACACACACACACACACACACACAAAATTTACAAAAACATTCACATACACTCACTCACCTGAAAGCCCGAACACAAACATCCCAAACAAACACTTCCCATAACGTAACATCACTGCATAAGTGCAGATTCAACATGTTCGCCTTAACGCTTATGCACTTTTGCTATTCAAAAGTTTTGGCTTCATGCACTCGAAATGCTGAAATACGAGATTTCAGCATTTTGAGTATATGAAGTGAAACCATATATATATATAAATAAACACACACACATACTATATACAAAGAGAATATAATAGTTGGCTTGAGGGTGTAAAGGCAATAGATAAATGACATATGCGGAGTGAGTGACAAAATACAATATATACATACAGAGTGGAAACATACTATAAAGTGGGCATCGTACAAGCCCAGAGATTCCTGGACTTTGTCAACACAAACATCCTGTACCAGTTAGTTCATATGTCCACTAAGGGTAAGAACATATTGCTCTTCAGTAACAAGAGAAAATGATGCTCCCCCAGTATAATGCCCTCTTTGTTAAGGTTGGATCATAAAACTGTCACATTTGAAATAAAAGAAAACCCAGGACCCTTGCTAACCCTGGAACATTTAGGAACTATTCTAAGGCAAACTTTTCACTATTAACTGAGCATAATTTCCAGTGCCCCCAAGCCCTGAGAACACTGCTTCCTATGCAAAATTGCTCAAAGAGAACCTGTGCAATCATATTTCCTAGATGCATAGAAACAGCTATGTCTACTAGGGATAAACACAAAACAAACAAAAAACAACAAACTACCCTGGTGGAATCTCAATGTAATTAGGGTGTACATCAAAATGAAAAATGGTATGGTAAAAGTAAGGAAGTACAATGCCCGGCAGGATAAATAACCTCTCATCAATCTAAACAAGCAATTCAGAGGAGAAATAAAGTCCACTAAAGCCACATTTGAGGTAAGCATAATCTCCTAAGACAAGGACAGCTATAAGGCTTTCTTTAGCTATGTCTGAAACCTCAAAGGCAGCACACAATAATATGCAGAACTAATTGTAAATGGAACCACCTACACTGAACCAAAAGTTATAGCAAATCTATTGGCCAACAAATTCAGCTCCAGTTTTGCTCCTCTCTCTTCCCCCAGCCACCCCTCTGGAAATACCATCAAACACATGCTCTATCTATTATTAGAGAACAGGTCCCTGACATGTTCTCTAAGGCTAAGAATATCACATCAGTGGGCCCCGATATTATCCCAGGATACCTCCTAAATAGCACGAAGCATGACCTATCAGGGCCATTAGAATCACTATTTAACAACAGTCTCCAGAAATATTTTGTTACACTTGAATGGACAACTGCAACAGTCAAATTACGGACCACCGAAACTATAGTCCCATAAGCCCAACTACTCTCATATACAAAGCCATGTAAAGCATTATCATGGAAATGATTAACAGTGACATAAGAAATCTTCAGAGACTGGATAGAGTCCAGATTGGTTTTGTCAAGGGCAGATCATATCTGCTTAACCTGGTAGACTTCTTTGAGAAGGTTACCAAGGCAATGGAGAAAGACAAAATAGTGCATGCTGCCTACCTTGTTTGATATAATAACCCACTCGGGCATTGTAGATAAACTCATGGCATTAGGTATAAACCCATCTGTCAGCTGATGGATAGCTAGATGGCTCTCAGATAGGACCCAAGAAGTTAGGATAGGGGAGTCAGCCTCTACAAAGAGGCCAGTCACTAGTGGAGCCCCTCAATGCTCTATGCTAAGTCCACTTCTCTTTGGCATCTACTTTTATGAGGTCAAGGACAACATCAAGGGCCTCTAGCTCATCAAGGTTGCTAATGATTGCAAACTAGGTACAGTCATGGGATTCTCCCAAGAAATAAAATCCCACACGATGGGCTGACTCAGACAAATAACTGCTGTTAAAGCCTCAGTCTAAAACTCATTGCCAAGAAATGCACGATAGTATCCTTTGGGAAGTTGGCCACTCCTGGAAACTACCTCATTGATAACACACCCTAAGAGTAGATCCTGTAGTCAGGGCTTTGTGGACATATGTAGATAGTAACCTGGCCTTTGACCATCATGTGTCTATGGTAGTAATTAAATGATTCTATGTTGAGCAACTTGCAAGCAAGGGTATGGCATCTAGGTCCAAGCAAGTCATAATTCCACTCTATTTGGCCCTCATCAGACCAATCACTGAGTACAATGCACCCTTCAGTATGTACCTGACCAGACACATGCAAAAACTGGAGCACCACAGAGGCTTCTTACAAAGAGGATACAGGGCATAAACAGCATGTCCTACCCAGATGACCTCAAAGCCCTATCCCTGTACTCAGTCTCCTACAAACTGTTGAGTGGTGATCTATGCCTGGAGCACAAGGCATCCTTGGACCCTGCTTTGATGGACTGTCTACATATCTGCAAAACAAATAGCACCAGAAATGCCCAATCTAAGTGCTTAAACCTTGTTTGTGACATAAATAGGACATGTCTGAGGGACTGGTATGTGTCTCAGTGACTACACCTTCTCTGGAACAGGCTTTCCATCCATGTGATGCAGAGTTCTTCCCTAACCCAATTCAAGCATAATTTGGACCAGTGGGTTAAGAACCAGAAATTTAACCCTGGTCTGGCATCTATTTCCCTATTGGACAGGCGCAGCCTGTAAATGCTTGACCACGCAAATCCAAGCCTAGATATATGCCTTAGCATAATATTATGATTCCTAAACTTGTGAGATAGGTTTGAGATACATTACTAGGATTAAAAAGGTCTATGTTGTTGTTAGTCTAGAATACACCTATGAACTTATGAACATTAAAACAGACAGTTGTTCCCTTTTCACTCGAACCTTTCTTGTTTATTTTTAACTTGATACACTACGCAAAATGTACATAGACTCTATTAGTTGCACTAAAACACTACTGCCCCAAGGTGTGACAGCCTCTCCACGTATATCCTCCTCTGCTACAATTTTCTCTATTTTTACTCCTCAAACCATTTCTCCATAATCATTGCTTAAGCTTAATTAGATTATTACTAAGTGGCAACTGGTGCAGACAATTAAGGCTGCGAGCTGTAGTTCCTGTGGTACAGGGTGTAATTACCTCAGATGATCTTTGCCTACTGTGTGAGCTTGAGCAAGTCACTTAACCAGACATTGCCATTGGGTTGTCTCTGAAAAGGAACTGTGTGTGTCCAGTGAACCTACCTGGTTATCAAATGGTATTATAATAATTATTATTTACTGCTTGATATATATGTAACCACTACACAGTGCAGTGTTGATACCGCTGTTGTTATCACTAACATTTGTATTTTTTTCTGCTACTGTTATCTCTTATATGTTTTCATATATGCCTTCCTTTCTCTCTCTCTCTCTCTCTATATATATATATATATATATATATATATATATATATATATATATATATATATATATGTATATGTATATATATGTATATGTATATGTATATATATATATATATATATATATATATATATATATATATATATATATATATATATATATATATATATATATATATACATATACATCCATATTGCTGCCAATTAGAATATAGACTATTCAGAATGTATCAGTATCAAAGTGCTGACAGGTCAGAATGTAGACATTTCAAATTATAGGCAGATGTAAATAGGTTAGTATTAGGCTTGGGGATGTGTTTGTGCAAGTGTTGGCAGATTAGGAGTAAGGGTTAGGTAAGGGCATAGCATTAGTGTTGTGTGTGGTTGTTTGTGTGAGTGTGTGTCTCAGCCTGTCTTGTATTCTGGTAGTGTTACAGAAAAGGTTTTTCTAAAAAAAGGTGCAGGCTTAGGGTTATGGATAGCAAACATCAGTAAGTTGTGCAAGGGGGGGCATAAATATTTTGCATAGCAGCTTCTGCAGTCAACCACCACTGTTGCAGCTGTGGCTGCAATAAATGGCACCCCTAATATACTTTGTTTTTGCAGGCCATATCCACACAGTTATCCAGTTGGATCTGCTTGGAGAGGGATTGTATTTGAACTTGTAGCCTGTGATCTGTCTTTAAGGACCTGTGTCTCCACAGGCAACACATCCATAGCCTGACCCATTTAGCAGGGGTGTTTACCTCACCCCTGTGTGTGTGTGTGTGTGTGTGTGTGTGTGTGTGTGTGTGTGTGTGTGTGTGTGTGTGTGTGTTTGTAAGCTGAACTCCTGTAACAGATGGTGTGCTTTCCAACAAATCCCTCTTTATCTGTGCTGCCACCCAGCATATTTATTCCAGCAATCGTCATTTGTCAGGCCACCTGGTGGGCTGAGGATGGATGGAGCTATGACTGTTCTTCTTTTCTACCTCCCAGTGTAGTCAGTATCACTGTCTGCAGCTTACTGTTCACCAACCCTGCCAGTACAGTAAGTATATCTAGTTTGCATCCACAGCTGATGATGGTCTGTGTCCATTTATCACAGCAGCTGTTGTACAGGTTTGACTGGGTATAACACACCAATGCTCCATATGCTATTGCAGTGTTAATAACGTGATCAGCACCTCAATGACAACTGAGGCTTTTGTCAAACTATCACCTTCACAACAATTATGCTTATGAAGTAAGTTTGATAAAATGTTTCTGATCTGCACACATAGCATAGGACGATATTGGGTCTCTATCCCACTGCAGAGCCAACTCAATTACAATCAAGTGCATGTGGCCTTAGCAACTCAGCAAATGGCCTTTAGGGGAGCAGTGACACATCAGTGCCATGGATAACAGCATATTGTCATGCTATTATCCTGTGTATGGTGAAAGAGTTGCAATACCATGTGTAATGGGAACGCATCTCCCATTCCCTCTATTGATATCTGTTGTGGTCATGTTACTGAACATTGGCATCAGGCTGACTTGTAATTCCATGCTTCCCATCGATTTATGTGACATAGTTTCCATGATATGTATTGATGCATCTTAGCTACTACTTCCCACCTGATAACAACTTGGCAAGTGGTTGGGGCTTCTGGAAAGGATGACTTTGGAAGGACTCCCATGTAAACACAAATATCTTTTTCCACCTGCTGCACCTGCACCACTACATCATCAGCTCCACCTGCTGGGAGACATACAAAAGATGAATGCTTGGTACACACTTAGCAGGGACAGGAGTAATGTCAATCATCAGCCAGTCTGTGAGTAGTGCTGGTGCAACTAGAGTGACCTGAAGAGTTCCCACCCTAACGTCTGCCAATGAGATGAGCAGATTAGGGAGAGACAACCCGAGGACTACGATATGAATGAATACCAACTGATTGGTTTTACAAAATTAATCCTACCTACTAAAAGTAATTAATTCATGTTTTTTTTAATTTTCTGTTTTGTGTCTTTCAGCACCTGATGAGATTTAAGAAAACATATTCACCTGCCAAAGGAGGCAGGAAAAACTGTCCGGATGTCAGGGTGTATAAATTGCATCGCCATCATACCTGTATCTATGTATATATATATATATATATATATATATATATATATATATATATATATATATATATATATATATATGCTTCACCTGCTTAGCACAGCACTACTTAGGTTTGCAGTTCTGATAAATGATATAATCATTGCATGTAGTTTTGTTTTGCTTTATCTCATATAGATGCCTGACAGTACCATTGTGTTGCAAAGTGTACTGACCTTGGGTATTGCAATGAGATTAAGGGTGGTCTCCAATGGAGTACTTTTGCAGTTTGTATTGTTCATTGATACCATGCAGGAACTAAGCATTGCTGTTCATACCTTTCAGCTGTCCAAATTTTTGCAGAATGTCCATATTTTTGCCTCATATTTTTGGTCTGTTCCTCATAAAATTTGTGATTTTCTTGCAACTCAGTGAAGAATGCAGTTACTTATTAATGACCTACATATGATTTTCAGATGTCATATGCTTTATAAAATGTATTCTAGCAGCTTTCTAATTTTGTAAGAGCAGTATTCAAAATCTGTTTCTACTTTTGGGCCTTTGTCCCACCATTATTTTAGGTTCTGTCCAGATTTCTTGGGATAAGAGGTTGGCAGGTATGCTGCTGTTTTCTGCCTGTTGTGTCATATTGCATTAGTGCCCGTTCCACTGCCCATCGCTTTCCCAAGTATGCCTGGTATGGGTTTCAGGCTGTTGTGTGTGTACCAGTACACTTGATTTTATGTTTGTCAACATACAATATTACCACAGGGATTATGACTCTTGTGTATTCCTGATGGTAAACTAAGGCATGGTATTTGTGACTCATATCCTACCATTTGCTGCACTGTGTATGATATCTGCTTATACACTGTTACCTTTAGAAGGTTAGGCATTTCATTAGTACATTTTTTTATTTCATACAAAAGCATACAAATGAAAACAAATTATAATAAAATAAAGAAAAAGGAACAGAAAAAGAGAAAAGAAAAAAAATGTTACAGCAAGAATCAACTGCATTGCTGAACACTGATCCCTAAATTTGACCTTAATTTTCATATTTATGCAGTCATTTTATGACAGTGTAAGTATTCATGATACAAACTCCATCATTCTTGGAGATTAAATATAGGCATCAGACAAATCGTTTAGCTCTTAATATCATTCACCTAGTTACCATTGATATTAAATTAATGTTTACTGTACTCTTTCTCAAATAAATTTTGAATACATCAAATAAAAATGTTTCAGGTGTAAATAATTTGTTTCCTTTCAGCCAGTTTTCTGATATTTCCTGTGTTTTCTCCCAATAGCATTGTATTTGGAAACATATACCTCAACAATGGTATAAATCTGCAATTTTAGTTTGGCAGTGCCAAGAGATAGGAAAATGTTTTATATGCATCTTAAATAATCTGTTAGGAGTATAGAGTATCCCACATACAATGTTATATTGAATTGGTTTATCTCTTATCAACTTATGATTTACATAAATGTCTTTAATCAATTTTAACCAACTTTATTCATTAAAAGCAGTTGAGCAACAATGTTCTAATTTTTTCCTGATAATATTGTATTTGAATGTATTTCCTATACAACTTTATAAAATATACTTATTTGTATTTTAATATTAATAATTTCATATTTTTTCATATGTTGAAATCCTCACATAGTCTTGTAATTTGGATATTTCTTTCTTTCTTTCTTTTGTAAAATAAATTATTTGCATGTTTGTTTTTTAACAGCATGTATCAAAAACATTATCAAAGGACAACATTATTGAATTTGATGATTTTGCCATTTAATATTTATAAAGTATACATTTTAGGCAAGTAATAAATAAATATAAATTCTGTTGATTTACTCAATAATTTTGGGAGAGGGATTTAAAAATCAGTTAATTTGCCTTTTATTATTTTATATACCGTTTTCTCTGAATATTGAATATTCACAACATTTACAAACATATTTCAGATAATGTATTTCTCAATACTAGGCAATGTTAAACCTCGTTGTCTTCGAGGGGCAGTTATTGTTTCCCATCGTATACTACTGGAGCTATCTCTGCACATAAATTTTACAGACAGCCTTTTGACTTGAAAACTCCATTTTTTTGTATGAGGAATTAATATATTTTTGTAAAGGAAACAGTATTAAACACAGCAAGGCATCTTTACTATATTTATTGTTCTTAACAAAGAAAATAACTTGTATTGATAAAAGAAAAAATATCAAAAGTTATCAAATATTTCATATAAGGTTTACTTGCTATTTGTACAAACTCCCCTACAATTATTAAATCAAGATATCCCATTTCCTGTATGCTTGGAATATAAAACTTAATTTCTAAATGTCCCACATATAATTTTAATCTTTCTGACTTATTGTAATTGATATTATAGTAAATTACTTATTTGGCATCTTGCATTACTTCTGAAACAATCAGCATATGACTATAAAGATCTCCTCTAATGAGAATGAGAACATCTGCATATGTTATAAACAAATTGTTTCCTGACTAAACAGGGGAAAGAATGATTGCTTCATTAATCTACATAACAACTGATTAATTGCTAGAACAAAAGTGTTGCTGATAAGGGCAACCTTGTCTAACTTCAGTTAACAGACAAAATTTTGACAAGGTTTTATTATTTAGCATTACATAAGCTTCTGAGTAAGAGTACAAATTCTATATAATAGCTAGAGGTTTTGGAATTCGATAGTAGTCAAAAATCCTCAAAATATAAGCCCTGTTTAATAAATGAAAAGATTCTGTGGCATCTAATTTTACTAAATCTATTGCATTTCATCTTTTATTTAACTTTGTAAAGGTAATTATTAAAGACTGAAGTAATTAATTCACTCCAGTCATTTTCCTATTTGGATAAAAATCAAATCACATTGGATATAAAACTTTTACTAAAGTAGTTATTTTTTTATTTACTATTTTGCTATTAATGTATTTAATTAATGTGAAATTGGGCAAAAAAGTTATGGTTTTAAGCCATCTTTCCTTTCTTGCTTAATTAAAGCCATTTCAGCCAAAGCCGTAAATATTGGTTTTCCTTGGAATGCTAATTAAATTAATTATTCTATGTATAAGGTGCACCAATTATCAACAAAAGTTTGATAGAATTCAGCCATAAAGCCATCGGTTCTTGGTGGTTTCTTTTTTCTTTAAACTAATAATCACCTCATTTCTTCTAATGAAATTTCAGACTCTATATCTTAAAACAATAACTTTGGTGTTTTTTAATACAATTTCTTAACATAGATTGTTTAACCAAACTTGATTGCATATTTTTTTAATAATAGTTATTTATTATTTCCTCTATTTTGTGTTGGATTAGAAGACATATTGCCATTCATATCTAATAATTGTAAAATTGTATTTTTTCATTTGTTTTCCTGCATTGTGATGCCAGCGTTTTCCCTATCTGACCCAGCTGAAAACCGCAGTAAAGAATTTTTGCAGCAGATATATTGCAATATTTGACAAACACAAGACAGGATTTTTGCAGGTTGCAAATTTAACAGTTCACATATATCAACATATAATGCATCCCTAATGGTTGGTAATGCTAGTAGTATTAGTAATCTTTTTTATTGGAAAATTTACTACATTTCCACAGTACTGATGTTATTATTTGTGAAACATGGTTAAAGAGCAATAACTGGAAACCAGTTCTGTCAAGATAGAAATATTTTTACTGTAACAGACATTTTAACAAACAATCAAGTGGATGTGTCATGATAGGAAAAGAAAAATATTTAAGACTCTTATGATATCTGTGATTATTATACGTCCAGTGATAGCACCAATATTTTAGATTGTGTAACTGTGACAATAAAGCCAACCCTGGAACATATAACAATTGTTGGGGTGTATAGACCACAGTGCTGATGACCTAGAGGAAGTCATACATTTCTTGCATGAAAAACAGAAAATAATAGTGGCTAGGGCCTTAACTTTCTCCAGAAACAGACTGGAACAATATCAATTCAACAGCATTAGTGAGGGAAATTATTTACAACATATCTCCAGAAGCAGCAACAATTGCTTCAGATTGTAAAAAGTCCTAAGAGGGGGTGAAACATATTGGACATTGAATGTATTCCTAAGGAAACGACTGTTAATTCATGCCAAGTTTTACCACTATTGATGTGCAGTGATAATTGGGTTATAAAGGTTAATTTGTTGCCAAGTAATTCTGGCAAACTGAAATCTAACCCAATGCACAGAAGATTAATAACAGATTACTGTATAAAACTAACTGGAGTGATGCTTAATTGGAAAACTAGTTTGAGAGAGAAATGATTTAAATGCAGAAAAAAATAACATCAGGCTCCAGGCAAACAAAGTCAGAAATATATATTTCCATAAGAATAAGATACTTGACTAAGGTGAAAGACAAAAGTATAAGAAATGGAAAAAAGGTTGATCTAGAACTTTGAAAATTGAAATAAACAGGCTGGACAGAAAAAAAATAAACACAGTATGAGACAAGATCAAGAAAATTTAGAAGAAAATGTATATATTTATATGAACCGTTTTATAGGTACATCAGATGAGATAAGAGTAAAGACATATAAATTGATAAACTGTGTGTAGATTCTAAAATTTATTCTTGGACACAACAAATTATAGATATATTTACAAAATTTTATGCAAAGCAGTTTGGCTTCACAAAGCGGGTGACAAATTGTCCTGGTAACATCCAAGTAACTTTAGATATTGAACTCAAATTAGATTATATTGAAAAAGAACTATGCAAACTGGACCCAAACAAAGCACAGAGAGGAGAAATAATTACTGATAATCACATGAGAACACTTTGGCATGAACTTATAATACCATTACATCTGTTATTCACTATGTTGTATAAATATGGAGAAATTCCAAAAGATTGAAGACATGCACTTGTTAAGGAGAGTAGGACAAACCTAGAGTCATACAGACCCATACATTTACTTCTATGTTGTACAAAATAATGGAGAAAGTTATTCTGGATAAATTTTATTGTCAGAACTGTAAAGGTTGGGACTTGAAACCATATATCAGCATGTATATGTTGAAAATAAATCTATAACCACTTGTAACATGACGTTCTAAAACATATATTAACAGCTATAAAAGAAAACATGTAATTTATATGGACTTAGCTTCAGCATTTGATAGGGTCATAAAGAAAACTCTGATCAATAAATTAGAACAACCACATATTGATGTACTCTTTATAAAAGGGAGAGCTACATGACTTATAAATAAGACATGGCAAATATCATACAGCCATTGGACAGGTGATTTTTTTTGTTATAGTCAGGGTGTCCCACAGGGTTATGTCCTAGGGCCAATTTTTTTAAGTTATGTCTTTCAGATCTATCTTTTTCATCTGAGGTATTCTGCAGTCTTTATACATGTGACTTGAAAATGGATAAAGTAATTGCATATGTTTCAGATAGGGTGTGTCTGTAAAAGAACTTGACTAAATTGACCATTTGGGTGCAGGAGGAGGAATAATATGATGATTAATAAATCAAAAGTAGTCATATGACATCTGGGAGACATAGGTGGAAAGGTGAATATTTAATACAGCACACAGTGATTGAAACTGTAGATTCATTTAAGGACCTTGGTATATGGGTAGATCCAGCCTAGAGTTTTTCTAATCATATCATCCAATTGATTGATGATAGTTGTAGAACTTTAAGTTGCATAAAAAGTTTGATAAAGTCTAGAAAATCAGAGATGATGAAATCGTTGTTTGCTAGTTACATTTGATGCAAACCAGAGTATGGAATAACAATGTGGAAATCTTATAAGAAAACAAGCATGGTTAAACTGGAAACAGTACAGAAGAAATATACCAAGGGCATCCATGAATGTAAACATTTAAGTTATTATGAAAGACTAAAATATCTGAGCTTGTAGAGTATCTCGTACAGACATAAAATGAGACCTTATACAGGTATATAGTGCATTTAGAGACAACTACCTCTGAGAACGTTTGAGTTTATCAAAAAGTAGTAGGGAATCATCAGGCAACCTTGTTGCTGGTTGTGACTTACTAATGGCAGAAGGACTGTATACTGAAAGACATAATAATGTGGCAAGACTGTTGCACTGGGGATTGTGCAAACATTATGATATTGAAGAGTCCGAAAAACACTGAAACATGAGCCACAAAGCATTATACAAAATGATGAAGTTTATATCACATGGGATCACCCATTACCAACAGTTCAAAAGATAGATGCTAGAAAAATGGACATAATGTTCCAAGAAAAGAAGACAAAAGTAACATTAATCATTGAAATCGCCACACCCAGTGACTACAGTGTCTTTCATACAGAGAGACACAAAGTTATACAATATCAAGATCTGCAGGTAGAAATGAGAGCAATGTGGAAGAAAGATACTCAGACAGTTCCAATAGTAGTAGGAGCAACGGGTCATATAAACAAGAATTTACAATCGTATTTAGATATGTTATCAATCCATGTAACCCCATACGAATTGCAGAAAGAGTCATTACTGAGCACATTGCGAATGCTGCAAAGAGCACTTCTGGCTGACATCAAAGATTGAAACAATACTAATTTCATGAACTTTAATCGTACTTTGATTTTGTAATGGGGTCCATTCCCGTCATGGTATTAGAAACCCAAAAGATTTGGAGAAATTAAAAAAGCAAGATTATATAGGAATAAGAGATGTACTAATTGTACGGAGTAGCTGATGCATGGAATAGACTACCAAATTATATTAAAGCAAGCATTAGTTTTCATATTGTTAAGAATAACCTGGAGACTTATTATGGAAATAACTGTTTTGGTATACTGGCAGGTATGAAGTGCATTGTTGCACATGCCTTAAATATCTGTATGTATGTGTATTAGAAATTTCCTTATGAACAGATACTCAGTTTATTTGAGTTCTTAAATTACATTGTTCATAGAGATTATTCTTCCATATTGGGAAATATTTATCATAATTGATGCAAAACTTGAATCTGTTGTTTTAAATCATGTAATCTGTCATGTTTTTCCTTTATAAAATTAATATTAAATGTTTTCCTATGGCTATGTATGTTTAAAAGCATCCTATTTTGTATTTGGAGAAACTAGAGCATTATTACTGTCCAACCATTAGTTCTTTATTTCATTTCTTATATATTCTATGAAATTCTGATTCTCAAACCATTGTGATAAAACTTTTCTTTATTTGGCTTTCTTGGCTGACAAAAATTAAAATGTTATATGAATTAAATAATGGCCTGACCAGATTAAATGTTCAGATTCTGGTAAATGGACCATCAGATGTAAATCATTTAATATATAATATAGATCAATTCTAGAATCTAATTTAGCTGTATGTGAAATATATAAATCTTTTCAGATCTTTTCAGATTTGGGAACTTAAATCTCCATATGTCCAGGAAACTCTCTTTCTGTAAACAAATAAGTTAATAAAAATACCATGTTTGCTTTGATATGAGTTAACTTTAGGTGGATTATTACTGTGCAAACTGCCCATCACAAACTGCATTCCATTCACCTCCAAGTATAACAGAAACACTTTGTAATACTTACAAACCTTCAGGAATATCATCCCAAATAAACTTGATAAGCCTCAAATGGAGTATAGATACATCCTAGTGTACGTGAACTAACAACTGTCATTATATTAATCAAGAAAACTCTTCCCTTCAGTCTTGAATAAGATTTAACAAACTGCTATGTACAATCATGTTTAATTACTACAGCTACTTCAATTCACCTGTGTGAAACCATTATTGTAGATAATTCTTTAAGTATGTACACGTTGTACATATTTAAAGGGATTACTCAAAGCCAGTTCCTTAGAGTCAGCAGTCTAAATACTAATGAGATTAAATGTAGGGAACAGATGCAAGAAATGGCTAAGGAATTTCAGGAAAGAGGCTATGATACAGCTACTACAGAAGGTACTTTCAGTGAAGTACTTGATAGAAGGGATGGAATAGCTGCACCATTGTTCAAGGTGAATAATGGTTGAACTAGGGATGTCAATATGCACATACAATAAAATACAATTAGATATACTACCACCTATAACAGAAGAACTAATGATGTAAAGAATATAGCACATAAGAATTGAAACATCCTAAGGGCTATGCCTGAATTATAACAGATATTGGAAGATCAACCAAGATTTGCATACAGAAACTGCAAAAAGATGAATAGAAGGTTATATTATAAAGATTTTGATTTGGTTAATAATAATAATAATAATAGTAATAATAATTATAAAGCTCAAAATAAATCTGGAACCTTTCCCTACTAAAATTGTAGTTCCTGCAAAGATATAAGTTCTAGTAATGTATGTGTACATCCTAGTACCAACAGGATGTACTCCTTCCACTGTTATGCTACATGTAACGGGTCTATATTGAATTAGTGAATGCTTTGGAAAGCGAATGCTAATTCATCGACCCCTTTTAAGCAAAAGCTTAAAATCTCGAACACCTGGAACAGTGATTTTTTTTCCCCTGGGAAAAAAATCACTGTTCCGAGAAACACACACACAACACAAGCACACCAAAAAACAGCGATCCACACACATACACTTAAAATCCTACATCTACCCTTCACTAAACTGTACATACACTACTATCTATCCATTTACCTTAACCTAAACCCTAACCCTAAGGTCCGTCACTATCGCACACTCACCTGACCCGCACCCTAACCCTAACTCACCTACCCTGCCCTAACCCTAATGTCTGTCACTATCGCACACTCACCTCACCCGCTCCCTAACCCTAACTCACCTAACTCGTGCCCTAACCCTAACATCTACACGATCGCACACTTACCTGAACCCGACGTGTAACTTCCCACCACAGTGCTGAAAATAGCGAAGCCACAGAAACAGTCAATCGAATTCTTTCCCTAGGAAAAAATTTGGTGTTCTGCAGCTTCGCTATTTTCAGCGTTCGCTGTTTTGGGGTCAGTATTAGAACATTCGATGTTTTAAAACTTCGATGTTCTAATATAGACCCACATGTAACACCACACATATAATTTATCTTGCTACCTGTGTAAAATACCCCTGTTTTATGTGGGGAAGTGTAGTCAGAGACTTAGAGAACATATTATTGAACAGAAGTCAGAAATATGTAGGGCTATAGAAACAAATGCTTTGAGTAAACATATTCTAGAGACTGACATTAGTCATGAATTTAAATTTAGGGTGATAAATGTAGTACAAAAACAGATTAGGGGTGGTAGGGGTGGTGATATAAATAATATATTGGAAAATAATGAGTAAAGTTGGATCCTTAGATTGAAAGCTGACTCGAAACCTAGCTTGAATAGTACTGTCACTATCAAACATGTCTTAATGAATAAATAAATGCAATACTGCTGACATATGCATATAATAGACATATTATTAATTATACATATATATTAAAATGTTGCTTTTTATATGAATTTATATTTTAATTGTTGATCATTTTTATTGGCTGGTTGTGTTCATATGATGTGTTTAGGTTCTATATAAAGTATGTTACTCTTTTAAGATGAGGAAGGGGCTTATCCCAAAAGCAATGGGTCTTTGTGTTTTTGTAATAAACTGTTTGGTGTTTCTGAAGTTGGAGTTTTTGTTTTTCATGCTGCCTTTTTGACAACTGTTTACCATTGCAGGTACTTTTTCTGTATTTTTTCAGCCACCATGAACCGGCCAGCCATTCCTCTTTGTCTGTTCCAGTGTCTGAACTGGCATGAAAGAACCATCTTTACTGGGGTACAGAGATATACTGGGGAATGCTCCTCATTGCGGCTTGGAAAAGAGACCTTTTGATGGGGCAGAAGGACTTTCTCCTGGTCAGTCATCAGAGATGCCTGAAAAAAAACATAAAACTTTAAATGTTGCTTAACAGAAGTAATGTAGAAAAGATGATTTTCTTACCATAGCCATGAACTTGTTAAACATGGTTAAACCAAGTACTCAGAATGCAATACCTGTAACTAAAGTCAGTAGAAATATTTCTGAGGAAGATGTCAGATGATTCTGACAAAGAGGGATAGGACTTCTTTTCCTGCGGATTTTCAAGCCCAAATCTCAAATGCAAGCTTGGTCCTCACAACCTCCATTAGCAGAATTTTCCTTCTCTTAGATTATAGCCACGATGGATGAGGTGCTCTTATGAGAACAAATTGATGGTCCCCCTGCACCGAGGAGATATTATGAAATGTTATAAGGGGATATGCCTCGTTCTATGCTTATTGCTCTATTAGTGTCAACTTTGGAGGATGTATTTAATGATGCCTGTAACAACCCTGATTCATAATCTTCAATTCCCAAAAGAGCAGATAGGGTTTATAAAATTTATGCAACTAACAAGCAACAATTTTTCTCACCTTAGGTCTGACCCTGCAGCCATTTCCACATCTTCTCCAGAGAGGAAGACATTGTACAGATTTAGCAAAAGAATATTTTTCTTCTTCCACTTTGGTGTATAGAATTCTTAATTATCAGACCCATATGTGCAAATCTGTTTTTTATGTGTTTTTTCTTTGCACAGACAGTTTGACAGAATTAGCTACCACAATTTCCTCCTGAAGGTAGTGCTTATCTCATTTCTTTTGTTTGTAACATTTCTGATATATCTAAACATGGAGTGTGTATGATTGTGCATATACTATGTTTAGGGCCACTGCTACTGCTGCAGTGTTGAGGAAGTATGCCTGGGTATATAACTAAAAGTTTTCTGATGAGGTAAAGTCTGAAATTTTCACTTTAGCTATACATGGGAGGGGTGGTGGTGGTGGTGGTATTTGTTTCATATAGTATTCCGGTCCTCAAACAGTTTGATGAGAGAGGGGAAATTAATTCAGGGAGTGTCCAAGATTTTTTCTGCCCACCTCCCACAAATCTCCCAGTTACTCTTTCAGATCTAAAAAACAAAGCAAACAATCTATGCCTTTTCAAAATAACAGGGAAATAAAAAGAGACCTCAAAGGGGAACAAAAAGAAAAGAGGATCTTTTCCAAACAAGGACAGTCTACAACTTCAGAATGACTATACCAACATTCTTTTCCACATCCTTAACATTCCTTCACCTATCTTTTAAAATCTGTCTCAGCGACTAGCTATGTACATTCCCCTTTGGCGACAGAGTGTTGAAGACTTCAGGGTGTTAAAAGTGGTTCAGGAGGGATACCGTTGGCAATGGATACAAATACCTCCTTTTTCCCCCTCTACTCCAAGTCAATTGACAATATTTACTAAATACCAAAAAAAATAAAATAAAATAACGACAAAAAGGCCATGGATCCAAAAGATAACATAGGTTTAACAAAAATCTTAGCGCCTCTGCTTGCTCAAACTTCCAAGAGTAAAAAGCACATTGTAAACCTTCATTAAATATACATTTAATCACGATTAACAAACAATTAAACAATTATCCTATCATTCAATAATCAAATCGCATACTTCCAATTACATTCTTTGTTGACACCAAAAGGCTTCAAAGTACCATATGTCAAAATGAAAGGAGTTTCTTTTTTTAAAAGTTTATCTTTCAGACTTATACATTCCCCTAAACAAACCTCTATTTTTTTTTTCAAAACACAACCCTTCAAATGGTCAGGATTAGAGTTATGTAAGAACATAAACTGACTGCCGAAAGGACTGTCTAACTTTTTGTTCTTTTTTTTTTAAATATTTTTATTCATTTCCAAAAACAAGAAAACATGAATGCAGGTTATTTATGACAATGAAGTATTTACACATTATTTAAAAAGGTAGGCTAAAACCTCTAAACAGATATCAAACATTAAAACCAAAATAAAGTATTTACAAAAAACTTTTTGTTCTTAATGTCTCTGATGTGCTCTTGGAGACGAACCTTAAAACTTCTATAAGTCTCCCCTATATAAAACATTTCACAATTGCATTTTAATGCATAAATAACACCTTCAGTATTACAAGTAAATCTACCCTTTGTAATGAATCTAAAGCCATTAATATATGGGAAAGAACTAACCAGATGTTTACAAATGGAACATTTATTGCAGGGAATAGTGCCACTACAAACATCCACATTTCTGCTGATGCTGACCTCTGGTGGAGAAAAATGATTGTGTACTATCATATCAGACAAATTTCTGGCTCTTCTATAGGAAATATTAACATAATTAGGTAATATATGTCTTAAAGTTTTGTCTTGCAACAATGTAGGCCATAATCGTCGTACATGCTTGACAACTTCTTCAGTTATAACATTAAAAGTAGTTACAAAATAAATTTCATTTTTATTTTTCTCATTATTACATATACTCCTAACAAAAGTATCTCATCCCCTGGAAATATTATGTCCATTACTATGTAAACCATGCCAATATCTCATTTCCATTATTTTTTGTTTAGCCTCAATTACTACATTAATATTGTAGCCTCTATTAATAAACATTTTTCAGCCTCCAGTATTTCCTTGTAAAATAGGCTAGCAACACTACACAACCCATGAATTCTTAAGAACTCATTATACGGTAATACGGACATTAAATGTCGAGGGTGGCAACTATTCCCATATAGAAATACATTTATTTGATTAAATTTTCTATGTAGGCCAGTCTCAAAACCGTTTAAATTAATATACAGAAAATTCAACTGAGGGCCCTGTTGTATTCCATCAAACTGGAAGCCCATATTATTAAGCTGTAAATCACTAATAAATCTCCCGGCATCTGCTTGGTTTCCATCACAGAAGAAAATCAGATCATCAATAAATCTGAAATACAAACTAACCTGGGACCTATAGAAGTGGTGGGTGTATATGTATGGTATTTCAGGGGATGCCTTATTTACCCGAACCGTACAACAATCTACCTTTATTCATTTATACATGTACAAAAATCGACATTTATTAATGAACACAACTTGACATTTATTCATGTACACAAATTGACATTTATTTCATACTTTTCTGTTATTGGGCAACAGTTCTAAGTAACACGTTAACAGTTGTGTGAGAATTCTACATAAACAGTGCAACAAACATTTCAACTTCAGAATATCCGCACCTTGGCTTTCACAGTTATTCAAATACAGTCATGTCATCTTCTTCTGGAACATTGTCATAAGTGTCCAACCCCCAAATTTTGGCCTGAATTTCTTGCGACTCCATTTCCTGTAAAACAATTGGCCCCAATCTGTCATGCTTAGAAATAGAGCTCTTCTTAAATGATCACTGCTTGTCCAAGTAGCCTGCTCGTAGTGCATTGGCAGCACAGCTGTCAGTGATTTTATCCCATGAATTTTTCACCCAAGTCATGACCTCTTGCAGGCTAGGCTTCACAAAGTTTCCATGCTGATTTCTCTCCATTCTATTTTTAATGTAGTCATTGAGTTCCATGCGCAAATGGTCTTTAAATGGCTTGTTTATTGCAATATCAAGAGTCTGGAGATAGGCAGTCATTCCTGCGGGAATCATTATTTGATCTATTCTTCTCTGTGCAAGGAATTTCTTAATTTCTTTAGCGCGGTGAGTGCTGGCTGAATCCCAGACTAGCAGACCTCTTTCGCCACCTCGCAAAAGCAAGTGGCAGCTTTACATAGACCCACTTCCTTATAACTGCTTGTGTGCACCAGGCTTTTTCGGTTTCAAGAATGTAAATGCCTGAAACACATTCAATCTTATTTTTCTTGCCATTACTAAAGATTATAGGTGGGGTTTTCTTTCTATCTAGATGAATTGCCAAAATACAGACAACATGTTCACTCTTGTAACCAGTGGAGGGAATGTAGATTGACAAGCACCCCTCTGATCAATTGTTGTTTGAGATCCTTGGCCCATAAACACTGCAGTTTCATCCATGTCAATCATGTTGGAGAGTTGGCATTTAGAAAAGCCAATGCCATCAACAAAGGACTTGAACACAAGTGCACATTTAATAACTTCAGTATCTTCCAGCTTGAACAGTGTTGTTGACCTTCTTAGAGACAGTTCATATCAGTGAAGGAAGCCATCCAGCCAATGTTGTGATGCTTTGAATTCTTCTGGGGATATTTCTAACTGTGGTGCGTTTGCAAGGGAATATCAGCCCTGCGCACAACCAAAGCCTTTGCTCTCCTGTTAGCAATCCACTCACAGATGATGTCTTCCAGCTCAGGAAATAATGGTTGCTGACCTGATCCACACTTGCACTTCTTAGCATTTCCCTCGTTGGCCTGTTGACTGAGGTTATCGTATGCTGCACGCCATTTTTGGACCATTCGGAGATCTAACTTCTCCTTGCAGAAAGCTGTCAGATTCTTTCTCTGGTAGTCCTCCATGATTCTTTTCTTGTACTCGAGGAATAGCTCTTTCTTTTTGCACTCATCTTGTCTGGGGGGGGGGGTTAATTGAAGACTTATGAGACTGGAGTGGCAACACAAAATGGCACCGGTTAAGAAGAGAAGACACAACCACAGCCGTTCGTTATCAAGTGCGCATGCTTTATGCGCGTTGTCTATACTTTGAGCAATCAAAGTCCACCTGCCAGTGCTTATGGGCCAATGATCTCAACTGTCAAGTGTGAGTGATGATTAGGGTTACAGTAAGAATTGTGGAGGACTCCCAGGGAAAGAATCTTACGACTTTCTGCAAAGAGAAGAAGTTGGGTGTCCGAATGGTCTGAAAATGGCAAGCAGAGCACGATAACCTCAGTCAATGGGTGTCAATAATATTATTTTATAATTCAACACGTCTGTCATGTGTTGTTGACTATCTTAACTGGGGCTCATTTTTGGGGTAGGGCTTATATCATGACCACCCTGGAAAACCAAGCTAAGCCTTATTCTCTGGTTAGGTCTTGTTTACAAAGAAATACGGTAGTCATCTTCAAACTTAGCCATTACTAAGTTGGCATACATGGGGGCAAACGCTGCCCCCATGGCTGTTCCCTGTAATTGGTGAAAAACTTCCTCATTAAATGTAAAGAAATTATTTTTCAGACAAAAGGAGACCAACTCTGTCAAAAAATGCGACATGGTGAATCCCCTAAAAAATAAAACAGAGCTTGAATCCCTATATTGTCCTTTATATTCGTATAGAGCCTTTTAACATCCATACAAAGCCAAAACATAGTATTCTTCCAAGTCATCCCCTTAATCTTGTTCAAAAAATCTTGACGATCTCTAATGTAGGAAGCATTGCTTAAAACATACTTTTTCAAGTATTCATGTAATAAAATACTAATATTTTTCAAAAAATATTTTTCTGCAGAAACAATGGGCCTACCGCTAAGATTTTCAAGACCCTTATGGGTTTAAGCTAAACAGTAAAATACTGCTATATTGCTGTTATCAACCTTAAATTTATTTTCCAAATCACTGGCCATAAAATAACCCAGCCATAGGCCCTTTTTCAGCAAAAGTTGATACTCCCTCGATAGACTCATAATATATGGAGATGTCACATTTTTCATATATTTCCACATTATTAAGAAGGGCATAACACATGTCCAAATATTGGGTGTAATACATAATTACTATTTGGTTCCCCTTATTTGATTGTTTTACCACCAAGCTTCTATCATTACAAAATTCAGAAAGGGCCAAGCATTGCTGTTTACTTAAATTATAACACACATCCGATTTGTTGTTTATACACTTCCAATATAGCTATTCCACTTCAAAATTCAAAGTAGAAATATAACTTTGTATGGTATTATTCACAAAAGGGGGAATATAATAACTCTTCACTTGGATTGTATTGGTGTTTAAATTACTGTAGGCATTAACATCATATTCAAAAAGATCATCCTGTGATGAATAACATGAATAAAAGGAATCATCAGAGCTCACATTAAACTCACACTGACTATTATTGTCACATTGACTAAAATGATAAGACAGATGTAACTTCCTAATAAGCAAAAATATTTCACTTTTAAGTGTATGTAACCTAGGTAGAGCAGTAGGTATGAACCTGAGTCCCAAATGTAACACAGACAGAACAACATCAGAGATTTCACATTTCGATAAGTTAACTACTAAAGAGTCATTAATAAAGTCACACCTGTTAGTTCCAATATTTTCTTATCTATGATAATTAATGCCTCAGATTTCACTTGGAGGTCAGTTTCAATGGGGTAAAGTTGCGAGGCCTGTGGGATTCCTCAGCCAGAGAAAAGCACATAAATGTCAATGAGATGTTGGTTGTGATCCCTGCATTAAAATCTCATCATCTGTGGTTTCCAGGATCTCTTCAAGTGATTACAGACATCACAGTGATGCACTACATCACCAAGCAAGGGGGTACAAGGTTGTACCATCTGTGCAGGCTGGCAGTGATGGCTTTGGAGGTAACTCTTCAGCACTCATTAACTCTCCAAGCATCCTGCATTCAGTCAGAGCAAAGTATAGTGGCAAGCAAGCTGAGCAGGTCAAGGACAGACCCACAGGAATGCAAATCTAATGAGGGGATCTTCCAGGATTTGATCCAGTTGTGGGGAAGACCTCAAGCAAATCTTTTTTTCTCCTTTTAAAACAGACAACTAGAGACATTCTGCTCCAGGATTCCTTGCAAGCAGGCGTGGAAAACAGATTCATTTTCTTTCTCATAGATAAGAATGTTTCTTTATTCATTTCAATCCCTTCCACTGATATCCAGGGTAATTCTGAAGATTCGGAAAGACTCTCCAAAAATAAACATAGTGATTCCCTTTTGGCCGCAGCATCATTAGTTCTCTGTTCTTATGGAACTGGCCAGGGGCAATTACCACAAGCTTCATCACAAACTAGACCTATTCACACAAGACAGGTGGAGTGTGATACAACCTAGTCTCAAGCTTTTTCAGTTAACTACCTGGATGATTAACTTCTAGTTCCTTTTAGGAATCTCTTTTCAGAAGATTTGCAACATGTACTAAAGGAGGCAAGAAAATCTGCTACTAGAAAATCTTATATTGGCAAGCGGAAAAGATTTTCTACTTAGTGCCTAGCCAATAACCAATGTCCTATCATGGATTTTCTACCACTGATGCTTCGTGTGGGTTACTAACTTCTCTGGCTTCTCATACTCTGTTATTAAAGTGCAGCTAGTTGACATTTCAACATGTCTGCCCAGGGATTCTCCACTTTCTTGTATGTTTTTGATAAAACAGTTTCTTAAAGGAGTTTTGCACCTGAGACCTCCTCATAAACATGTTGCTACTTGCTAGGATCTTAGCTCTGTCCTAGAAAAGTTAACTATGTCTCCATTTGAGTATGAGCATCAAACAGATTTAACATTCATTACATGGAGAACTGTTCTTCTCATTGATTTGACATATGCAGGGCGATTATTTCAGTTGCAAGCTCTCATGATGGATGAAACCTATCTGATCTTCCATAGGGCAAAGGTATATATCATTAAGAATAAATCCCTCATTCATACCCAAGATTTTTTCAGAGTTCACTTTTAATCAAGCCATCAATCTCCCAGTGTTCTATCCAAATTATCAGAACCAAGGAGAAAGGATTCATACTATGGACTTGCATAGACAGCTCAGGCACTATCTTAACAGAACCAAGTATTTTAGAAAAAATGATCAGCTATTTATTTCTGACGTTGAGACAAAGAGAGGACAACCAATATTAAAACAGACTATTTCCAGATGGCTGTCCTTTGGCTTTTGTCTTTTATTATGTCCACCATAGTAAACCTAGTCCAGGCAGTATCAAGGTTAACTCTACTAGGGCCTTGTCTTGTTATGGCATATCAAAAAGGGCTGATTGTAGCAGTATTCTAGAGGCAGCTACATGGTAGCCTGTACATACCTTTACAAGGCATTGCAAACTGGATTGTTTTCTAGATACAGGATTGGCTTTACTGGAGCATTTTCATGGGGTTCTGGATCCATATCTTTTCTCCTCCTAGGCTGGATATGTTTTGGTAACAGCCATATAGCCTAAAGGCTTCTGCAGCAGTGGGAATAATGAACACAGTACAGTTGAGTAAGTTGCACTTACCGAAAACAGCAGATATTCGATTATCTCACTGCTGTAGTAGCCATACCCACCCTCCAACCCCTGTTCTTGCATATAGTTTATTGTTGGGATTTAAATGTGTCGGCATTTCTTGTTTTTCTAGTTTAGGATGAGTATGCTACTTCTTAATGTTTGGGCAAAACATTCCTGAAGATTTTTCACTCTGACTGCTGACTTTCCCTCCCCAGCACTGCCTAATCAGCAGTCAGAGAGGAAGTATGGGAGGGATCAAGAGGTTTTGGAAGCTGGACGGTTGTTGTATCTTGGGCAAAGCACAACCAATATAGCTTAAGGACTACTGTAGCAGTGAGGAATTTAAACATCTGGTGTTATGGGTACATGCAACTTTCACACCTGTACTTTACTCTGCTTACCTCCCACTTTACTGTTCTTCTCTAAATATAAAAAAAGGGGGGGGGGGGGTATCACATTAACAGTTACCATCATCTACAGCTAAAAGGGCATCTGTCCCAAAAATAAAAATGACCCTCTTTTTCTCTCCCATGCCTGTTTGCATTTCTCACTGCCCTTTTGTGTATTCTCCTTCCACTTTCTAACTTTCCTATCAACTCATTTCCTTATAATTTATAATATAAACAAAGTATGGAGTTTGCTGTGTAACTCTTGTATTGGCTGTCAGCTGCATATGTTGTACTGAAGCAGTGCCTTGATGTGTGAGTGGAGAAGCATGGATGTGAATACTCTACCTTCCTGCTAATGGGCTCTGGTCACTTGACCTTCCATACTACCATTCATATATGTGAGTTATGTGTGCCAGTTTTGCAAGTGACCATAGCATGTTTATACAGAACTATCTCTGGCACACCCATGCTAAGTTGCTACATATGTATACTTAATCCTGTTTGGATTGCGCTGCTCCGCTTTGATCAAACCACTTTTAACAGGGCAGCCATGTTACAATTTTTGTTTCTGAATCCCAACCTTCATATGTCTGGCAGTTAGCCCAGAAGATCAGGGTATGAGCTGTTAATAAGCTGTGTCCTGTAGTTCAGGAGTTGATTCTGTCAACTTCCCTTTGCTGATTGTATAAATATTAGCAAGTAATTTAACCAGGCAATGCTCCAGGGCAGTTGGAAAACTGCAACAGGTCTCCTAGACCAAGTAGTAGCTACATATGAATCTATGAGCTCATGTAGAAAAATCGCCTCTGAACTACAGGAGAAAAAAATGTTTGCACTCCATTCATAAAAAAATAAACTACAAAAATTACCCAAAGCCCTATTCATTGAAACATAGACAGTTAACGTATGTCACTAAAGGCAATAGTAAACAATACTCTAGCATAAAAAAAAAAATGGGACCTATATATATTTTTTTCTGTGAAACATAAAATACCTTGCACTATAGAATTAAGGCTCTCCATTTGTAACTCATGGCTTTGCCATTCAGCAAAACTTATTCCTTAAACTTATACTACAGGATATTTAATTTCTAATGCACCAGAGTCTGACCATATGTTATCCCAGGGGTCTCTGCTGAGGCCTCTCTTGTTTGGCAACTACTTTTCTGAATTAGAAGCCAATACCAAAGGGTTCTGGCTCACTAAGTTTGCAGATGACTGCAAGCTAAGGAGCAGTTATTGAATCGCCAAATGACTTAGCCATCCTACAGGACGTTTTGTCCCAAATAGATATATAACTGTAGCTAAAATTATGGACCAAAACAAAATACCAAAAATACATTATTGTATCCTTTGGGAAGCCATCTACTCCAGGGAACTACCATAATGATAATACATGCATAAGACTTGACACAATTATTTGAGATTTGGGAATGTATGTGGACAGTGACCTAACTTTTAACCAATGTGTCCATTGTCATAAGAAAGTCCTTCTATATTGCACAGCTAATAAACAAAGGAATGCCAGTGTCAGTGTCTCTCTTTAATCAACCCCATTAGGCTAATCATTGAATGTAATGTCCCTTTTGCATGTATCTGTCCAGACATGTACAACAAATGCAACACCCACAGAGATATCTTACTTAAAGGGTAAACGGCCTAAACAAATTGCCCTATGTGCACAGACTCAAAGCCCTGTCACTATACTCTGTATACTACAGTTTGCTAAGAGGTGACCTGTGCTTGGCAAACAAAGCATCCTCTGACCCACTTCTGATAAATTTACTGCACATCAGCAAGTCAAACGGCACCAGAAATACTCAGTATAGGGATCTAAACCTCTTCTGTAACATCAGTAGGATGGTTTGGAGGGACAGGTATATCTCAGAGACAATAGAGCAGCACTGGAACAGATTACCCCTCCATGTAAAACAAAACTCTATGGATCTATGGATGGGGAAACAGAAAATTCACTCCAGGACTGCTCCCTGTAGGCAGATCCAAAATACTTTATCCCATACATTGGTCCCTCAAATTATCTATGGTATGATCCCAGTTATTCACATTAGGAGTAATACATAATTTATTGATCATGGGATGGGTAAGGCCAATCTCTCACCAAATGGGATAGATTAATTCAAGCACACAAAGGGAAATTGGCAAGGCTTAAAATAGCCTGCAAGGGCAGCTAACCTGGTATTTACCTGTGATCCTGTGAACCTATGATATCAACAGGGCACCCATCGTATCACTTTGCTAATTTGGAGTAAAGAATATAGAATGGAACTGCTGAACTGCAGAGGATTTTCTTTTAATCATCAATGATGTGCACTTAAAGCTTTGAGTATAGTGACAAGCATACTTGTCTCAGGGTATATTGAACCCTGTTAAGTTGAGTACGCTCTTAAAGATTACATAGCAACTTTGCTTTTATGTGTAGTATACTTGTGTAAAAAGCAATCAGTTAAGGAAGCATGTACAGGCTACCTATCATGAACATATATTCATAGTACAATTTATTTAGAAGCTGCACTTGTTTGTGGCTCATAGGTTTGACAACATGCACTGTATTGGGCTAAGCTGGTAGATTTTATTTGGTGGAAGGAGAATTGTTTAGCTTGTTCCACGTCAAAACTCCTGCCTGCAAACCAGATTTATTGCTGGCCATCAATGACTGACAGTAAAGCCACCATCCTAACTGATGTGCTGCTGTTAGTGGTTCTTCAAAAGGACTGGCATGTTGCACTGTCATTCAGGGTGGCTGTGCTATCTTTGAAGTTTGATTAATTGCAACATTCAGTACCCCATCAATGGCACTTAGGGGAACTCAGTGCTGCAGTGGTTAGCATTGTTGTTTCAAAGCTCTCAGTTCTACTGTTTGATTCTTTGCTGGAATTCCTTCTGCACAGTCTGCATTTGTCTTATGTCCCACATCACAAAGACATGCTGGTCGATGAACTGGCAGACCTCTAAATTACCAGTGGTTATACATATAGTCTGTATGCATGTGAGCATGTGTGTGTGTGTGTGTGAATGTGCTTGTATGTGTTTGTGCATGTGTGTAGTCCACATAATGGACTAGTGACACACCCAAAATTAGTTTGCCAGCTTTTATTCACTGAATCTCAGGATAGACTCCATGTTCCCTGAGAATCCATCTTGGATAAACCAAGTACTGGAAAATGAATGAATGAATAAACGCAGTCAGTGAGCTTGCACTGGATCTTTTGTACACCACTCAACAGATCTATACCTGAACTATTCCTACCACTAACAAGTTGCTAGCTTAAGACTGGGCTAAGCAGAGACACTTGTAAACTTGCAGCATGTACTGGGAACCAAGCTACTGCTTTCCCTTTCATTATGTGACACCAGAACATCCTAGCTTGGATCAAAAAAGCTTGGCAAAGAATACTTGTACTTTATAAAACTGGGTACACAATAATTTGAAAACAAATACTTAAGCTTGTTACAATATGATGAAACATAATAAACATAAAAAAGCATGTTTTTTGTAGGGGTATGTTCCCATGTTCTCCTAGAAAAAGCACTCATGTTCTGCTAGCAAAAGTACTTTTTTGCAAGAGGCAAGCCACCCTGCATCTCTCAAATGTGGGGATTAATTTCCATATACCCCATTACTTTATTATTATCCCTTTGAGGCTGCTACCACTCAGGGAAAGAACAATCATTCTTCAGTGTCATACTGTGAGATTGACTAGCCAATACAAAACAATATACAACCTTTAATATCTCAGTCATAAAACAATTGAATTAAAGTATCATGTGTAATTAAACCTCCATTGATTATGCTAGTGGGACTATGTAACTGCTATGCTATAAGCCATAGCTTGCACATAAATACAAGTCAACATATAAAAGATATTTTGTAATCCACCACAGAAGGGAATTGTCTTCAAAGAGGATTGACAGCATGTTTCACCATATCATGGACCCATTCTAACATGTTTCATTGCCATCTTGGGTTGTTTTAGTGCATCTCTTTATATTACCATTCCCTGTAATAGTGTAGCTGAGTTCAGGAACTTTTGTATGACAACTGATCTCTAAATACAGAAATTACTTTTTGTGCAGACTGCAGTTGTTTAATGTGCATCTTGCTTTTTATTAGTAATGCATTAAAAGCACCAGACCAGTAAATCTTAATGAAAAACTTTTGTCAATGGATACCAGGATTCCATATATTCATGCATGTATGTTCATGTAGCACACTGGTACATCTGGTCAGAGACCACCCTGATATATATGGACGTTTATAACGGACTCCTGATTCTAAATTACTTGACTAAAACTACCCTTTCATACATGTTTTTAATTCTGGGTTACAGTCAAAGTAATTCTTTATTGGTTTGCTGTTGCTTCTGTAGTAAGGGGGAGAGCAATGAACCCGATGGAGAAGAAAACCAAAGCAACTTGTACCAAACTGTCAAATGTATGTAATACATTAACTGACTAAACTGATAAGTCCCACTTTCAGCCAATCAAGAGAGCACGGCTGCAGAACTGTTCATAAGTGTTGTTTATCTCCACGTAGAGAACAGAGAATGTTTCTGAAACTGCTAGTACATTTTATGCCTTTCTTTTCTATAATGATGCTGAAACTATGCTTCTCCTTCATGATGGCTACTACTGACCTGTTCAAACTGTTTTCTTTTCCTCATTTTCTTTTTTGTGACTGTTCTCAGTACTGTTTCCCAGTTCATAGCTACCACACTAGTTGTTACCCTCTGTCATTTTCCACAGACCAGAAAGTGAACTGAATGTTGAATGGCCCAAACGAGCTGGAGAAGTCAAAGAAGGGAGGATGAAACAGCCATGAAATAGGCAAATGAACAATAAGGTATCATCACATCTTGACAGGCAGTTTTTTTCCCAGCTGCTACTCTTTCCTGCAGAACAGTACTTGCATAATGAGAGAAAATGAAAGCCAAACTTCAGGCACATTGCAGTTTCACTTTAGCTGCTGTATCTCTTCCCAGAATGAGTTGTCTTGAATGTTGTCATATGACTTCCTAAGTGCCACTACTTCTCAGAAAGCATACTGTCATGAGTGTAACTTTTACCAAAATGTGTTGTCACATGGCATTGCCTCATGCTTTCCTTCCCATGTTACATGCCATCACATGAGATGATCTATTGCACTGACTGCAACCTTCACTTATTTTCCTCATAGTGCACGTTGTTACGTGTCAGCAGCTTGTGGTTCTCCTTCCCAGACTGCATGCTGTCTTATGACTGTACCCAGTCCTTTTCCTTTGTAGAATATATACTGACCCAAGACTTCAGCTGTTGCTTGTCCTTATCAGAGTTCTTTATGTCATATAATGTCAAATACTCCTTGAAGGCTTATGCCGAAGTACTAGAGTTCAATAAAATAGCTTTTTGTGGGTCAGTAGCCTTCAGCTGTAATTTATTTACTTTATTGCATTACTTAGTTGTTGTTTACTTTTTGCCATATGATTACTGCTGCAGATGTCTCTCCTTCCCACAGTACACATTGCCACATGGCTGGGGTGTTGTCTCCTCAGACTGTAGACTGTTACATGATTTTAATTGGTGCCTCTCCTTCCTAGAGTGAATGCTTCTACAAGTCACCTGCTCATGATTTATCTTTCGTAAGAGGAGTGCTAAAGTATGACCAGCTGGGGTTTTTGTGTCATAGGTTCATAGGTAAGTATTAGGCTACCTGTCCTTTCTGGCCATTTTAAGCTTAGCCAGTTTCCCTTTTTGTGCTCAAAATAACCAGTTCCATTTGGTTATGGATTGGTCTTACCCCTTCCATGGTCGATAATTATATATTGCTCCTAATGAGAATAACTGAGATCAGACCATAGATAATTTGAGCGATCACATGCATGTGATAAAGCACTTAAGAGCTGCTTCTGACCATTAGTAGTACAGGGGGCCGTCGTGGAGTAACTTTTCTGCTTCCCTTGCATAGATCTAAGTTGTGCTTGAAAATGGACAGAGCTGTTTTATGTGGATGGGGAGTCTGTTTCATAGCAGCGGTATCTCTGTAAAATATACCTGTCCCTCCAAATCATTCTGTTGATGTTGCGGAAAAGGTTTAGATCTCTAGACCATGTATTTCTGATGCCATTTGACTTGCTGATGTGGAATAAACCCATCAGTAATGGGTTGGCGGATGCCTAGTTTGCCAGACACAGTTTACCTATTAGCAGTCTGTAGGCTACCGAGTATAGTGATAGGGCATTGAGTCGGTCCATGTAGGACATGTTATTTAGGCCTTGTGTGCTTTAGTAACGTACCTCTGTGGGCATTCCAGTTGTTGCATGTGTCTGCACAGATACATGCCAGATTAGGCATTATATTCAATGACTGGTCTAATGAGGGCTGAGTAAAGGGGAACAATGATATCACTAGATATAGACACAATCCCTTTGTTTATAATGCTGGGCATTATAGATGGACTTTCTTACAACAAGAAAACATGTTGTTCAAAAGTCAGGTCAATGTCCACATAATTTCACAAATCCCAAAGAACTGGGTCAACTCTTAGAACTGTATTGCCAGTGCGGTAGCTTCCTGGGGTAGATGACTTCCCAAAGGATACAATAATGCATGTTTTGGCATTTAGTTTCAGACCACGATTTTGATTACAGTTAGTTATTTGAGACAAACCTTCCTGCAGGATGCCTAGATCATTTGGGGATAAAACAACTGCCCCTAGTTTGCAGTCATCTGCAAACTTAGTCAGCCAGTACCCTTTGGTATTGGATTTTACTTCAGAAAAGTAGATGCCAAACAAGAGAGGTCCCAGCTGAGTACCCTGGGGGACTCCACTGGTGGTTGGTCTCTTTGTGGAGGTAATGTCCCCTATTTTGATTATCTTTGTCCTACTGAGGCAGTTGGGAATCCAGTGGTTGACATAGGGATTTACTCCTAGTTTATTGACCTTTTCTACTATGCCTGAGTGGGGAACTGTGTCAAAAGCTTTGGTCAGGTCGAGGCATGTGATGTGTACCATTTTGCCTTTCATTACTTTGGTGACCTTTTCAAAAAAATCCACCAGCTTCACTAAGCATAACCTGCCTTTGACGAATCCAAACTGAGACAGGTCTACTGTTTGGAAGTTCCCTATCTCCTGATTGATTAATTCTTGATAATTTTCGAACTGATTGATTAATTCCTGGTTAATTTCCCAGAATGCATGCTGTTACATGAATTTAGGTAGTGTTTCTCTTTATTTATTAATTTACAAGAACAATAATTCAGCAGGTCCTATTTCAGACTCGGCTCTGGTTTAGATACACAGCTTTAGGTATTCTTATGAAATGTACATGATAAAAGCAAAGTGTTATCATTGCAAAAATGTGAAATACATTGGAAGGACAACAGATGAGATCCAACACCAGTCAGTTTTATCTCATTGTAGAAGTATATGAAAGAGCAAAAGCAAAGCATTATGCAAATGGAAAACATATTTGTTAGTAAAGTTACAGTTTAAATTAATGAGGACATTAATATATGAGAGCATTAAATGATGTATACATGAAGGTTTAAATGGTGAGGAAACCTTGTTATACATATATATGATTTATAGCATTTATATTACGCTGTCGAAAACTCAAACTGTCGACAGCGTAATAATCGACATGAAAATGTAGAAACCCCTGAACATCGAACACACACGAAAAAAAAAAAAAACACCCAAACACAACACAAATTGCTCTATGCAGGGGGCAAGCCCCCCTGCACCCCCCCTCTACTTAAATATACCAACTCCGAGATCGCACTACATTGCAGAAAATAGAAATCTCCCCTTATGGAGATTTCCATTTACACGCTCGATGACTTTCGCTTTCGACATTCTGGTGCTGACAATATCAGCTTCGATATTGTTGGCCTTCGACAGGGTGAAGTAGACCCGATTTATAGTCTTAATAGTGTTGATACCTCTCAACTGTCCAGATTTTCATAGAATGTCTAGATTTTTGCCTCATATTTTTGGTCTGTTCCTCATACAATTTGTGGTTTTCAGGCAAATAATTGAGTATCAAAGTTACTAAATAATGAGAGACATTTGGGTTTCAGACTTCATATTTTTCAGAAAATGCATGTTACTACAAAGTCAGTTATTCTAGCAATGTTCTAAGTTTATAAGAGCAATAATTAAAATCTGTCCCTGATTTTGGACTTTTGTTCCCCCCCCACACACACATATTGCTTTTTCTATAAGATATTGAGTGGTAATTGCATTAAGTAGGTTAGACAGATGTGAAGTTAGATTTAAAAGTTTAAGAATTAGTAGAAGGTATGGAGAAAGCATATGTCCACATAATTGTTTCAAGTCTCTTACTCTCCCAGAAGGCATGCTGCCTCATGCCTGAAGGCAATGTTTCTCCTTCTTGGAGTATAAATTGCCACATTATTTTATATTATGTCAATCTTTCCCAAAGTAAGTGCTCTCAAATAACTTTGTGTGGTGTTTCTCTTCTCTAGAGAGATGCTATCACGTGATTACAGTCTCATTTCATCTCTCCGTCTCTTTCACACATTCTGCACTGCTTCTTGAATACTTATGGCAGTTCATTTCCCAGAAAACATGCAATCTGAGCACTGCTGTTTCTCCTTCTTGGACATCATACCCCCAAACCTTCATCTGGTATCTCTTCTTCCCAGAGTTCTTGTTGTCACATGCCACTGGGTATTGTATAACGTTTGATGAATGCATGCATCTCACGACTACTACTTATGTCTGTATGTCTATCCTTGTTTATTCATTCATTTTTTCTTTCATTGTTCTTTCTTTCTTTTTTTTTTCTTTCTTTCTTTCTTTGCTTCTCTTTTTTGTTAACTGGTTAACCCCACTGGGGGCAACTATCCTTTTCAGGGGTGACCCAGCAGCAGTCTGGACTGTAGGCTATTGCATGACATTTGTCTGTCTGGAACTTCACTTTCCCAGAAGAAATTCTGTCATACACTGACATTGTTCTTCCTTCCTAGATACCATGTGGTTATATCACTGGAGTTAGTATCTTTATTTGTCATACTGCTTGCAGATGACTACAAGCTATGCTTCTCCTTCTCAGAATGCTCGCTGTAACATGATTTCAGCTGACATTTTTTTCTGCTAAGCATGATGCTGCATGTGGGAGTGAACGATGAAGTATGAATGAATTCAGGCATTTGACTTCATGTGCCGTCACTGTATCTTAGATTATGTGTTGTCATATAACTCCAACTTCTCTGTCTCCTTCATGCATGTCTGCAGCTGGTATTTCTCATTTTCAGAGTTTATGATATAGGACTGTTGTTGGAGGTCTTTTTCCCCCTCAGAAAACAAGCTATTGTATGACTGTATTTTGTGTGTTCTGTCTGTAGAGTGTATAATGCTACATGAATGCAGGGCTTGCGTGTTCCACCTTCCCAGAATCCATGCCCTCCCATGGATGTGCCTAATGCTTCTTTTTCCACTTTGTCTGCTTTCATGTAGCTACTGCTGGCCTTTCTATCTCTTTCTATTTCTTTCCTGAAATATGTGCTGCCACATGACATCAGCTGGCATTTGATGGTCAGTCATTTCATATGCTTGTTCTACTCCCCAGACAATATGCTTGTCACATGGATGCTGCTGGTATACTTCATTTATTTATTTATGTGTTATTTGGGCTGGTGGAGTTGTCTAAATATTACTTTTAGCCATGATCCAGGCTACACAATACAAGGATATGAAAAATTTCACAAGTACATTTTAGTATGGCGTGGAACATGACTGACAAGTGTTAAGACGTGAATAAGCAGTGAATGGGGAGATACATACAGACAAGATATTCTAAAATGCTAATTAGAAAGTGCTTTCCTACACCTGGTTACCAAACATAGAATACAATGTATGCAAGCAACATAGGACTTAGTAGGATAAACAAAGGTAATGTGTACAAGTCAGCAGTTAACTGGCATGTGTTTCTGTTTCCTAGGGTATGCATTTGACTGTAGCTATTATGACATTGGCTGGCAGCTCTGTTTCCTTGAGTGCAGGCCACCGCACGATTGTTTGCTAGTGCTTTCTTTTGCCAGAGTGACTTTAACTCGATGACCGCAGCTAGCATTTTTTCTCAGACTAGTTGCTGCTAAATGAATTCAGAATTTCTCCATGTCACACTTCCTAATGTCACAATATTTTCCCATGGGAGTTATGCAGACCTACAAAAATGCTGATGGTAGATGATTAGTAACCTGTTGAGACAACTTGATAGTTGCAGTTAGCCCCTCTGTTGTTGTTGCCTCTGTCCCAGGCACCAGTGAATGCATCTAATTTCTGTGCCATATCCTCAGGCAATATATCCCTGGGCCTTACCATCCCTTTCCAAGTCCTGTTTTTTTTTTTGGCACATCTGTCTTCCAACTGTCCTCACTGTTCTAATGTCTTCTTTCTATCCTTCTAGTTCAACTACACTGTTTCCAATTTCCCTTTAATGATGTGGTATCTTCAGTTTCTATCCCATCTTTTCTTGCCTTCCCTTCTCTCAGGTCCAGCTGTAGCAACTGTGGGTCCCAATTTGGACAATTTTTATAGGACCCCAGCTGACCCCTTCACCTCCCACTATAACTCTCCTTCCCACCCACCCCCACACTTACTGGCCTCCTAAACTTAATATTATTTAAGATTAGGTATCAAGAATATATGCTATTAGTTTGTATTAAAAACAAAACAAAATATTTATTTATTTATTTATTAGCTCATATTTTGTCATGAAACATCTTAAAATGGGAGTTGACTACTGGTGTCCTTAATTACCACAGTTCCTCTCTCAAAAGTTTGTTTAACTCACTCAGGTATCCTGTAAGGGGCCTGTTTTATGGGCCACTGGAACCCTGCGTCCATATTGTTCTGTAGCAAGAAGGTGCACTGTGGGTTACCAATAAACATGTCCCCTAACTCCTGTAGTTCTGCCTGGATCTCCTGAACCTGCTGTGAAAGAGCACTTTGCACACTCATCCTGCAAGTTTTTCCCCCTCCCTCTCTCCTCACCTGCTTTTCGTTTTCTTTATTTTTTGTTGCCTCCCTTCTTTCCCTTCTCGACTCATGCCTTACTTTTTATTTTCCATGCCTACACAATTTATATTGTAAATTATTTCTTCATTATACATTATTTTCTCCATAGAAAGGTTAAACCATGTGATGTTACTAAAGTGTAAGGTATTCTTCTTACCTGTTTTGCTGATGAAATTGTTATTACATCTACCTTTGACTGTGTTCATTGATGCTGCATGCCATCCTTACTTATAGTTCTCTGCAAGCTTGCACTTTTGTACTTTGTATGTGACTCTGAAGCTGTGGTACTTCTGTAAAACATTTATGAATCAAACTGTTGCTGTTATTGTTTTCCACTTACACCCAAGAGAATCATTTTCTGTCCTCCTCTGTCTCCTGCCACTGAGCACATGCAGCTCATGTTTTACTGCTCTGGGATTAGTTTGCTTTTCTATGCAAGAAGCAATTCTCTTCTATACCATTGAACTGCTAACACTCTGGCACAAGTCTTAGTGATCAGGAATTATCTGACATCACAGTATCTGCCCACTTTTGTTTTGATATATATATATATATATATATATATATATATATTTTTTTTTTTTTTTTTTGCCCTCATGTATGCTAACCATCATGCTATCCCCAATCAAACTCTGCCTTGTTCATTGCCTGGTGGTGATATGGAGATGACCTTCAAATTCACCAGGGTGAGCTATCCAGGGCAGTCATCATTCAGACTGCTATAAGGGTTGCTGGTGCCTTCCTGGGATCCTGGCAATGAGTATGTATGTATGTATGTATGTATGTATTATTATTATAAGCCTAGCCCCACCCTTGGGTGAGGGACATACAACTGGTATCACCACACAATGCCTTTCCCCTTGCAAGTGCATGCTCATGTACACTCGTGTAATAAAGGCTACTGTCAAATGGCAACTTGGTGGACTGCATGTATGCTCCAATGGTCTGCTTTAACCTGCAGCCATCTCTGTCCTCTCCTCCCATGATAGGTAATCCCATCCTTCCTGCCAGCTCCATCGAATACCTGAGCCACTAATCAAACTTGGGTTGCCTGACCCATAGTCTCAGTTTTGTTTTCCTGTATGCTACTGGGCAGGCTTTGCCCTGTTCACATTTTTTGTTTGTTTACTATTGTTTTCATAATCTCTGAAACTGACTAACTGGAATAGTCAGCTTCATAATGGCCTAAAACTAACTATTCCAGTTACTTCTTATAACTGTATTGATTTGCAACCAATTGTATACCCCATGTCATCAAGAGGAACAATATAAAACACAAGACCTCACCCATAGTCTACAAATTAAATTGGTCCTGCAGCAGTAACTAGATCAATGCAGAAAAAAACAAGTGCTTGATCTGACTTTAATTTTCTATTAAAAACCTTTTTGAGCTCTTAACAAAAGTAATTAACTAAATTAACTACTATGGGACTATGTCCAGCTAACTCTCAGAGCCATATAAAAGTCATGAAATCTGCAGTTATAAATAATACTACATTAGCCACTAGTGCAATGCATGAAGGGAAATGTAGTCTACTCCAGTACTGAGACTTGTAGTTATTTTGGGAGCAAGAGTGTAAGTAGGGAAAGGTCTTGCTTTCCACTGTAGTGTCTTTCAGGCAAATCTCTGGGCCATATAAAGTATAATGACCCTGTTATAGCCTAGTACAGTGTCCCTTGAGGGAGTGAGCCCTACTGGGATAAATAGATTCAACTGGGTAAAGGTTGGCTCTGACTTCCCATATAATCAATTTTGTATCATTTGTCAGCATAATATTGGATTTTGCTACTCTGCCTTATGGTGTTGATCATAGCTAGAAAGGGTTCTAAGACCAAGCTACCTACTTGGTTTACAAACAAATAAAAACAAACAAGCAAATAAATAAATAAATGCTGGCGCTGTTGCTATCACTACATAATTAAGAGAGAGATAACATTTCTCATTTAGTGTTTTTCCTTGCCTGGAGCATTTTAGAACTCCACCTCTCTAGTAATTTCCTGCATTTCCTAATATTTCAGAGTAATTGATTTTGCCCATCCCTTATTACCTTCCCACACCATACAGCTGCCTTGTTTTCTACTGCCAGCTCAGCCTAATGATTGAGCTTTGCTTCCTTTTTTGGGACATCATTATAGATTGTCTTCTTTATTCTTACTATAAATTCACATTCTACTTTATGCCTTAATTGAACACATCTCTTACCTCTCTGTTTAGAAAGATCAGTATCTTTTGACTGCTTGTCCTCTTTTTGGAGCCAACAGCCACCATCTTTGGGCAAAAGGTCCACTGAAAGTTCTGCATAAAAGGCATGATGTTATAGCTAGGTTGACTATAGACATGACTATAATCACAATGAGCTCTCCAAGGTTTCTTGATGATGCTTCTATGCTGCGCTCTGCATTCATTTGCAATGATCAATAAAACTTTGACCTAACTAGGGAAAGGGTACATTTAATAGCAGGGATCTAGCAGTCTTTAGTTATGTTAGTCCAAAGGGGAAACCACTATTTTATCATCTCTACTTTTAAATGAAAAATAAAATTTTGCATTCAGGCATGTGTGAAAATTTTGCTAGTCACTGGATATTTTTGTTTAATGCAGCTCAGAAATGTTCCCCTGATTTAATTTCCTTTCATACTTCTACATCATCAGTGTGTTTCCCAGCAGTCTGAAGTCTGCACTTCCATAATCCTGGATATTTGTTTTTGTAACATACCTTATTTTATTTTTATTTATCATTTGTTAACCGGGTTAGTCCAAATGAGCCAAAGGACCTTTTTTAGTGCTGACCCGAAGAGAAAATCTTTAACATTTAGAACAATATATACAGATGAAAAGTACATAAAGCCAAAAGACAGAGTATCAAAGTTATAGCAAGTTGCATAAAAAAATATATGGTAAGACTAGACTAATATCTTCCAGCAGTTTTATCAAAAGTATCCAAGTTAAATTACAACATAGTACTGATGTAGGTTAGACAAGATAGTAGGAAAGCGGTAGAAAGAAAAGGGGTGGGGGAGATTAGGTGGGGGCCTGACAAGGGCTGGAGCTTATTTTAATTAGGTAGTTTTTCAGCTCCATTTTGAAACTATTACAATGTTGAATTTGCTGGATGCTTGGGGGGAGTTCGTTCCAGGCTGAGGACACTATACGTTTGTAAAGTAGCAGACTTATATTCTTATTTGGTTTATAAACATCAAGGAGATGATCTGAGCTATGAAGGCTATGAGAAGGAGTGTATAGGGATACCAGTGAGGAGAGGGAAGGACAGAAAGACGGTTTATTGAGTAATAAGTGAGTGATTTGTAGCTGGGGTGTCTATATCACGTTATCAAAATGTTACTACATTGAATCACTAAAGGTCGGCCTATAGTGATCGATGTAGTAAAACATCGAATAATGTTAAAAAAAAAACCAAACAAAAATAAAAACTAACTAGTGTACACAGGGAGGCAAGCCCCCCTGAACCCCCCACACCCCCCCCCACTTAAATATTCCAACTCCAAGACCGCACTACATTGAGGTAAATGGAAATCTCCCCCTACGGAGATTTCCGTTTACCTGCACGATGTTCTGCACTTTCGATGCTGTGCTGCCGACAATATCAGCTTCGATATTGTTGGCTTTCGACATTGTGAAGTAGACCCTAGCTGGGCAGTGGCCCTAATTTGGTAAACCACATCATGGCATAATAACTGCTGTCCCTTAAACTTCAGAACAGAGATGCTGTCATAGTTCTTACTGTTGCTGGAGCTACCTTATAGAGGCAGTTTATATGGCTATGTTAACCTCATTTATACCATTAATTAAATAACATAAGTAATGTTCAACCTTTAGTATGGTGGCCTTTTTAAAATCTAAAAACTTTTATGTCAGTGATACCTATATCTGGGATACCAACATGTATGTAGAACACACTGACTGGTCTACTGATATGCTAACTATTGTGCATGGTTGGGAAAAAAAGCCTACTATTAAATGTACGTCTCTTCTCTCAGGTCATCTCCTCCACTGCCTGCCCATCAGCTGAACTCTGGTAACCTGAGCCATAGTCAAGGATTTAGCCCTCTCTTCCAATGAAGTTGACCAATGTCATTTTTGGTGCACTAAATCTTCTAAAAAATGTTTGTGACATCACCACTCATGCTGTGAAGATCCCATCATATCAGTCTTGAGTATATCCTGTCCAATATCATTAAATAAACATTTATAATCGTGTACTTTTTTATGTAAAAATATATTTTCATCCGCTATTTTGTTTGTCCTAGTGAAGAATATATAACTCTACAGCATAAGCCATTTCCAGGAATATTACCCAATAGTGAGGTGAATATGAAATACGTTGTTACACCATAAAGATGTTTGCTTTCGAAGTTTATATCATGAAATCAAAAATTCTTATCGAGTGTTGAAGTATTGTGAGAAAGTGTTAAGTGTATAGGATGTATGGATTTTACTAAAAATGAGCACTTGTAAGTGGCCAAAGAGACTTTAGAAAAAAATCAGTGGTTGCATTCAAAATGCCTTAAGTTCTGCATTGAGTATCACACTCATTATTACAAACCACTGAGGGCAGAATGTTTCAGAGCTCATCAGGCTCTGTTGCATATTCTGATGTGATACAACTGGGTCTTCATAGCTGTGCCCTTTGCATGGAAATGGACTTCAGTAACCAAACATTGTGATTTCAAGCATAGAATTAGCTGTTGTTCTAAATATGCTTCAGCGGTAGCTAAAGAGCACAACTCTTGCAGCTTTTCTGCAGTGATTAATATGTCAACAGGAACTCTGAAAAAACATGTTGGCAATATTAAGGGAAAAATAATTGCATCAGCTTATTAAACACTCTTTTAGGCTGTTGTCCTTTGTGCATCTTGTTAATCATTCAGGATAAGTTATTACATCATATATGTTTGTACATAACAGGGTAACAGCTTTAAACATTAATGCAATATCTTAAAATCTATCAGTGGATTATTATTGTAGCTGCTTGTAGTAATCAACAGTTGGAATATATGTTAACATGATTCAATCAGAGATTTGTACAGAATGGGTTTGGGGAAACAAGATGAACAAAAACAATCAGGCAAACAAACAAACAAAGTTAAAACCAGAGAAACCCGTTTCAAGCTGTTAATCAAAAAATAACCCTGAGTTAGATGGGAATATTTATTTGTGAATAAGACAATCAAAGGGTAATCAAATGTATGTACCACTACATGTGTCTTTGGTTGGATTTGTCTATTGCACAAATAAACATATTTTGGAGAAAACTGTCAGTTCTACAGTATATTTAGGACTAGGAGGCTATGTTTTCAGTGCGCACACACACACACACACACACACACACACACACACACACACACACACACACACACACACGTATGTACATCCATATCTATATGTATATGTATATGTATATCTACATATACATAGAGTTAGAGGTGAATTCCAAGGTTGAGAACTGAGATAAAAAAAAAAACTTTGCTAAAAGGAAAGATATTATAGTATATTTAGAGCTAGGAGGCTTTGGTTTCAGTGCACATACACACACACACACACACACACACACACACACACACACACACACACACACACACACATACATCTGTATCTATATTTATATGTTTATGTATGTGTGTGTGTATATATATATATATATATATATGTGTGTGTGTATATATATATATATATATATATATATATATATATATATATATATATATATATGTATATGTATATGTATATCTATATCTACATATACATAGAGTTAGAGGCAAGTTCCAAGGTTGAGAACTGAGATAAAAAAAAATGTTGATAAAAGGAAAGATATTATAGTATATTTAGGGCTAGGAGGCTTTGTTTTCACCACACACACACACACACACACACACACACACACACACATGCACACACACATCTGTATCTATATTTATATGTATATGCATATCTATATCTATATCTAATATCTACATATACATAGAGCTAGAGGCCAGTTCCAAGGCTGAGAACTGAGATAAAAAAAAACTTTGCTAAAAGGAAAGAAGTTTGAATGGAAAATAACATCTCAAATCCTACTCAGAATTATTTACGTATGGTGGCATAAGAAATAATTGCAAAAGACTTACCAAAATGTTCAAGTTTCTTACCTATGCATATGCAAACCACTTTGGTAGATAACTAAAAACTGTCCTGGGAAAAAAATAACAGTTTGGCAGAGAGCTAAAACAAATTGCATCATTACCTTGGTGCTTAATAGCTGAAAGAGTGTGTCTTCATCTGCAGCTACTGAATATTTTACATATTATTCCTACAAGCAGGCAGACACTTTATTAGAGCCATCTACACCATCAGAAACCCCCACACCCATCTCATAGCAGTTTTAACTAAGTAGCCAAGTTTGCCTGCTCAGCAGTAACTTTAAAAGAGGCAAACAACTAACTTAAATCAATAGTTTGCTATGGCCAACCAAGATCAGCTGGGCAGCACTTGACATTTCTAAGGTACAGCAACACATTCCTTAACATCTCACTTAGTTATATCATCAATAAATCTTTAGTTGGTACTTACGTATTATCGCAACCACATTTTCGTGGTAATACCGCTCTCTTCCCTGTGCGCAGATATAAACATTGATGCTGCTGTTATGTCAATAAGTGTGTTTTCCTTCACACTGGAAGGTTGTTTTAGGCAGGGGGTATCGTGGAAAATGGTGCAGATCATGTTTTTGGTGGACTTATGCTGTTTGCGCTTGCCGCTTCTTGATTGGTAATGCACTGATAAGCTGTCAGAATCTACCCACATGTCAGCACTGATAACGGTGCCAATAAAGAATAAAAGGGTTAAGGCTTGTCACCGCATTCCCTGCCATCACCCTTATTATAAACTGTATGCTGCAAAGTTTGACAGCTTTTTTTTTTTTTTGATGTAGCTGTCAAGAAGTAGTAGACAAGTGGACAACTGTCAGCGTGTGAGTCTATTACATTTAGCGGCTCGTGGCTTGAGATATGGAATGTGTGTTACACATAATTGCTGTGGAAAATGTATTTCCAATGACATGATGTCGGGGAAATGGCATAGCTTGAAACAAGCAGTCATTCCTTACATGTTATACTGTCTTTCCTACCGAAAGAATGAGTTTTAATAAAGTTAACATTGTCAGTGTGATTCTGTATATACTTATAGTTAAATTGGCACACCAGGAAGCAAGTGGTATTACCGCAAAAATGTGGTTGCGATAATACGTAAGTACCCTTTAGTTAAAAAACCTTTCCACAATTACAGAACCCCCCCCACCCCACCCCAAACTCATTTTCATATCCAGGTAAGGGCAAAACACCTTACTAAGTCTTACAGAACCATTGACATGGTCACCCACTTGTCAGACATTATGAAGTGGTCATCATACCTTCACAACACCTAGAGGACTACAGTATGCATCCAAAACCCAAACATGGTTCTAGAACAAGCCACATCACTACTACTGCTACTTCAGTGCTTTTCTTCACCAATAGTACTTACAAAGCAAAGACTGTGTGACAGCATATTAGGGTTATGTTTCTGTTTGGATTGCTGTAATCCCATGTGGATATTTTCTGCTTCTCATATAAAGATTATTGCTGAAAGAATTTTTGTTCATTTAATTCACTGGTATTTGTTGACTGGAGTAGAGCACTGGATCTCCACGGACCATTTTCAGTTTCAGTTCAGAAGTGCTGTCTGATTAAGTGACTTGCTTAAAGTCACACTGTTAGGCAATGGAGGCCAAGGGAATCAAACCATAAACCACTGGACCACAATTAACAGCTCTGTCAGTAGTGGGTTCCAGGCATAGGTTTTCAAACAGAGCTAGATTAGATACTGTCTCCAGACCAGGCAGTGATCTTCTCTTAATAACGTACTAGAAACAGAATGACTTTCATTGGAACCTTTCTGAATAGCTCAAGCTTTCCATCCCTTTGATTTTTCTATTAAGGAAACAATGTAGCTTCTCACATTCCTTTAGATCACTTGAACAAAGACTACAAAATGCAGCACTGTATTCAATACTGGCTGAAGTCACTGAGGTATAAAGTGTTACATGATCTCCATGGAGTGAGTAAATATGCACTTTAGAATTAGTTGGGATACAAAATATGCTTTTCTGATTTTTGTAGATACACAAAGTTCAAACTCCGAATTGTTTTACTGAGCACATTAAGTAAGACTAGAGTGTTTGGTCTTGAGTGTAGCTTCTTCCATTAAAGAGAGGGAAGACTGTCTCAGTTTTAAATAAAATATCTTATTACTAAGGGTGTAGACAATAAATTGTTTGAACAGTTACTGTAAGAGAGATTTTTAAAATGTTCTTTTTTCTCTTTCTCTTAGTTTTAGCATGGCTCTTAAGCTGTTGTTTGATCTACATTTATCTCCTAAATAAGTTACTGCACAAACAATGACAATGACAAAGTATTTAAATGTGGTATAATGTTTGTTAATGGTTGAATAAGAGCCTTAATTTTACAGTCCAGCATCTAAAACTAACAGCACAGGTAAAACTGTTCCTATCAGCTTCTTATCTCACTACCTTGTACCCAATGAAAGTGTGAGGATTGCAGTAATGGTCCTCAGAACATCGAGACAGGAAATGTGAATGTGGTTGAATATATACACCAAGTCTGAGACTGCAGTACCTTATCGGTATCTCAGTGATATACAGAGATTTGTGAGTTAATAATATATAAATTTGTGTGTGTGTGTGTGTGTGTGTGTGTGTGTGTGTGTGTGTGTGTGTGTGTGTGTGTCACAGAAAAGCTTACCATGCAAAAAGGCTTTAATAACAGTGCATCACATTATCCGATTTGCTGCTTTTACTTTCTAATTGAGCTTTATTTTTTTCATTTACGAATCTTACAATTATCGGTCTTACTTTTCTGATAAGGGCCCCTGCGACATAAATTAATACATGAAATATGTCTCAGGATATTGGTTTCATGTAGGCAATATAAGACTATTATATTGATTGGAGATGGAGAGCACCATATACAGTATTTAAAAAGATTAAAAAATTGTTCTTCATATTGATCACTGCTGTGTAGCCTTAGCTATATGAGTTATATCCTGCCAATTATATAACAGCCGGCTAGCTTCCATGTGCCCAAATTGTCAAGTAGCTCATGCTGAACTGACTAAAAGACAAGTTTAAGTGTGAAGCCCTTCAGAGGTTTCCTGGCACTGAAGAATATGTTCCTCAGAGGCTTTTGAGGAACAACAATCGGCTTGTGCTTTCCTTTGCAGGGCAGATAAGTTCTCTTTTGGGGGAAAAAACATGCATTTTCTTAAATTTACTGTTGATGTTTTATTACTTTCCTTATGGAGAGTTATTTTAAAGCTAGGAATGTTGTGTACAGTCCCATTCCTCCTGTCCTCAGGACTATAACGTATTTTTAAACAGTGTACTATTTTCTTCCATCAGCTTAAAAGTAGTGTAAACTAACTGAAAACATATTTTCTGTGGAGAAATTGTGTTTATTTTTCCATTGTGGGGCAGCCATAGTGTTTCAAAGCATTTTTACTGTGCTTTTTATTAAAAAGTAATGTTTGTGGACTGGTAGTTTCACTGGTATTTCCTGATTGTCTTCCCCAGAAAGAGGCATCATTTTGGCTTGACCATGGAACAGATTGTTGGTCCCATGGCCTGTCCTCCTTTCAGCCACAAAAAGAAAAAGTTAAGTAAACAGCCTTTGCCACCAAAGCAGGCTAGCAATTTGCCTCAGCCATAGGTAGGTGAGAGCTGTGGTGATTTGTTGTGCCTTAGACCATTCATCTTCTACTCCTGATTCCTCTGGTGTAGCACCTATGGCCATTATGGACTGGAGGTTAGCCATATCATCTGTGGCTGTCTGATTCTTCCTAGTGGGCAAGGGAGAGCCACTCTTGTTGGTCCTGAGAGAGGGAACAGGGAAGGTTTCCCAGTTTTGTCAGAATGCTGTGCCCAACCTTAGGGATGCTGTTGATGCCATTAATAACACTGCAGACCCCACTTTTCCTGTCAAAAATAAACAGAAAAACAGCAAACCAAGCATGTATCTACTACTCCTCAAATTTCTTTGGATGTGAGTAGTTTACTGGGACTGAAACAGGGTTTAATTCAGACTGTTGATACTTCTGGTAGAGTAGTTTCTGGTAAAATAAAGATGGATTCCTCTTTTACTGAAGGGTTCAAGATTCTGAACAGTAAGATGCAGAGTTAGATTCAAGGTTTTGTCCTCAGATTTCTGACAGAGTCTCGGAGGAGAGCTCAGTTTCTAATTCTCCCTGTGGAGGTTTCTGTTTGTATGAAACTATTGCTAGAATGTCCCAATGTTTTCATTGGGAGAACACTGAGGTTTCTCAGTCCCTCAGAAAATAATATGAGTTCGTACGGAATGATTTTCCAGAACTTGCACCCATTTCCCCTGTCCTGTCTGCCTTAGAGGGTGTATGTCTTAATGCCTGCAATTTTCCTGATAGTCATTCAGCTACCCCTATAAAGGCAGTTAGAATGTATAAAGTTCCTCAGTCTTTTAAATTTGTATACACTATTTCCAAACCTGACCCATCAGCTATAGCCTTAGTTGACATCACTGCTGCTAAGGAATGAGTTAATTCCAATCCTACTCTTTCTAATAATGATGGGAAAATTATTGACAGGTATGGGAAAAAAGTGTATACTTCTGCAACTTTGATTTTCAGAATTTTAAATTGTCAGGCTCATATGTCAAAGCTTGTTCTAACATGTTGAGAAGGTCATTGTTTATCTGCAGTTTCTTCTTGTGAGGAAACATCTGCTTTAAATAACGTAGTTTCCTTTATTGCACAGGTCAATACTTGCTGTTTGCAGAGTGTGTGTATGATTCTGCTGATATTTCTTCCAGGGCTATGTTCACTGGTATGGTTTTAAGGAGATTTTCATGGCTGCATTCTCAAAATCTTTCAGATGATGTTAGAAATTAGATTTTAAATTCTCCCTTGGATAGAGATTTAGTGTTTGGCCCCTCTGCTGCAGAGGTGATCAAAATGTGTGATGAAAGGAGGAATTCTTAATATTTTTTAGCCCTCCTTTATCAAATTGTCCATGGGATTTTCTTTCTCCTCATCCAGTTTTGGCAAAAAACAGAATAAACAAACTCCACAGAATTCAAGTAAACAAACATTTAAGAAGAATTGTCAAGGGGATCCAAAAATAATTCTGAATCTCCATTTTTTGCTTTGGCAACATGTTGTTTCAGGCAAATGGGTACTGAAAATCATTCATTAGTATTAAAAATGAGGCAATTCCTCCCTTCCAGGAGGTCATTTCTCATCCTGCAGCTCGGACTCTTTTGTTTCCACTTCTTCCCCACATGCTGTCTCATGTAGTAGTAGAACCAGTCCCCACTTCTCAGCTGGTGAGGGGTTTTATTCAAGGATGTCCTTAGTTTCATAAGAAGAAAATGCTTGGAGAAGAGTTCTGGATCTTTCATTCCTAAATCTGTTTGTGATAGTACCCAAATGCAAAATGATGTCACTTTACAACCTATTACTTCTTCCTTTTTCAAGTTTCCTTGTAACACTGGAATTAAAAGATGCTTATCATAACTCTGTTCATCCAGACATCAAGTTTTCTTACAGTTTTGTGTGTCTAGATCCCATTATCAGTTCTGTGCCTTACCCTTTGGAATACTCACTGCACCAAGAGTGTTCACAAAGTCTATAGCTCCAATTATAGTTCATTGCAGGCTACAGGGTATCCACATTTTCCATATTTAGACAACTGGATTATCTTTGCTGAGTCTTTTTCAGAATGCCAAGAATCTATGTCTCTTTCTCTCTCTCCCTTGGGTGAGAGATTGCTTGGAGAAGCTGGGATTCCAAGAAAACATTCAGAAGTCTTTCTTGACTCCCTCACAGAGGACTGTGTTCCTGGGATGTTAACTAGACACCTCAGTTCAAAGAGCTTTTCATCCAAAGGAAAAATAGATCTTTATTTAGATCTATTTTCAAGGTTTTCCACTCAGACTTTCTCACTGTGAGGGAATACCTCAGGATTATGGGTCTCATGTCATCTGTGAGTCTCATGATACCCTTGACAAGACTCCACATGAGAAAGATATAGTGGCATATGAAATTTCTTTAGTCCCAGAACAAACACTCTTTATAGTTTCAGATCCCAGTACTGGGGTTTGTTACAAGAGAAATCTTTTGGTGGAGACAACAGTTATCCTTAAATCCAGGTCTCCCCTTCTTCCTCTTTGGTCCAAAACAGGCATCACAGATACTTCAGATTTTGCTTGGGGAGCAGTTTCATGAGGGAGAAAAGTGCAGCGGGTGTGGGACACCACAGACAGATGCAAGCATATAAATACCAAAGAGATACTTCACCTGATTGAGGCACTCATCTCTCTGAAACATCACTAGTCCTCTGGACTTCTTTAAGTGGTTACAGACAATACCGCAGTCATGTGATATATCAAGTAAGGGGGAATCAGGTTGTACTTCCTTTGCAGAGTAGCCATATTGGTTTGGAATATAACTTCACAGCACAGTCTCAGTCTAGAGGCATTCTACATTCTGTTAGAGTAAAATTGTCTGGCAGACAATCTAAGCAGTACCGGGGCAGACTCTCACAAATGGAAATTAGATCAGGGAGTCGTCCAAAATTTGATCCATCTGTGGGGAGTTCCTTACTTAGACCTCTTTGCATCCTTTCTGGCAAAGTTCTGTTCCTGGACTCCATGCAAGAAGGCCTGGATGACAAATGCCTTTTCTTTTCTTTGGACAGGAATGTTCCTGTATACATTTCCACCATTTTCACTAACACCAAATGTATTCCAGAAGATTCAGAAGGAATTCCCCAAGAGTATTGTGGTGATTCCCTTCTGACCCAGGCAACTATGGTTCTCTCTTTTTTTGGAAATGGCCAGAGGCAATTACCATAAACTTCCTCACAGAATGTACTCACACAAGAACAGGAGTGTTTGATACACCCTGGCATAAATCATCTTCAGCTTGACTTCTTGGATGTAGGGTTTTAATTCCTTTTTGGCACCTGTTTTCTGAGGACATGCAGCAGGTACTAATGGAGCCAGGAAAGCCTGCTTCTAGAAAATGGTATATTTGCAAATGGAAAATGTTTTCTAGTTGGTACCAACAACATAGCCTGCACCCACTCAGGGCTAGTTGTTGTCTGTTTTTACAATATTTGTGTGAGTTACTATACTATGGCCTTTCTTATTCTACTACCAAGGTTTATTTATCAGCCATTTCATCATGTCTGCCCTTGGATCCTCATCTTTCAAGGGAGTCTCATGTCAAAATGTTCTTCAAAAGTTTTTGCATAAGTGGCTTCCAGGTAAACCAGTGGCCCCTCCTTGGGATCTTAATTTTGTGTTAGAGACTTTGCTGACTTAAGGCCTAACATGGAAAACAGTTTTACTGATTGATCTGCCCTCTGTAAGAAGGGTATATAAGTGGCAAGCTGTTATGGAGAGTCAACCCTTCCTCATTTTCCATAGTGACAGGATTTCTTTGAGAACTAATCCTTCTTTTATGCCTAAAGTGGTATCAAATTTACTTTTAGCCAAATTATTCCTCTCCTCTTTTTTTCCCCGAACCAAAAAGTGAGGGAGAAAGGATATTCCATAACTTGGATATTCATATACAATTCAGGTACTATCTTAAGAGAACTAAATTTTTCAGATCTTTTGATCAATTGTTCATTTCTTGTGAAGGTAAGAAGGAGGCACATCCTGTGTTAAAGCAGACTGTTTCCAAATGGTTGTCTAAAACTATTACTTTTTGTTGTACTCACCATGGCAAATCTGTTCTATGCAGGGTCAAGGTCTACTCTACCACAGACTTGGGTTCATTTATGCCTTTTTGGAAAGGGCTGGATTCTAATAGAATTCTACTGTTATGGTAAGTTCAACTTACACAAATTTACTTTATGATCATAAGGCACTATAGTAAAATAGGATAAAAAATTATAAATAAAGTTATAATAATAATAATAATGATATTATCAATGCAACATGTCTTCATCTGAATTGCAGAATAGATGGTGTAATGGCTTGTACTTGATATTTTATATCAGATCTTGATAATGAATTTAAAATGGGTCTAATACTTCTTTCAGAAGAGTCATATCCTAAACTTACATGAGTGATATAGACATTTCAGAAAATGCACACACACATACATGCACACCACGTGCGAGTGCGCACACACACATACACATACACACACACACACACACACACACACACACACACACACACACACACACACACACACACACACATGCGCACACACACACACACACACACACACACACACACACACACACACACACACACACACACACATAAACACACTCATCTCTCAGGCAGGCACATTGTAAGAGTTGATTGGGCAGGTCTCTATTTTCCATTTATCTTTATGTGTCAACCCCAAGGTCATAGCACCTTAGAGAAACTATATACTATTAAGGGGAATACCCCTACAGAAAACTTATCTTCCTTATTCATATATCACTGAAATCTGTCAAACTGCAACTTCTGCAGAATTTAACCAACTCCAACCTGACAAGCAGAGTTTGGGAGACTAAACTCTTCCCCTATTATTTGCCCCTGTGTATGAACAGGTAGGGGTACTGTTTTCTTAAAAGTTTGTGTTTTTGTCAATATGACAATGGCTGAAGGCTGCAAGAACTACCTCTGTAGGTAGATGCTACCTTGCCAGAGTGAGGGCATGACTTTACAAGTCAACAAGAGTGACTGTTCCTCCAATAAAACAATTGTTTATCTTGCTCTTTTTACATGTTTCTCATCTTTCCTAAGTTGTACATAGCTGTATGTGGGGAAATATTCCAGCTTAATTTCTGGATGTTATCAGAGGTAGGATAAGCAAACATAGAAGAAGAGAAACATTGTACATCTGAAGAGAAACATTGTACATCTGTCTAATCATGATGAAGGCAATGGCCTTGCAAACAAGATAACCGTAAAAATGTTGAGTCCATGTCTACAACTGTTCCAGAAGTAATGGAGGAGATACAGTTATATGAGTTGCAGCAACTTTCTAGGAGCTTGCACAGCATGGGAGCAACTGTGATGGGGACAAGTTTGACAGGATATTGCCTGATGGTGCATTTGTATACCTTGTGATACAATTCTGAGACTGGTTGTAGGCTGTTGGTAGTTGACTGGATAGCCAAGGTAATTAAAGCTGATTTTGCACATCTGGGGTTTTAACAGAGATTTAAGGGTATAAACTGCTAGTGAATTTTATACTTCTCAGTTTCCTACTTTAGTCTCCATGTGATTGTTTGGAAGTCACTTATCCAGACCTTTTAACCATTGAGGTTAATCCTGAAAAACAGCAATCTCTTTGCATAGTTTATTGCACAATAGTAAGGGGCAACTCGATAGTCCTGAATTACTTTTTATTTATAACCCAGCAGCTAGTGATGTTATTAAGAATATTTTTTTTGGCATTGAAGATGAGCAATTACTCTCTGCATTTAAAAGTAGAAGCAGTGTTACCAGTCAGGTCAGAAACTGAGTAGCATTAAGCATGTTTACAAAATTGTTACTTTTATTTCTCAGTACCCAGGATAAATGAATCATTTGTTTTATGCATTTGATTGATTTTGGATAGTTGAGTGGTTCCAATAGTTTGTGTGGCTGTTAGGATGGAAAACAAATATAGGCAGCCATCTCTTCTGTAAATGTCTCTTGGCTATGAATAAAGACATTAATCATTTATTTTTGCATCACTTTGCCTTGTATTTTCAGTATCTGAGTTATATTCATGGCATTACTTAAAGTGCTGAAATTATAAATTGCATTTATTGTTTCAAATTAGGCTTCTGCCTTGAGGATAAATTCCTTGAGTGGCAGGAAAAAAAAAAAGACGAATGGCATAAAGATGAATGCTTTTCCCCACAGGAAATCATTGATGGTGCAAGTTCAAATTGTGCAGCAGCAGTGATTTACTTTTTAGGGAGTTTTCTCCCTGTTTGAATTGGTGTGACAATGGAGTTGGTATAAACAAGTTTGGGGGGTGCGGGGGGCTTGACTGTTGCTTGACAAAATAAAGGAGTTTTTCACCCTGTTGGTTTTCAGGCATTTTTTTTTTCATTCTTTTTAAATGTCAACTGAGATGGTGTAACAAGAAATAGCAAAGCTTTGAACTGCATAACCCAGGCTTCTTGCAATAAAGTTTTTATTTTCTTTTAGTGCTCTACATTATCATCATCATCATCATCATTATTATTATTATTATTATTATTATTATCATCATCATTTTTATTTTTAGCATCTGAAATCTATTCATGAAATAACTTTTACAGAAGGTCATGTTACCTTTGTTCAGAAGAAAAATTAATTAATTTTTCAAAACAAACTGCACAACCTGGACTTTTTGTATTGAAGTTTTTAACTGCATTACATTTTAGCTTCTGAGTTCTCTTCATGGAATAATTTATAGTACAGAAGATACGTTACATTTGTTCAGAAGAGAAAATAATGACTTTTGTACAGCAGGAAATACTAGTTTCAAACTATATAAGTTGGGCTTCTTTCAGAAAAAAAAATTTGCATTGGCACATTTTTCTAGATTTTTGTTTCCATGTTGTTCATGGAATAGCATAGTACATAAAATAGATATTACATTTATTTCGAAGATGATATCACTAATTTCTTGCAACAAGAAGTGGCACAGTTTAGAACTGTGTCTTCTGATTGATCTGTAAGCTTTCTGCAGGGGTACACTAACCTCAATCCAACCTTGCCTCATTCACTGATAAGTGTTACTGATCCTTATCTGTAAATGTACCCCTGCAGAGTGTTTACACACCAATCAGATGACAACAATCAGACACACAACATCATTTCTAATGCGAAGCATTATGAGAAGTGGTAAAAATCTTGTCTGTAATTGTTTAACTGAAATCACAAAAACAGTGTTTTCATCATTGTAACAATTCATAAACATTTTTGAACTTCCTTAAAGAGTTAAACAATATAATGATACCTTAATTATCAGTGAAAGGGTTGATGGGTTCTCTGCACTTGTGAATAACAGCAGCTTTTGAATGTGTTTTAATACTCATCCTTACCTCTGGTGTCGTTACCTAACATACATCACTATTTCATAACAATATACTCCACCTTATGACTTATTAGATGAATAATTTTAAATACAGTGTCTATGACCCATAACATAACACTAAGCTCATCTATATAGCTACGAGGCATACATTTTTTGTGAAATATTTAAAAAATGTGATTTCCAAATACTTTATAGATCACAAATGCGTTATTATCAGCAGGTATATCCTCCAGGAATACAATGTGCTATTCTAATTGTCTTCTAGTTACTTAAATGTATTTAATTATTAGTAGTGATTTCCACTCTATTTTACTAAACTACTCTCAAATAGCTCTGCTGTTCTCTGTCCTCCTGGCTTAGGCTTTCTTTAGATATAGATGACCTGCTGTCTGATACCACTGTTTCTCAGAGGCAAGCAGTTCATTTGTTCACCAAGTGAGACCCTGACTGGAGTTGACAGTCCTGCCACAAACCTTCCCAGTGATCTTTTCAGTCACTAGAGCATGGCTGATACCCAAGGACTGCTGCTAACCTCTGCAACCCATCCCCCCCTCACCATTCCAGGGAATTAAGTTCAAAGATGACATTAATGTTTAGCACAAATGTCATCAAAAGGAACAATCATGTATGTTTGCATAGCTTCCAGAACTTATTTATTCATAACTAGTTTATATTTGTAGTCAGTCTAGGAAGATAGTAGCACAGGAAGAAGACTGAAAACATGAAACAAGACAAGAAACATTTGCTTTAAAAGGTTAGGAAAACTTTTATATACATGGCATATCTTTTACATATTTGCATATTTCATTTCTTTTGTTTAAAATTAGATATGGTTATTGAAATAGACAAATATATTGTTGCAGTACAGTATGACAGGACATATGTCTATGCGCAGAGCTGTAGCTGGAGAAGATGAGATGGAACATAGGTTAGCACGTTGAAGTACTGGGACATATCCTGATACAAATAATTGAAATATATGCAGTTTGCAATGTTTATGTGTACATAGTGTAAATGCAGGCTTGCAATTGCTTTTCTGAACAAATTAATTACAATTTATGTGAGTTTACATTACATGAAAATTATTGTCTGCTTGTAAATCACAATAAGTTGTCAGACATATTATAAGTATTTATAGGCATTTATATACAGGAAATTATTTCAGGACTGTGTTCAGCTTATTAAATAATGCAACTTTTTTGTAAATTTAATATAGTCTGAAATGAATTACCTCTGAAAAAGATATAGGGTTACAAAATAATGTCTTGACTTAAGTTGCTATTTTGGCAGATTTGCATTACAGTGGTACACTGTCTCTTATTTTGACAGTACAAAACCAGGCAACAAAGGATTGAATAGACATAGTCAAAAATATTGTGTTCAATGCTCTCATATTATTCTTACAGTAATAAGTGAAACATTTTTGTAACAGTGATATTAAGGCACTTATGCTGTTTAGTATCTGTTTGTAAAGATGCAGACAAAAGAAAGTACAATTTGTATCCTTAGGATCTATTTACCAGATGCTTCCTTTGGGAGTATTGCAACTTGGCATATTAAATGGTATATGGTTTACTAGTATGCAATTAATGAGGCGAGCTAGCAGTTGTAAATACATAAATAATTAATAATTTGTGAGATATAGATACTAAGAAATGTTATGTAATTTATAACAGAATAGAAAGAAAATGTAATAAAATGATTCTAGTAAAACATGAAATAGTCACATAGTTTGCATGCATTACTAAAATCTAACTTTTGAAAAAATTAATGTCATCTTTTTGCATAGCTGTAGGTAAACATGATGAATAGCATGTTAAGGATACATTCATTTTATCTAATTTTTATTTTTTGTCATATTAACATTTTATCCAATATCCATTGTAATAGATGCTTTAATATGCAATGTACACAATTATGTGGCCCTATAATTCAGAAGGGAAGGAAGGATATTCATTTAACATAAAAGCTGTATGTTTAAAACATATGTAACACATACTGAGGTATATAGATGCATGGACTTAAAAAAATGCTGAGCTTATCTTCAGAAGTAGCTTGCTTTACTATTTTACATAACCTTCTTTCCACGGGTTAAAACTGGATACAGATGGCAAAGATTAATTATACAGCTCCATTCTTCTCCCAAACCACGATCAGACTTATGGTGCCCAGGTTCAAATATCACTCAGGGTTTAAGCTCACACCCAGGTAAGTAATATCAAAAGGCAAGGATGAACATTGTGCTGATGATACATTTCTGGCTGCAAAGCTCATCAGAGACACAAAATATAAAAGAATGTATGAGTATTAAAAAAAAACACAGCTACATAAGATCTTTTTATAGTATGAATCTTATGGAGAAATGTTATATAAAATTATGTAATGATCTGCTTTACTGTCAACAGAACATATCTTATGGTATAATGTAAGAATATTCAGTAGACTGCTTATGTATGTGGCCCAGGATAATGCAACTCGTTGTTCTATGTTTTGTGGTTTACGTGTTTACGTTTAAACATCCAAACAAAAAGAAACTCCAGCATAAATTACTAGTGTCAGAAGCCTGGTTTATAAATGCAATTCTAAATAAAACATATCTGTAATATGAAAGCTGCCAAATGCCGATACATACTTTTTATCAGAAATATGCATTTTTATTATGTTTGTTACATTACTGAGGTTATCATATGCATGCATTCTGATGAACACATTGACTTCATATGGATAACACCAATGTCATTAGTATCTGTTTTATCTGTTAGTAATATCGTTTGTCATGTAATACTTTGTTGACATTTGAAATTACATGTTTGTTTCATCAAAGTCTTGAATAATGTTTCAGTAAAGTGTCTGTTGTATTTTTTATATATGCTGTTTTGTAATGTTTATAAGGTTGGGTAGCTTTGAGTAAAGGGAAAAGGTAAGCGGTAAGCTTTGCTTTTTTTTACTTTCCCCTATTCTCTGAGGTTTTGTTACTTTTGATTCCTGACTTAGATCTGTTTTCTGTTTTCTGTTAAAAATTTACATATATTATATCGAAAGATTGAGAATAAGGGACAGGGCCACCAAAGTTAAAATGGTGCAGGGGGGTACAGCCACATTGCAAAAAATATGTTTTATGAGCATTCTGTGACGTTTTCTACACCAATGTTTGGTAACTGCTCCATTTTATTTTTAGATACTTAAATATGTAATATTGTGAGTCTTGGTTAATTAAGACTTTATGTTTCATTATAGACCCTAGTTACCAGCTAGCAGTATCCAGTATTTTGGCTAAACTTTAGAGACAATCTTATACAAACTATAGTTCATGGAAACTGTACATCTTTGTAGTGCACCATAGTTTTCTAGCAGATGATTTTGTGTGTGTGTGTGTGTGTGTGTGTGTGTGTGTGTGTGTGTGTGTGTGTGTGTGTGTGTGTGTGTATATATATATATATATATGTATATCTGTATATATATATATATATATATATATATATATATATATGTACATATATATATGTATATATATATATATATATATATATATATATATATGTATATATATATATATATATGTATATATATAGTAATCACTTAAATACCACAGTTTGCATATTTTTTCTTATACCATCCCAAACAGAGTTTGATTTTCTTAACATTCTTCAACAAAATTTATATAGCATAACTGATGATTCATTTTGATTGATTTTTTTTTCCGTTAATAAATATGTCTTAAAATGAGACCAGTAATACTACAACACTAAATGACTAATTGCACAATCCAAGTAGGACTGTATCAGTATTATTGCTTACAAATGAGCTTAATGGAATAGTCTTGCATTATTACTTTCAAGGCCATGATCCACACATGAACTATATCTCATATTACATACAAAGAGATTTTCATTCCATTAACAGTTCCATTAGGACAGTTTCATAGTTAGAATATTTTCTTTTAATTTATTGGTATATAATTTAAAAGGTCACTGTTATTTTTTTTGTAAATGGCTAATATTTGGAATAAGATGCTGAGCTGAAATTAAAAAAAAAATAAAAACATTCACTTGAACAGTCTAATTTTCATTGTTAAAATTAGAAGACAAATATGTATTCTTAAATGCATTTAATTGGCTCATTCTTTAAAAATTATTCTTAAATGCATTTAATTGACTCATTTGTGTATCCTCCTTTATCGTACTTGAGCCAAACAGATACATTTTTTAGAAATGTGCATAAAGCAGAAAGATAGTTGAAAATTAAAGCATCACCAGTCCTTCCTTACCAGTCTGTATTATATCCAAGGACTTTGGCTGAGCCGTGATAAGGGCACAGGTGCTACAAGCTTTACACAAAATAATAATAATAACATAACACAAAGTATTGACAGCAGCACATATAATGCATATGTATACACATTTTTCCTATCTAAAGAGTTAGCGAAATAATTATCCTGCAGAAAGAAGAGAATTGTTTTTGAACAGTGAATCCGTATGCTGTGTAATATATTCTACTGAAATAGTATTGGCTGTTATTTAGTAATAGACTCCATTCACAAAAATATGCACAATTGTTTTTTTATGCCTTTCAGCTTTTTTAAAGCTTCATTTTTGATGTTAATTGTTCTAGAAAGTTTTGAGTTTTTGAGAAATGCATAATTTTCCAACATTTAGTTCACCTGTTTTTTTTCTCTTGCGAATAAAAACTTTGAGAAATGTAAGCTCTGACAATTCCAAAAGACTGTATATTTTGCCACAGACCACAATTAGACTATTCTGTCATAAAACATACTGATGTTTATACAAAATGATTTGTAAATTAATTATAGTTTGGCAATATACTATTAACTGGAACAGTATTATCATGTAACGCAGCCTAAAAAAGTATTTTTGTATGAGTTGTAAGTTATTTGTTTTATGCTATATGTTTTGTAACCCAAGTAATTTATGCTAACCCTTGTGTTACCTGCTAAGACTTGGGTTGTAGCTGGAAACGGTTCTCAGACAGGTTCACTTAACATGTTAACAAAAGCAAACAATATTACTCCACATCTTCCAAAATAAAAATTAACATCTAGAGGATATTTCACAAATAACTTTTTTATTGCTTGAAAATAAGGCAGTTTCTAGACTGGATAATATAGGTTGTGTATAGGCTAAATGACAAAGAAAGTGTTTTGATGTGTAAGGTTAATTAACACTGATAATTTTAGGACTCATAAGAACTACATTATCAGGAAGAAAACATCAACAATGATAAGTTTGTTTGCTTGTTTGTGTCTTTCAGCTTTTCCCGGTTAGGGGTCGCTCCAGTCCGTTAATGATTGGTAGTTGATTTTTACGTGCCGAGTTACCAGCCCTGACGCACAACCTTCAACGAAGGTATGCCCATTCACGCATGTCTCCACGCAGATGATGCTCTGAGAATCGAACCGGACAGCGTCTTAATGTGAGGCGACAACGCTACCGCAGCACCACCACAATGATAAGTGACTTCACTAAATTAAGGCTGTCAAAGCAAGAACACAAACAAACAAACAATGCTCTCAAGTTATGAAGGATTATTAAATACTAAAGTAAATCATCTAATGAAACATATGATATAACTATTCTAAATCTGTACACACCTCTCAACTTATCAAACTCATTCTGGACAAAGACAAAAATAATAGGGTGACAAAGGCCTAAAATGAAAGACAGGTTTTACATATTGCTCATATAATCACAGAAAGTTGCTAGAATAATATGATTTGCATTAGTATTTATTTTCTAAAGGACATGACGTGTACAACTCAAATGTCTGTCATTATGTAGTGACTTTAATCCTCAATGATTTGCCAGAAACCTAAACATTTTAAGAGGAACAGGCCATAAATATGGGGCAAAAATCTGTCCATTCTATCAAAATCTGGACAGTTGAGAAATATGGGCATGTAAAAGAACTAGGCTGCTATTTAAGCATGTAGCCGGATATGTCTATTTTATACATTCCACCCAGCCAAAATGAAGCATTTGTATGCCCCTACTAGCTGTGGCTCCTATACAATAAACATGTAAAATTCTATTTTCACTTCTTAGCCCATAAAATGCTTTTGAAAATTAAGTATTTGTGTTAAACATGTGTTTAGAACTTTACTGTAGCATTAATTTAGACAGATGTTTTTCATACTGACCACTGGTGAAGTAGCCTAAGCTATATGTGTTACATCCTGCTTAGAATATAACACCTGCACAGCTCCCAAAGTTTCAGGGCAACTTCCAACACCCAAACAGTTAGTCAGCTCTAGCTGAGCTGACTGCAAAGACAGGTTTGCATATCAAGCCCTTCAGAGCTTTCCTGCTACTGAAGAGTATGCTCCTCTGAGGCTTTAAAGATCAATGTTCAGCTTGTGCTGTTCCTTTGCTGAGCAGATATGTTCCCTTTGGTGATAAAGACTTATTTATTAAAAAAAAACTTCTTTGTTGATAACACTTTCCTGTTCAGGAAAGTTATTTTAAAGCTAGGAGTTTGTATTTTAATGGACTGTTGTGAGACTGAATTGTACTTTTAAATGGGAGCGCTCTTTTTTCCTGTCAGTTTAAAAGTTGTTTCATGTGTTTAAAACAACCTTTTTTGTGGAGAAATTGTGTTTATTTTACTTTTTGGGTTTGGCAAATTGCTTGAAAGTGCTTTATAGTATATTTTTCCTTGAAAACAGTGACCTTTAAAGACTTTTAATTTTTGTCGTCTCTTGCCTCTTGTTTTTGCCAGGAAAGAGGCACCATTTTCAGCTTGACAATGGAATACACTGACAGCCCCACAATCTATCCTTCTTCCAGCCACAAAAAGAAAAAGTTAAGAAATAGCCTTTGCCACCACAGTAGACTTCAGTTTGCCTCAGCTAGAAGTGGGGACTCTGCTGTGGTCATTAGTTGTACCTCAGACCATTCATCTTTTACCCCAGATTCCTCTGTAATACCACCTACAGCAACTATGGATAATGTTGATTTATAGTGCATAATCTGTTGACTTAAATGTTATTAGCAAAGTTAAAAGTGCTTTATCTGGTGATTTAATTAGTTCAAGATTCTGCTGTTCTGTCCCTCCCTTAATTTTTCCATTTTATTTTACCTTTTCCAGTTCTCTCAAGTTCACTTCTGTGCTCCTTATTTCCCTACCTGCGTTTACAGCTACCAAACTGTCTCTCAACTTCAGAAACCTATACTAGAAAAAAATACAATGGGCTCATATAGCATTTGTCCAGAAAGTGCTCCACTGATACTTTAAAGTGTAGGTGTCATATTTTAAATAAATTGTACCAGTGCAACATTTCTGTAGACAGTATTGGCATGCACAGCACTGGAACAACAGCTGTTCACAGTGGTGGATTTGCTTCTAGTCCCTTAAAGATCTTGGGCTCCCTTATTATCTTAGTTCAGTAATTTCTTGTTCTTTGAGTTAATTTTGAAGTGTTTTTTTTTTATCAGCAGTGCATAACTGCATAACTGCTGAGCTGTATTTCACTAGCTTGGCATAATAGGCAGCCGGACTGTTACAGACAAAGCTACTTGGCAAATAATCAGCTCCTGAGATATATTTCTTACTTACCTGTAGATTATTTTTGTGATTGCTGTGCACAAGGTGAGTTCAACCCTCTTTGTTCGCCCTAACTGCACTCAGGTTCACTCCACTTTCCTACCCCACCCCCACCCACCCCCTCTTTCAGTACATTTATATACTCTTAGCCACACCCCTGTGCTCACTGACCAATCCTACTCCCATGCTTCCTCCTTCACACTTCCTTTCAAACAATCATCACTTCCTAACCCTATAGTATCTCTCTCCAAATGTCTCCTGTTTATTCACATTCAATACTCCTATGTCTTCTTTTTCCAACACTTTTTCTTCTTTCACATGGAACATCATTAAACCAGCAGCCATTATATCCTAGAACACATTAGACAACTAGCTCCATATTCTCCACACAGAATTTCTGTTTTAACATTAGCCCTAGCCTATATCATACGAATTATCTTCTTTCTGCAAATACATCTATCCTTTCCACCAACTATTCCTACATTAGTCTCCCTATCCCTTTGACTCTGTTCCCCACTATTTCACCTCTAAACCCTCTCTCATATTATTTACCATCTCTCCCATATCCTCTCTTCCCTCCCATCATCCATTTCATTCATGGGCAGCCTCTCCTAAATGCTCCAAAACTCTTCATATTACTACTCTAACCTTCCAAAGTATTTGCAATAAATCCTCTGAATTGAAAGCCTGGCTCAGTCACAGCAAAACCAAAATCCTAGCTGCTACAGAAACCTTTTTCAAACCTTCTATACAGGACTTTGAGTTTTTATCACCAAACTTTAATGTAATTAGAGCAGATAGGATTAACAAAAAGGAGGTGGCATTGCAATCATCTACCCCAATACCTTCAACATCTCTCCATTTAAAGATTCAGTCCCTCAATTCCAAAATGCTGAAATTCTAATTTCCTTTCTGGAAATCAACTACACTAAACTAACTCTGTATTATTGTCTTATACACCCCCCCTGGAAATACCATAACAGTTTTAGAAAATATCCTTTTCTGGATTTCCTTCACCATAAAAATGAAACAATTATTCTGGGTGACATGATTATTGATTGGACTGCCATTTCCTCCAAACAATCACCCTCCTGCATAAATTTGTTTCACTTCACCCAACTTATCTCCACCACTAGTAGGCATAATAACAGAACTAATGAAGACATGATCCAATACTGGATTCTAGTCTCTGATCCCTCCAAATACATAGCTTCAGGCACCATGTCCAATTCTATTAGTAACCATCTCCCAGCCTTTGCTTCCATGATTTTTCTTCCATCAATAAAGTCCATAACATTAAAATTGTCCGAAATCTTTCAAAATGTAACCCCTTCACATTCAATAGCATCTGAAAAAGCATTAAATGGAATAGCCTTAAAACTCTCCCTTTAGATGATGCCCTACATTACTTCAACAGCACCTTTCTAAATATCCTGGAGAGTCTGGCTCTTTACAGAACCAAAAGAATCAAAAGTAACCATGCCCCCTGATTAACAAGACCTAACAAAGAAATTATGACCTATACAAATAAAGTCTGGAATTCCTGGCTTAAATAAAAAAATCCATCAGACCTCATTCACTATAAACAGCTCTGAAACCAAGTTAAAGCTCATCTCTAAAGGCAAGCAGCAGTACTTCTACAACCAACAAACAAATAGGAAAAATAAGCCCAAAATGTTCTGGTCTTCTATAAATAATCTCTTAAACCCTGGCACCAAACCCAAACCCTGCCCACACCCTGACATGCCTCCTGAAGAAATAGCCAGCATATTTAATGCCTACTTTATAGACATCATTACCAATATTACTATCACCTTCTCTTTACCTCTCCCACACATTTCTATTCTTTCAACTGCTCCTTTTCATTCCCTCCCCCACAACATTCCTTTCCTCAGAACTTTCATAACACCTCACAAACCTTGGAACATGCTACTCTTCGCATTAATACTCCACCACCTAATTGCTCATAACAGTCCTCCCACCCTGAGTTCAACCTCTCTCCCATCCCCACCTCTTTCATCAAAAAATTAATTTTGAAATTAAAACCCTGTTCAAACTCAGCCAACAAAATCCGTGTCAAGTTTCTTAAAATTGCTGCAGATGCTTTGTCCTTCCCCATTAGCATTCTGATTAATAGAGCAGTCCTAGAATACTACGTCCCTTGTCTGTGCAAAAAAGCAGTCATACTTCCTCTACATAAAGGTGGCCTTTCAACTATCTCACTTTCAACCCATTACTATACTGTCTCCCATCTCTAAAATCCTTGAAAAATGTGTGAAAAATCAACTTTTAGACTATCTCCTAAAAAAAAAATCCTACAAAATACTACAATAAAATATCCAGGCAGCTTTTTCCTCTGTGGAGACATGGCTTCCCGATAATCACATTTCTCTAAACCCCCCCAAAAAAACAAAACTCATGATTTTTACACCTAAGAGACAATCACATACAAACAAAGGTGACCTGGAAATATACTCTCTCAACTTGATAAAAATTGAGCTAGTTGCCCACACCAAACTGTTAGGAGTAATAATCGATGAAAACCTCAAATTTGACTTACGTATTCAAAACAATATAAATAAGACCCATAAGAAGCTAGAGATGCCCTATAGACACAGTATGTTTCTCTCCCTACCATCGTACCACCACAAAACGACAATGTAAAAGAACAGCAACACCAACAGCCTGGTAGTAGAAAGCTAAAACAATTTGACAGATGCCTCGGCTCGAACAAAAAATGTTTATTTCATGTAAAAACCACCAAAAAATCACTGGTTAAGCACTTTCATCTGATATAGCCAGACTTCCTCAGAACAACTAAAAGGTGGTTACAAATTGTTTAAATAACCTTTTAGGCGCCAAAATCTCAGTCGACATTTAAACGAACAGTACACTGAATAATTTAAAACCATAAATACAATCCAGAACTAACTACCACACACTAGATTACAAATATAATATAATAAAATATAAAATATAAAATAGAAGATGAATACATAAAAAATACTACTAAATATAATATCATATTTTAACACTCATTTAGTGTATAAATATAGGTGCTGATATATCGTAATATAAACTAAACTTAATTCCCTGTAAAATTGAAAATACCAAACAAAGTACTGATGGTATAGCTTAACCATAATACTGTATAACATGAAATGTAAAACACATGTAATGAAGTGAATACAATTAATGCAATTTGTATTAAAAATTGTGTAAAAAATTGTATAAAAAACTGCAATAACAATGACCCTAAAAAACTGAATAATACAATCTAAGACCTACTAAACTACTTGGCCATAGTCAAAAAAGGCTTAATACTAATGTGGTCATTAATGCCCAGATATCTAGTGGCATCAGTAAGCATCTGCCATCTACTCTTCTTCATAGCTAAAAGAGCCTTGTAATTTCCTCCTACTGGGGATATATTAACTTGATCGATAATAACAAATCTAAAATGATGATTGTCTCCACTCTTGGCTATATGGCGATAAAGGGCATTCTTATTATCTTTGACCCTAATGCTATATAAATGGTCATATATACATCTCTTAAGCTGTCTCTCTGTTTTACCAATATAAAATGCGGAGCATGTCATACAACCAGCTAAATAAACCACTAATTTGGTTTTACAGTTGCCAATCCTACATTTGATATATGTCTTATTATAATTATCAAGTTTAATACCTTCCACTTCATTTATAAAATAACTTCCACTTCATTTATAAAAAGCCCTCTTCTATTTAATATGTTTGTTAATAATCTCCACCTGTCTATCCCGCAGGGCTCCTTAGTCCATTATGCAGATAACTCCACAATAGTTTGCTCAGCACCCGATACAAAAATACTACAATAAAATATCCAGGCAGCTTTTTCCTCTGTGGAGACATGGCTTCCCAATAATCACATTTCTCTAAACCCCCCCCAAAAAAACAAAACTCATGATTTTTACACCTAAGAAGCAATCACATACAAACAAAGGTGACCTGGAAATATACTCTCTCAACTTGATAAAAATTGAGCTAGTTGCCCACACCAAACTGTTAGGAGTAATAATCGATGAAAACCTCAAATTTGACTTACGTATTCAAAACAATATAAATAAGACCCATAAGAAGCTAGAGATGCCCTGTAGACGCAGTACGTTTCTCTCCCTACTATCTAAAGAAACTCTAGCACAATCATACTTTTTACCACCTCTATGGCCCACCTTTGCTAACCAACCTCAGTCTTGCAATCAAAATTAGAAATATGCTGTAATAAGATTGCTAAATTCACTACAACCACCCGCCATTCAACTCACCACTGTATTGCCCAAAAAAGTTACAATACCTGTTACTCCTCCAACTTACATTTACTCATACACTTATTTATAAACCACAATGCTGCCCTGCACTTAGCTCACTACTCACCCTCTATGGCTCTGCGTTCTGAACAACAACAGCTTCTTCATGCCCATAAACCTAAAATACCTGCAGGACAGTTATTATACTCATGGATCATCGCCAAAAAAAATGGAATATTCTGCCTACATCCATCCGCTTACAACATAACCCCTGCAACTTTAAAACTGCTCTTCAAAACCATCTTCTCTCCAAGTGAATATGTAACTGCTCAAGTTCCTCCTCTGCCATCACGTAATATGCATACTGAAACTAATCTGTCCATCTCCAGCTCCTATTAATGTATTTCATTTGCTTGCCTAAACCTATTGAAATTATAACTCTTTACTAGTAAATCCTTTACTTTATGCTTCCATTGCAGCTCTTGACCTGCACTCTCCAAAGCTTGTATTTGCTTTATAGTCTGTGTCTAGCTTGCATATGTTAACTGGTCTGATGGCCGGTACTCTAACCAATAATTTGCTGTTGCTAATATAAAGGCTGTATCTATTTTGTATGATTTTCATACAATTGTATGATTATTTTATTGTATAATTTTCATGCATTTTATTTTTGTAATTCTTGAAAACTGTTATTTTTGTAATTTGTGAAAACTGTTATTTTGAAAATTGTTTATCTCTGTTATATGTACAAGCTGGAACTTTTCTCCCTGGGCCTCCACTGAAAATGGGCTTTCACTGGCCCAGTGGACTTTCCCAGTAATCAAATGCCAACAAATAAATAAATAAAAGTAGCCATGTCTTCTGTTGCTGTTGGGGTCTCCTCAGTTGACAAAGGAGAGCCATTCTCCTGAGACAGGGAACAGCGAAGTCATTCTGTTTTGTCAGAATGTTCCCTATCCCTGGGAAAACTGCTACTGCTGCCATTAATAACACAGTTGGCCCCATTTTTCCTGCCAAAAAGAAATAGAAAACTAAACACCCATCTCCTCCTCCTTAAATTTCCTTGGCTGGGGTAATTTACTAGGTGTTGCTCAGTGTTTAATTCAGGCTGTTGATCCTTCTTACAATACAGTTTCTGGTAAAAGGGAGGGATAAATCTTTTCCTGAAGTGATTCAAGATTCTGAATCTGCACAGGAAGATGAAGGGAGAGATCATAGCTCTCAAGTGTACCTCATTATGAGGAATGTTCCTCATTTTGAGTCTTAAAATGTCCATGCTCCTTATTGTTCCACATTGAAAAGGTCTGTTACACATTCAGTGATAAGAATATTTTTCACTGATATCCATGGGAAATAATACTGAATCATATTAATTCATCAAAAGAATGCTTAGTGAGTATAAAGTAACACATTTCAATCTCCCTATGAGATTCATAGTTGAAGTTGTTAGTAAACTGTTAGTATGTGTTCCACATTTTGCCCATTTCTTCCACATTATGAAAGGTAATATTCCACATTCTGCAGATGGAAGGTTGAGAGCTATGGGAGAGAGACAGGGTACTCCTCAGATTTCTGACTGAGACTCAGAGGAAAGCTCAGTTTCTGATTCTCTAGTGAAAATTTATATTTCTCTGAGACTATTTCCAGAATGTGTCACTGTTTTCAGTGGTAGAACACTAAGGTTTCTCAGTCCCTCAGAAAATACTATGAGCTGTTACAGAAGGAATTTCCAGTATCATTCCTTATTCCTCCAGTTCTTTCAGGCCTGCAGGATGTGTGTGTGTGTGTGTGTGTGTGTGTGTGTGTGTGTGTGTGTGTGTGTGTGTGTGTGTGTATGTGTGTGTGTCACTGCCTGCAATTTTCCTGTTAGTTAGCCAGGTGCCCCTAAAAAAGACAGATAGGATGCATAAACATCCTCATTGTCTTAAGTTTTTATATATTCTTCCCAAACCTGACCTAGCAGCTATAGCTTGAGTTAATCCTACTGTTGTTAAACATTTAGTTAATTTCAATCCTAGTATTTATGATAAGGATGGGAAGATTATTGATAAGTATGGAAAAACATGTATGCTTCTGCAACTTTGATTTTTCAGAATTTTGAATTGTCAGGCTTATAAGTTAAGGTTTAATCTGACTAACTGTGGACGTTTTTTCGGCCTACAGTTTCTACTTGTGAGAAAAAAATCTGCTTTAAATAATTTTGTTTCTTATATTGCACAAGTCACTACTCATTGCCCACAGTATGTATATGATTCAGTTGATACTTCTTTAAGAGCTTTGGCCTCTTTTCCTGTGCTGAGGATGTTTGCCTGGCTGTGTTTTATTTATTTATTTAGTTGACATTTGTTTACTGGGGTAGTCTGACTGGATTGCAGAATCTATGTTCAGAGGAGGCCTGGGGAGAAAAGCTCCACATATAGACATATCTGAAACTCATAAACAAGTTTACATTTTTGCAAGGTACAGTTAATTTAGGAGTACAACATGCCACATAGTAAAAAACACCTTTACAATGTACAGCACCCAGATGTTGCTAAGAATAAGATTTTAAATTCTTTAGATAGAGATTTAGTTTTTGGACCCTCTGATGCAGAGGTGATCAAAAGCCTGATGAGAGTGGCAAGTTGATACATAGAACTTCTAAGGTTTTTCAGCCCTCCTTTTCCAATTTTTCTAAGGGACTTTCTAACCCCCATCCAAGTTTGGGGAAAAAATAAACAAACAGTTTTAACAAAATGTAAGTAAACAGATATTTAAGAAGAAATGGCAAAGGGGTTCCAAAAAGAATTCAGGAACCCATCCAAAACCAAAGACAGTCCAGGATGACTATTTAACGGACCTTGCAACCCCCTCCCACTAGACAGTCCCTTTCCCCTTTCCATAAAGTCTGAATCTACACTTCTTTTTATTAGCAGATAGTTTCAGACAATAGATTTCTGAAGAGCTTTCAAGGTTCCAGATGGCAGTGGGAGGAACTTCTTTCCAGGGAGTAATCCCTCATTCAGTGGACCACCTGTCCTTCATCATGTGCTATTCTAGGGAGTGTTTTATAATATCAGTTTGATTGTGTTTGCTTTGTGTCTTGTATTGACCATTTCTCAGTGTGTGTTTTTAAGTGTTAGATGGAGTAAAATTAACTCATTGAGGTAAAACAAAATGCCAATAGCCACATGCAGTGCATTCACCTTTGGTGTTAGAAGATAAGACGATAACATACCCACACCAGGTACTTGGATTAATTTTCCAGTACTGACACTAAAGGGAGTGCTGCATTTCTGAGTGTGCTGTCCTTCGAATAAGATGTTAAACTGAGGTCCCATCTGCCTGAGTTGGTTGTACTTAGATGAGTGTAAAAAAGATTCCATGACACTTATTAAAAGAGTATGGGTTGCTTTATTTACATCTTTCACACTATTTTTATTATTGACATTATATACAAATATTGGCATTATTTACATCAGGGGTGGGCAAACTTTTTGATTCGTGGGCCACATTGAGTTCTAACATTTGACAAAGGGGCCGGAACAGGAGCAGATAGATGGCATGCTTTGAAAACATCACCTCATTGGGGGAAAAATACACATCTTGGGATATGGAGAAAACATGTGCTTTAATTTCCAATGAAAATGAAGAAAAGCATTACAATAAAATCTCTGACTTTGAAATGAGTCTTTAAACACTGAAAATCAAATAAATGACCATTTTATTTTAAAGCACTGAAAGTTCTGTTATCCTTCAGGATATCACCATCACTCTCCTCCTGACTGTCTTTTTTTTCAAAAACGGTAGGAGATGCAGATGTACTTGTCCTGTTCCTTTTATTCAATTTGTGGTGTAAGTGCTCACGCCAAGTGTGAGCAAACATGTATGTGTGTGCATGTGTGTGTCTCTCTGCATTTGTCTTGAGATGAGCTGAAGACACAGAAAGTTTCATTACATTGTACCACTGAGTCTGTGCATTATAATTTTCATATGCTGTTTTCGTCTCAAAGTCATTCTCTCAGAAATCATGCATTTGGTACAGGAATATAATAAAAACAGTAACTTTTTACTGTAAGCGAGAAGTACAGAACATCTAAATAAAGCCTCCAGTTTGTCTGTGGCTGTCTTGTATTCCCATTCCTCATCTCTACATTTACATTTTATTGGAAAAGTACTTAATTTATAATGTCATATTTCTAGTGTTAGTGGGTGTAATGGTGACAAAGGGAAGTTTTTCTCTGCATGTCTGATAACAGGTACCTGCATCTCATTTGTAGTTTTTAACTGCATTTCCATAGGAAGGACAGCACACTCAGCATAGAATCTATGATCGGTGTTCAGTGAAAAAATATTTAGTTGTCCACTCCTTATTGAACACTCGACATTCTCTGTCCACTTTCCTTTTCTTGGGTCTGCTCATCTTCATAGAGGGGCGGTGGGTCAAAGGGTAAAGTGCAAACGTGGAGTAATAGGCCTACGCTTCACCTCAACAAAGCCAATATATCTAGAGTGCACCATTTAGTGAGGAAACATCAGAATTGCAGGGGAAATAAAACATTAACAAGGTTAATTTATTAAATTATTTCAAGTTTGGCGGGCCGAATCAAAACGTTTAACGGGCCGCATGTGGCCCCCGGGCCGTAGTTTGCCCATGCCTGATTTACATCTTTCATATTTATATTATTCACATTATATACAAATATTCACATTATTTACAAAATTTTACATCATATAGACTATTTACATTGTTTGCAAACCATCTTCACGTTCTTCTTTCTTCATTTGATATAATCTAATTTTCTTCTTCTTTTATCTCTCTCTGAAATATTAAAAAATGACATAAAATAATATAATTTTCCTATTAAAAATACATTCATCCACTCCCCATTTCTCCTTAAGCACACTTCCTTTAATAGAGCTTCATTTTCTGTATTTTTTTATATAATAAGCTTCCATATCTCCTTTTCCATAACATCCATACAATAATACAAGAAAATCTTATCCCATTTTTCAATTTTACCTTTGCTTTCATTTCTATACTTTCTGTATAGTATCATCTTCATATGTACTTTTTCATATCCATTCCACTTATATCCATTTTTTAAAAAAGTAGTATTTATACAATTCAAGAAAATGTTCTGTTTCTTCTACATTACATTATTTACATTTTCTCACTTTCAGCACTTTATATTTCATATTCCTTCTTACAGGTATCTTATTTAGCAATAACCTCCACATAAAATCACTCGCTTTATAAAAATTGTCATATATTTTTGTTCTTCTGTATATAACTTTTTAAAATCTTCCCTTATGTTTTTCCATGGTTATTCTTCATTATATTTTTATATCATTCCTTTGTTTTAATATCACATTTTCTAATCTCTGTTTTCCAGAAATTTGTTTTATTCTTTTATTTCTGCCGTTTCTTTTTTTCCATTTCTTCATTCCATATTACCTTATATCTCACATTTATCATTTTGCCATAGTATTTTTCTTTGTTTCTTAAACTTTCTTACTCATCCTGAGCAAATGCATGGAGATCAGGCATAAAATATTGGTTTTCAAATTGAATCCTGCTGCTTCTTTTCTATTATAAGTTATTTCCTTTCTCAAAGGATTTAATCTTATACCCCAAACAAAAAAAAAATATATAAAAAATAGCCATTATACATTTTGTCATATTACACAGAAACATATACGCTCCACCTAAGTATGTTAGCTTTCTAATACATATGCATTTAACATATACATTTTTATAACAAGTCAGGGTAAAACGTTTGTAACATGCAGCCAATTTTCTTACTTATTTTAATTTTTCTTTCCCTTGTTCTATTGCTCATTCATATTCCCCAAATAGTATACTTAGTATATTCACTTCTTTTTATTATATTTTATGTTTCTTACTTTGTCAAATTCTTTATTTTTAACTCTCTTTAATTGCAGTCCAAATTTGTTTAGAAGTATCTCAAGTCTTACTATTACCTCATTCTTCAGTACCATATTTCTTGAAACTACAACCAAGTCATCTGTATATGGCATGCATATTGGTACTTTATCCCCACTACCCAACTCCAATGTTGCATTTTAACCCATATTCACTTAATTACTTCATAGCATTCATTACCAAAATAAACAGAAACATGTTTAAGTGCTAACCTTGCTTTACTCCCCATTATAGTTTTACTTGTTTGTAAGCCACCCATTTACCATCACCCTTACCCCCAAGAATTCATATATCAAGTTTTTAGTACTTACACTGTTCTTTTGCCTGTACTGTATGCCTCAAGTATTTTTCACATTCCCTCACCACTAGCTCTGTCAAAAGCTTTTGCAACATCACATTACTATTCTTGCTTTTTATTTCCTTCTGTTATTAAATGTATAACTTTTTAAAAATAATTAACATCTTTTACTTTTCTGAATTTAACACCCAAAACACCATCATCTAATACTTGATTTAGTATATTCTGTATTCTTGTTTTGCAAAATTCTCATAAGTATTTTGTAATATGTGTTTCCTAAAGTTATTGGTCTCCAATTCATTATGTATTTTCTGTAATCTTTTTTTCATGTGAATTCTATCACCCCATCACATATTTCTTCTTCTTTTCTTTCTTCTCTTAACCATTCATTTAGTTTATGGAAAAATATTTAATCTTTACTCATATCTTTATAAAAATATATATTCCTAGTCCAGTTGGATGCGGTGCTTATTATTCTGTTCCTTCCCTTATTATTTCTTGTAATTATTTTACATTTATTCCTTTTTCTAATTCTTCTTTTTCCTCGTGTTATTTTATAGCTTTCCATACTTTTTATTGCACACCTTTTTTTTTTATACATTTCATAAACAAAATTCTTAACTGTCTTCATAAATTCTTCTTGGGTATATAAAATAATCCTTTTTCAATATAAATTGTACCTATTTTTCATTCTCTTACTTTAACCTGTTTTCCTAATCATGGAGAAACTTATTTTTTTCCCTTAAAAATCATCTAAATATTAATAACATTTCTCATTATGTTTTTATATAAATTTCTTTCCAAATCATTTATATTTTTACTTTGTTTTTCAACTTCAACATCATTCAAAATTTCTGCATATTTTTTCTGATTCTCATTTTTTTCAATATTTAAATATGTATTTTATTTTACATATAACCCACCAGTAGGTCCAGTGTCTGTGTTATTCACATATAGTTATAAACTCATACTGCAACTTCTCTTTTTCTTGTTTTAATATAATATTTTCATTATCATCCACTAAAACCCATGTTGCTTTATGATCAGAACATTTTTGTCTTCCCACCTCCAAATATTTCCTGAGATATTTTGAGTATAAAACATAATCTGTTTCTTTTTCAAATATATCTATCTGATAAGTTTGGTTTCTTTTTTCTCTAATGTTAAATCATCACATTTAACAACTTATTTTGTAAGTTATGTATTGAATTGTCTTTCATTTTTATTTTATTAAATTATAAATATAGTCTCATTTCATAATTATTGATATATTCACCATCACAAACTTTTTTTTTATCTCTTCTATCATTTTTCCCTCTGTCATATTGACATATGAATAACAAGTCTTACTACTCTTTCCCTTTTCCATATATCACATACTACCAGTCTTCCTGGTATAGCTCTATTATGTCCATTAGTTTTACTTCTTCACTTTTTATCATAACTGTAATATCTGAGCACATCTCACTTCCTACGGGCCAAAACAATTCTTCCCTCTATGCCACTCCAATATTTTCTCTTGTCTCTTTTCTAATGCATCTAGTATCTAGCAAACATATAGGGTCTGATTCCAAAAAAACTGCTGTCAATGTAAGTGACCACTTACACTGAGAGCAGGTTTGGAATCTGGCCCCCATTTAAGCTTCATTATAGATAATCCTTACACCAAAGCAAGTCACTTACCCTGACAGCAGCTCTTTTGGAATCTGGACCCTAATGTCCATTTTTATTGTTTACACTATTCTGTTAATGTCAAACCTCTAACTTCATTTCTAATGCTGTTTACATTTACTGCTAGTACCAAAAAATTACACTTTTCCTTGTGGTTGCAACTTTTCTTTTTCTCCTTCTCACTTTCCCCAAAGGATTTTAGTTACTCTTGCTTAATTTTTCATCTGTCTCCCTTATCACTACTTAGTATATCAAACATATTTTGTATCTGTACTTTCATATTAGTTTCTGTTATTGCCTCAATATTCTATATGGCATCTTTATCCAGTACTGCCTAATTATCTATCTCATCTTCTCATGATTTGTAGCTGCACGATGTTGCCCTAACTGCATTTTATCTGAAAAGTGTTTTTCTTCCTCTAGCCTTTCTACCTATATCAATGAAAAACCCATCCAAAAATGTCCTACATCAATTCATTTCCAACACTTAGATTAATAACTCCTAGTTGTATGACATGTTTCTCCACATTGCCTGTATCTCATCATTTTGTATTCCTGACCAAAATCCTTCTGCACAAACAGCATAGCTAGGGTGCAGCGAGAGGGGTAACTGCCCCATGCACAAAGTACTGGGGGTGCAATCACCATATCCTGATATCAAATGCAATACTTTTTTTTTTAAAGCCAGTATTGCATTTGCAGTCAAACTTTAGTACTGTAGGGCTCTGTATGTGGTCTAAACTGTAGCAACTGCTTTTTACAGTTTAAAAGAAGAAATATGGTTTAAATAAAATATGTTGAAGGAGGGTTACAGCAAGGCACAGAAACAGGACTTGAATGACGGCGTCAGGAGGGAGGGGGTTGGGCATGTTGTGCATCTGGCTACCTGGTTGGTATGCCAGGAGAAGGAACATCTGTTTTTTTTTTTATTTCTCAGTGGAAGAGCTGGGGGGGGGGGGGGACAGTAGATCTAACTGTAATAAGATGATTGCTTACAATGTAGTGACTGCCTTATTACACTGAAGTGCTTTATTTTTATTTTGCTCTTGACTTGAAGAGCTGAGGGGGGTGCTGGTTCTACTGCCTTAGTTATAACATCTGCTATATAATACCATAAGAATTATAACACCACTTCTCCAACTTCATATCTAAGAAATGGAATGCTCTACCCCAAGATATAGTATCTCATTCTTCCTTAACAAAGTTTAAACAAATGCTAAAAACTCATCTGACAGGAACATGGCTATGCTCCTGCACCAGCCCTGGTTAATTCACCCTCAATTTCTGAAGCTAACTAACTTACTTGTCTCAATGAAAATAAAAAACTACTAAGTTCAGCATTCTGAGACTCGCATTTCTCAACACCTGCTTATTCTGCAACCCTATATATCTATGTTGAATGTAATATTCTAACTGATATGTTCCTGAAGCGAAATTACCCTTCCAAATTTGTCTATGATATTTTGAATTAAGTAACTACGAAAAGAGTTAATGGTTTCTTTAAGGCCATTTTGTCAAGTAATATAGTGGAGGTCGATTTAACACTTTCTCCTACGCAGGAAAATGTTTCGTGTATTGAAAATAGGAGGCTTATTGAAGCAAAAAGGTTTGATTCTGCCCTTTGTTATATAACTACATTTAGCTTTGACTCCAGAGAAATTGTGTCAATCATTCGGAAAAATTGGGATTTTATTTTAAGTAATCCTATGTTAGTTAAGAAATTTGGGACTTTTCCCAAATTTGTTTTTAAGAGGAGTAAGAACTTAAAAGAGTTACTGCAGATGAATAACCCTGACATACGGTTTAATAAAAGGTTGGGGATGTATTCATGTGGTTTCTGTAACAGATGTAACCTTATTAGGGTTGGTCAGACTTTCACAATAAGGGGCAAGAAGTATACTATTAGAATGCCCCTTAACTGCGAAAGCAAGGCAGTGGTATATGCCGCTTTCTGCAACTGCTGTCCCTCTTTCTATATTGGAAAGACGGACCGCAGATTGCGTGATCGTATGTACGAGCACCAGTATGCCATGAGAACAGGAAATCTCAACAATGCCCTGTCTAAACATTTAATGGATTTTCCAGGACATAGTTTTTCTTTCATGGCGATAGATCAAATTACTCCATCGATTAGAGGGGGCCCTTTCTCACTATTGCTGGAATTGAGGGAATTAGAATGGCAGTTTAGAACGGATGCCTTCCATGCCCCTGGTCTAAATGATAATTGTAATATTTTACCTGTCCTAAAATTAAGAAGTTATTTACGTTGATTTTTTGATATGGTATACAAGAGTTGGATGTTCTGGTACACACCCATGTGTACACATTTGGTCATTAAATATGTTTTTATATAAGTCTTATGAATAAGTTGATAGATATAAATGTTTATTTTTTATTTATTGTTTGTCCTTCTGGATTTATGAATTTTATTTAGGTTGTGTGCCCATTGTTATGGATTACTAAGAATGAAATGTTTATATTTTTAGGGGATTAATATGTTTTGTGTCACAAACATATGTATTTTTATGTTAAAGTTCTTTTTGTGATGGTTTTTAAAAATGGCTATTCAGTGACATCACTTCCTACTAGTATTTAAGCCTGTTTAATTAATTGCTTTTACTTGATCTCTGAGGAAGCCAAGCTATTTAGCAAGGCGAAAACGCTCAATAATAAATTCGCGTTCAGCTTTACTTTTGATTTACTACGAGTGTTTTATTCTGCTGGAGCAAGGTTTCGTGGCTTTGTTTTCGTTTTTTACAAGTTTGTTTCTTTTTTGATTGTATTAACCCTATATATCAGCTAGACGATAAATCTCCAGTGTATAATGTTTCTCCAACCTAGACTTAGTATGTAGAACTACAAGAGGACCTTCATAATATCCCTTACAGATAAGACTATGTACTATGTTGCTATCTAAAGTTTAAAATGCAGGGTCATCTCTGACCACTACATTTTCCTCTAAATACTCTAATCCATACCTTTCATTCAACTAAATTTACTATCAGTCTTTCTGTACCACAGTTTTGTAGATTGTATGTTCGTTATTTTATTTCTATAATTCAAACTATAAATATTATCGTATTTATATGTGACAGCTGGTATCACTGTACTTTATATTGTTGGTTTTTACTGTCATTTATTTTGAACTGTAATGTAATCACATTTGTGTCTTACATGTGAAGCTTTTCTCCCCGGGCCTCTGCCAGAAAAAGAACCTGTGTCCATTCTGACTTTCCTGGCTACCAAATGTAAAATAAATGAATAAATAAATAGCACCAGAATGGTATCGAAGGGTTACTTTTCTTTTAAGGAACAATGCCTTCCAATCTTTTGCCCACTTTAATGTCACCTATTGTGACAAGTATAAACTGAATTCTCTCTCTCAAATACATTTTCTTGACAAACATTTAAATTGGTGCTACAGAAAATACCTTCAGAAATAAGAAACCTTTGTGAAATGTGAATCATGCATGCACGGGGATCATCAGGGAATGAGTTATTGTTCCCTCCATTGTATGCTGGATACAGCATTTTTATGAACTGTTTGTTTCTTCACCCGAACAGCAACATGTAGAACTCAAGTGTATACTTTCCTGACTGGAAATTTCTTTAATCAGTAGCAAGTCAGTAATAATGTAAAAGCTTGTACTGTTTCTGTTTTAGTACTCTTGTTTACATAGTGCAAACTGTACTTTTCTTCACGTTTAACATACACAGTATTACTTACATCGGTTAAAATGTCCATGATTCATCTATAACAATTACTCTGATGGCAATGCCTGCTGCTTTGTTCCTTGCCACAGAAAGATTACCATTTATCATGTGCCCCAGGTCAGCCATACCTTATTTTATAATGGTTGCTGTGTCTTAATATTTTAAAAAAATATTCATTATTTTCAGATAATGCTGTGTTGCTAAACATCTGACACCATTTTATCCTTTCAGATTGTGGTGTGAAGGCAAAAAATATATTGTATTGTGTAAAATGAATAGTAACAGCAGACCAAGAATATTATGCATGGTTTGAAAATCAGCTAGCACAATTGCAGTTTAATCTAACAGAAATAACTTTCCTTTTTACAACTAATACTGGAAAATGTTTACGGAGATCAATGCTCATATTTCTAATTATTTTCATTTATCTCAATGATAGTATTTTAGCATATTAATAGTTCATGGAACATCTACTTCCTAGCTATAACAGTATTTCAGAAATGTATGCCCCACATTTTCTACAACTCTACTATCTACAGGGTAAGCAGAAATAACCTCAGTGCACAGGGTCCACTGAAATGTTTTTTCCTTCTGCAAGGCACCATAGTATTAACTATGGAAAGGAAAACATTACCCAGGATGGCATAGATTTGGCCATCTGATCTGTTTAAGACAACAGGTAGAGTCTAAGGGCTGAACATCCTCATATTTTGTAAATTAGTTGCAAGGAAGCTCCATTTTGACTTTGCAGGCAGAAAGCAAACTAAGTACTGCAATCCCTGATTGTCTTATTCAGTACCACAATCAATGCAAAGCTGTCTTGGATGGATACAAATTATTCACAGGAGTGTATTTTCTCTGTTAGAGACTTTGTTATCCTTATGGTAAGCAAAAAAGTTGTACAAGGCTGTAATGTTCCACAGGTGGGTATGCAGAATAATTATATGAGGATTTCCAGTCTTATTAATATTGAAGCATAACCAAAAGAAAGTGTTATTAACTGTCTTAAGTCAGGTAGGATATACATGTAGGTGACAATGAGGGTTCTCTTATAATTCACCATAACAGTTATATGCAGAGTCCCTGTTGGTGCTGAAGAGGGAGATGCTGAAGAAGAAGAGAACAATTTAAGATTTAAGGTTAAATTATGGCAACTCTTACAGCTCCCATATATATGCTGTCATACACAGACATGCTGTAGACAGGGTACAAAATTTCATTTAATATATGGGTGAATCCAAGTTTGTGTAATAGCTAGCTTATCTGGTTCATAATTGCAGAATTAAACACTGTGAACCTTCATACATGTCAGCATAGTTGTTTGGCTTTTTCATTTATGGCTCTAAGGATTGTTCAGAGGAAAGTTAGTGAGAAAAACCCAAGTCAGGACTGGACATCTCCAGAAGATAAAGTAATACTATAAAATGTAACCTTGTCTTGTGCATAAATGGAATATAGTTATGGTATGTATTAAATGACACTATGGTTATGGGATTTGACATTGGCTCAAGCAGTCTTTATTCTTCTGAGCATGCAGTGTATCATTATTATGTCATTCCCTTGCAGTAAGAAAGCAGGAGACAGCTACATTGGATTGTTAATTATGTGATGTAACAGCTGCCCTTGATGAGTAATCCCTCACCAACTTCTTGCAGAATTCTACTTTGGCTAGCATAACAAAATGCAGTTTCCTAGCAATTTGGATGTTATATATTTTTTTCAACTGGTTTGACTGCTTTACTTTGGAAAATGCAACAAACACAAACAGCTCATCTGTCTTTCTGTGGTTTACCTGTGAATCCGAAAACAGGAACAATATGACCATAACAATGGTGTCTCCAATTATTTTCCTTATTCTAAGGTTCAGCTATATCAGAGTTAGTTTATAAGTAATAGGGTGAGGGAGGTCTGCAAATGTAATATTCTGCTGGCAGATGTTACATGCACAAGGTATTACATTATTCCAGGGCAATAAATTAATGTCAGCAGAATGCATCATTTCAAATGCCTAAAAGATTACTTTGCTCCTACTAAAACTGCCATCCTAGATTAATGTCATAAATGTAAAACCTCTTTAAGAAAAAGCCCAATTTGCATTTTGAATTCCAGTTAAGTAGGACAAAGTGATCAGGCTAGTAAAGCTGGTGTCAACATTTTGATGGCACAGAATGAAAGATGTATCTCATAGCTTAGTGCAGAGTGTTAACATTATGACTTGATAATGAGCTTTCTCTTGTGCTGCGGGTTTAATTCCTTCAGTCTCCATTTGCCTTCTGTGTAGCTCTGAGCAAGTCTTTTTAACCAGACACCCCTACAGATAGACTCTTGTGCTTGCTTATACCACTAACTTGCACCACTTACTCCTTTCAGATGTTTTTCGGTGTATGGAGAACGAGTTGGTGTAGTTGCTAGTAGATAATCAGACAAGGTGTTAACTTGAAAAACTGAATGTTTGGATTGGTTACTCTGCTGACACACTGAGATATCAGGATTTGAACCTCTGATCTACTCTGGGGTTCAGAGGTCATGTGCAATAGTAAATTCATAGTGCTCAATGCCAGTCTGAAGCTGTTAGCTTCACATTGTCTAGCTTTTTTCCTTCTGAATCAAAGCAGTTGGAGAAAGGCACAAAAAAAGACCCTGGTACCACCAGAAGGCATTTGTCTTCAATGCCGTGTGCCTTGGGATGTCCTCCATGATGTGTCTTTGGGGATTGTTTGACTTCAGCCTTGTTAAAGTGCTTATCCGCTAAGTGCTGTGCAAAATACAAACCGAAGCAGCAGAATGCAATATAATTGGCATGCATAAAAATGATAAATTCAAAAGATTAATCTGAAACACTGAAACACTCATTGTCAATTAAAACCAAGCCTGTAGCAAACCCAAAAGTTTTGGTTTCTCAAACCAGTTGCAAAGCAATTTCAAAAAGTACTCCATAACATTGCCAATTCACAAAAATAGCCATAGCCCTGCTGTAGATGCAAAACAAACAAACAAAAAAAACCAGCATGTCCAGAAAAGGAATTGTTCTCTTTGCAATTAAGACTTCCCATTTCACAAAAAAAAAAAAAAAACAGCAACAGAAGGATAAAGACAGTGGGGATTCTTGATTCAACATTCCTGAAGGCCAGAAACATCTGGAATTAAATCTGGGAGACTGCATTCAGTGCAAAGGATCACAGTTCTCTGGATCTCTAAACTGCAGGCCAGATCCTGCATACTGCAGTACCATGTCTGCTACACTGCTGCAATATTCCAGGCTTGAAAACTCTCGGATGTAACACTGTGACAGAACAGTAAGGTACAATGTTAAAAATGATATGTACAATGCATCCAACAGCAGATTCAGGCAACCCACTAATAAGATAATCATGAAGTAAGAAACATAAATGCACTCAGAGTCCAGAAGCAGAAATAAAATATGAATCTGATCAAAGCTGCTGTCCTAGCCAATAAGACATCTACCATCTTGGACATTAGTCTTATAGTTCTTGAACAGAAGTTTGGAAGTTGTGCATTTTTCAAAAGAGCCACCTGAGGGCAAATCCATTTTTTGCAGTATGGAACCAAACACAGATGCATTCATGATCCATTTGTGGTCCCAGAGATGATCCTTTTCAGTACATCTGCTACCAAACTGAGATGTCTGAAGGGACATGTCCTATAGCACATACCTGTCCAGTATATTAATTAGGTATCACATGACTGTTATGTTGTCTGTTTGCACTAGTACATAGCATTTCCAAATAGACCCGTGAAAACATTCAGGTCCATCCACAATGCTTACATCGCCTTCATACAGATATGTGATCATGATAAGAGAAATGATAGATCCCATGTCAGATCTAACGATCATGTTATTTTGTTAGATCATGGCAACTTTATTTGCCCTTGGATGAGGCTGGTGGTCGATCAATATCAAAGGTTCTTGATTGTCTGTGTGAGCTTAAAACATGGATGGTGGAAAATTTTTTAAGTCTTAATGAAGGTAAGACAGAAGTAGTGCTCTTTGGTCCGAGTCGTTATACTGATTCTTCTTTGGTTAATTGTGGTGAATTGACTCCATATTTGAAGGACTCTGTTGTTAATTTGGGAGTAAAGATGGATAAAGATTTGTGTTTTAGGGGTCATATAAATGGGGTTGTAGCATCTTCTTTTTATCAGCTAAGACGTTTGGCTAGGGTAAAACCATTTTTGTCTAGATGTGATCTTGAAATTGTGGTGCATGCATTTATAACTTCACGTCTAGACTATTGTAACTCCATTTTATTTGGAGTGAGTCATGGTGTCTTATCCCGTTTACAGCTTGTTCAAAATGCTGCTGGGAGATTTTTGGAAAGCAAACGTAAGTTTGATCATGCTATGCCCATATTGGCAGCTTTACATTGGTTACCTGTTTTATATCGGATTCGTTTTAAAGTTCTGTTGTTGGTGTTTAAAGCTCTGAATGGTTTGACTCCAACATATTTATCTGAGGCATTGCATCCTTATGTCCCTACTCAGGCACTTCGTTCAGAAGATTTGTCCTTGCTTGTGGTCCCTAGGTCATGACTAAAGATGAGGGGAGATAGAGCTTTTTCAGTTGCAGGTCCAAAACTTTGGAATGAGCTTCCACTTTATATACGGCAGTCTTCTTCAGTGGCAGTTTTTAAATCAAAGTTAAAGACTTATTTTTATTTGGTTTTTAGTAGTCTGTGATGATTGTTTATGTTTGAATGTTATTTTTGTATTTTGTGAAGCACTTTGGTGGCATTTATATGTCTGTAAAGTGCTATATAAATAAAATTTGACTTGACTTGTCTTCACCATGTGCCCTGGACTGATCCAGCTGAACACTGGCTCCCCAAACATAATCTGAGGTAGCTGTAGTAATAATTAGAGACTATATGGCTTCATATCTCTGTCTAAAGTCTGTGTGCATTGACTTACCAATGAAGACGTTAGTGCCAACTGGGTAGAGCTATAACTAAAGTGGAGCAAAGATGGCAGCTGTCTTAGATGCAGACTGACATGGAGCATGATCAGCTGGTACTGATGGTGCAGGTGTGCAGTAACAGCGCTGAATTTATGGAACCATGAGGATACTTAGTGTGAAATTAGTGTGTGGTTAAGTGTAGCAAGCTGCTTGCTACAGTTTCTGCTCCTCTTCTCCATTTCTGAGCAAAGACAACGATAATCCATTTCCCTTTGTTCTGAGGCAAACAGAGGTTGCTGTGTTTCTGATAATGGCTAAGAAAAAGGGTGGAGTGGGAAAGAGTTACTTTGGTCTTTTCTCAATCCATATTTCCTCCTTCAGTCTGAAATACTCCCAAAACAGTGTCTCAGCTGACTATACCTTGCTGAGAAGAGTATGAAATAAAGAGGCAGATGTACAGATAAGGGAAAATGAGAAGGTCCCTTGCCTGATGTAAGCTACTATTGCACTTACACACTTCAAGGGTTCTCAGTGTAGTTGGTGTGCCAGAGGGAACAATGTAATATTGTTTTATGTGTTTTTTCTAATATTATATAAATTATGTTTTTATTTGATGATCATGTGAATTTGTTAGATAAAGTACATTAGATCATGTGATGAGTTATATTTTTATAAGGAATGTTTCTAACGATCATGTTATTTTGTTAGATCATGTGAATGTATTATGCAATTAATTTTATCATTATAAGGAAGGCTTTTAATGGTTTTATTCATTCTAAAGATGTCTGGTGGATGTTACTGGACAAAAGTGTTGAATTAAAGAGTGTTATTCTAGTGTTATACCCGCGGTGGTAGAGCGGTAGCATTGTTGCCTCACAGCAAGAGGTTCTCCTGTTCGATTCTCGGCTGGAGTGCCTTCTGTGTGGAGTCTGCATGTCCTCCCCGCAGTTGAGTGGCCTCCGAAAGACATGCGTGAATGGGCGTGCCTTTGCTGAAAGTTGGGCGTTGGGCTGGCAACTTGGCTCCATGAAAATCTACTGCCAAACATTAGCGGACCAGAGTTCTGCTGTGGCGACCCCTAACCGGGAAAAGCCAAAAAAACAAACAACAACAACTCTAGTGTTATACCTATTTTTTTTATTTTTGTTATTTTTATGCAGAGCTTTGGTGTTTTGTTTGTTGGTTTGATTTATACCATCATCAGGAAATTGGATTTGTATTTGTTGTTTGTAGTCACGGCACCTCATGACAACATTAGGAGCTGTTGCTTTACATGATGCATCTTTTCCATAATAATTACACTTGGTCACATAGCAACCATATTTTTTAGTTGCCTAAAACTTGGGAAACTTGCCCTTTGGATTATTCAGTTGCTTCTGGTTCAAGATTGCAATCTGGTAGGAGTTAAAGTGAGCCAGATTTCTGATACCTGACTGCCAGGGCAGAGAAGTATTTTTTTTATCATACCTACCTAAAACCCTACCTAAAATGAGATGGTAGAGCTTCTAATGCCAATGTTCTGTTTGTTGAATAGAAGAGCCAATACACTATTATGCATACCTCTCAGCTGTCTAGATTTTCACATAATATATACATTTTTACCTCATATTTTTGGTCTGTTCCTTATAAAATATGTGGTTTTCTGGCAAATCACTGAGGCTGAAGTCACTAAATAATGACATACATTTGAGTTTTAGATTTCATATCCTTCAGAAAATGCATTCCAACATAAAACATGTTATTCTAGCCAAAGTTTATAAGAGCAAATTTTAAAATCTGTTCCTGCGTTTTGGGCCTTTGCTTGCCATTATTGGAGGCTTTGTCCAGATTTCTTGTACTAAGAGGTTGACGGGTTTGCTATTACGGGATCAGCCTTATGAGTCCAATACATTTAGGATTATCTTGTGTACGGTATATAATTTGTCTGGACTTGTTTAGTTTGAGAGTTGATTGTCAACATCCACTAAACTATTCTTTATTTTAGCAAGAAAGTGAAGAGTGAACCAAGGGTGTACCTGTTAAGTCATAAGGTACTTGGAATAAATCTTTTATCAATCCAATCAAGCTGCTCTTTTCTAATGATCAATATCTCACCAAATCTTCAGATTAAAAAATAACGTAACATTTAAATAATCTTTCAAAAAGTGACTTGTTCAAATCATTCAGTTTACCTCTAATTAAATAAAACTCTCTTAAAGTGTTAACCGCTAATGCTTTTATTTTTAATTAGAAAACATGTATCTCACATGCACTTATTTAAGCACTTACTTGTTAAAATATCATTTAAAACATCGCCTTAATAATTGCAATGTCAAGACACTTTTTATGCTAACATGCTTGTTTAATCCAGTTAGGCTTTCAAATTTATTTGACATCATAACTTTTTAAGGTTGCAAACTGCATCATAGTCACCTCCCGTAGGATCTAACTAAGCCCTATCCAGCACTGAGATTAAAAGCTATTTGTAAGTAGTACAGCAGGCAATGTACTTATATAATGTATTAGTTAAATGATTAGTATGTTTGGCATACAAATGTTCATGCATGCACTGACTTAACCTTTCGCGAGGCTTTCATGCATAAAAATGTTTATATCTAGTACATTCTAGTATTTAAACCACACTGTTACCATTGCAAGTGTAATGTTGATTTATCCCAGAGGTCTTGTCAAAATATCTAAAAGACAGTATTAAATCTTTGTGGATACAAGTGCAGCACTTGCATGCACTACATCTGTATGAATTTAAAGAGACATCCTTATTTTGCTCCCCAGCATATTATAGGGGTAACTGGGCACAGTATACCCTAAGGGTTAGGTAAAATGTAAAGTAGATTTGTACATCATTGCATAACTGTTATAATTTTTTCTTTGCCCTGCAGCTGCATTTCTTAGTATCACACAAACTTGAGTTAGGGGCATAGGAAGTAATTGATTAATTATTGGGATAGGGTTTTCTGATTTGATTTATTTGTTTTCATTTTGTTAGTAGTATATGCCGAAGAATATGTAAAGGAATGAGCACCCTAATCTGGCCTGAAGCTAAACTTTCTGCAGCTTTTCCATGTAAAATTTATAATTTGCTATTATTGGAACTTTTATATCGTAGAGGAAAGATTATTTGAAAATCATTTTTTTTCTTAGGAATAATGAAGTTGGTCTTTGCAGTGGATGCTGGATTGTGTTTTGCTGAGTAAAGTATACAGATGTTGCATATAATGTTTCAAAGATTTTCTGTCGGTTTACAAATGAAGGCAGTTTTACTTTTCAAAGAAGATACCTGCTGACATAGGGCTAATATCTCACTTTTTTATTAATTTTAAGGTGAGATGTACAGAATCCGCCCATCTTTATCTGCTCACACACACCCTCAGGAGTTATGCTGGAATGTTTTGAATTCTCCATTGACCTAGATTAGTGTCAGTGATTACACTATTTTTAAACTACACAAGTGGCCTTCAGACATTTTGCTACACTGCTCAGGCAAGACACAGGTTCAAATTATTTATTTAGTTGCCATATACCAGTGTATAATCTTTAGAACAGAGAAAAGCTTGAGATGACATTTGCAATGCAGAACTGCCTAGAAGTACTTTCTAGTGTGACAAGTAAGGAATTGCTATTCAACAAAAGCATGTACATGAAAGAACATTCTACTTATTTGCAGCTCAAAAAAAAAAACATTACTGGCAACCATGATTTAAGGAAATGGAAACTATAATTGCATTTACTGGTGTAATTCTTCAGGAAAATGTGCACTGGGATATTGTTCTGGTTTATAATGGTATTTTTTGTAAGACTTACTGCATTTACACAAATAAAACTTCATTCTCACAGCTGACTTTAATGCCCAGATCATAAATACATTTCTTAATACCATCTCACTTCTTTACTGTACATAAGCCAAGATCAGTTCAACATCCTTTATTATTTCTTGATAGATTGCTTTTCTAAACCATTTTCATTATCTTACGTTGTCATCATATCAGCGTGGTTGTGTCTATCCTGCTCCCCTCTCCAACACAACAATATAAATAATGCACATTCTCCAGGACAGGGAGACTGAAGCATTATTTTACTGCAGACACTGCACTTCCGCCATATTTAACTAAATAATCAGAGAAGAAATGACATGATGGTTTTAAATGTTAACATTTCATTACAGCAGTAATGTATACTTTGCAATTGTTATTGATTTTCTTTTTAAGTGTTAATGTGGCCATTGCCTTTTTAATCATCTCTAGTACAATATACAGACATAGAAAAATAATGTATTTGTTGACCTGAAAGTCTCTGACTTAGCCTGACCACTCAGTCCTACTCAAACGGTTTTAAGTTGCTGGCTTTCGAAGTCCAGTATTCTCTTGCATTGCCAGTTACCTGTTCAGCTGTACCTTCACAGTTAACAGTACTATCTGCCTTCCTGTACTCTGTCCTATCGCCAGTCTTGCCCTATTTTTTAAAAACTTTTTAAGTGTACAGTATTACACAGTTGAAAGAGTAATGCAACTTTCTAAAAAACAAATTCAAGAGAGTAAAAGTACCCAAAAGGAAAGCATTCAAAGAAAAATGCAAATAAAAATATACAAACTAATACAACCATGTACCTTATCTCTATAAATTAATAGTTTATAGGTCCCTGAGCTAATAAATAACTTAAAAAAAAAAAAAAAAAAAATATATATATATATATATATATATATATATATATATATATATATATATAAAACATGAATAGCATTATTTAATTTAATTTAATTTAATTTGTTGTAATGGTGATACTTTTCAATTATTAAAAATAAATATTTTGGTTACCATTGTTGCCAACAAATCTTACTAGAAACATCTCTAGATAAATCACATACCATATCAATAATAAAATTTCAGGTGAAAAAAAACTTAAATCATAACAATAATCAATTCATATTTTTGTAACACTTATACATTTAGGGACAAGCCCACCAACAATAGTACAGATCTGCAAAAAGAATCATTACAGTGCCAGCATTATGGATATATAATTCTGCAGGTATAATCTATTTGATGTATATGCCAAGTAGAATCTTAAACTTAATGTGCAGATTTCTTGCAGAGATGTAGGATATCTTAATCTTTGTTATTGGACTCTTACCACCAACCCGACTTGCTGTAGAAGCCAAAACATTGTATATATTTTGATTAATGAGTTCTTCATCCAAACTGTAGGGGTTGCTATGGGCTCCCCTTGTGGAGGCCTATATGCCAATATAGTTATGCTGCAGTGGGAGAAAATTTTTTTATTTAACTCACATTTTTATATCCACTGCAGGATGTATGTACGAATTTTGGATGATATTTTTATTTTTTGGGACGGACCTGAAAATATAGTTGGTGATTTTTTAAATTATATTAATGATTCGACATCCTTCCTGAAGTTTACTCACACAATTACCTTGAATGAAATTTCTTATTTAGACATTAGGCTGTTAAAGGACATTCCCTCAAACAAATTCTTATCGGACCTTTACCGGAAAGAAACATATTCAAATAGTTTTTTACCCTTTGATAGCTCTCATCCATATAAGCAGAAGAGAGCGGTGGTGAAGGGGCAGTTCATAACAACTGCCTGGATGGTCTCTTGTTTTAATTCTTTTCTTATTGAGATCTTTATTGTTGTTTTTTATTTTTTATTGACTTCTACACAGCATTAAAGTTTAACTTGAATAATTTTTTTGCATTTGGACTCTGTTGCTGGTCACTGATTATTCATGGATTGGTTTGTTGGACTTTTATTGTGTTGTTTGTGTGAACATGGCATCGGAGAAGCAGGGGATGGAGTCCCAGCAATCTTTATTTTCACGGTCGTTTGGACAGCCCATTGAGAGCATTTTGGCTCAGTTGGAATGCATGTCACAGAGGTGGGACTGCATTGAGCATGTCCAGGGGATGTCATCTCCAAATGGAGGATGGAACCAGGATGTTTTGGCTTCTACAGCGAGTCAGGTTGGTGTTGAGAGTCCTATTTTACAATTTCTTGATGGAACTAACACCAATTTAGGGCAAGGAAGTCTGAGAGTGCATAATATTCTGAATTTTAGCAACCAGCTGGCAGCGAGTGCTTCAGATGATTTGGTTGTACTGAATGGAACTACCGGTAACCAGCGTTCATCTAATGGGGCTAATTCAGTGAGGCAGACTGTACGGGGAGATTCCCAGAGGAATCAAAATGGCCCTATAAAAATGAATGAATGTTTGGATTACAACCCAGCCTTCTCCATGAATGAAACTGTAAGTGTTTCTTCCTGTGCTAATAATTTACAAAAGTTAGACCACCTTTTACTTAAAATTAAGAAAGTGCAATTGGACAATGCTTATTTTAAAGAGTGCCTGAGACTTAAGCTGGTACCTAAGGGGTTGTGTATGTGGCATTTCCCCCATGGTTGGTGACTGATTTGGCTTTACATAAGGAAATGATTTTAATGTTTGACAGACATCACTCTGAATACATGAAACTTCTGGTCAAATGTAATGAACTTTTGCTAGTTGACTTAATGAAGGAAGCAACGGATCTTGATGTAAAAATTGTTTAGGATGTGTCACAGGAAGAGAATATATTTGATTACCATCGGATTTTTAAAAGCATTGAACATGAAATGGCCTCAATAAAAAATAGGAAAATGAAAAAAATTGAGAGGGATAGGGCCCAATATAATGCTAATATGGCCTACCCTCAGCCTCCTAGGTCACAAACTTGGAATAGTGATTTTAACCCAGATTCTTTATCTTCAAATTCCAATAACCAGGATTCTATTTTAGACCAAGAGAATTTTCCTCCATTGAGGAGGTCTGGGAGACTGAGGGACAGACACAACCAGAATGCCCAGGGTCAAGGGACATATCCCATGAACAGAGGTCGAGGAGGACAATCAACTTACCGGAGGGGGGGGGGACGTCGGGGTTGGAATTAATTGCACAAGGACAATCCTTTGAGAAATGCTCCATTTTTAAAAATTCTAAAGGTGATTTTAATTTGTTCAATTTTTTCTCTGTACAAAGTGATGTGAATGACTGTGATTTACTTGCTAAAGGGCTGATATTTGTGCCTGTTAGGAATTGTAATTTGGCTCATATACTAGATGATCTAAGACATTTTGTGAGGAAATTGAATTTAAATGTTTTATTTAAATCTGGTGAGCATGTGAGTAACCCCTTGCACATTTCCAGTACCTATAACCCACCCATTCATCCCTCTTTATTGACCTTTGAAAGGCTGTGTGAAATTGATGCGAGAAATTTACAGAAGAAAGTTTTTTATACCAACCTAAGTAAGGGTGAGTTGGATAGTTTAACTAAATTGAGGTTGAATAAGGACATGAGGGTCATAAAACTGGATAAAGGTGGGGGGAATTTAATAATGGACTTGTGTGATTATAATATACGAATGCGGAAAATCTTGGAGGGGGATGCATATAAGAAAATATCTCTAAATTAATTGAATGGTACCTATAATAGAATTCGGAATGAACTTAATGATTTATTCATCGAGTGATCCATCTCCATTGATGAATTTAATTTTCTATCTGTTCCCATTCCAAAGACCCCACTTATTTTTAGTTTACCTAAAATATATAATAGTGATTCAGATCCACCTATGCGTCCAATTGTGGATGGTTGGGTTCTATCACTTATCCCTTGGCCAGGTATTTGGATATTAAATTAAAATCTTTTTTTGTCTGATGAACCGAGTCTCATGGCCGGCCTTAGGCACAGGCAAACTAGGCGACCGCCTAGGGCGCCGTACAGGCCGGCCTCATAAAGGGCGCATTTTTATGTATTTATTTAAATTAATTTACTTTTGTTATTTTGCTATCTTCTCGGCGCCCTGTCTGAGTGAAGGGTGCCAAAACAATAGGGAGAGGGGGAAGGGTGACCGCTCTCTCACTTTTATAGCTTCAGACTGGCTGGAAGGCTTCAACAGGTTTAAAAAAAAAAAAAAAACTCCTGCTGTCGCCCGTGAAACTTAAGTTAGCAGTTCAGTTAACAGAGGGGTTAAGGTCATATGTATGTGCGCGGTTTAAATAAAAAGTAAGTGTATGTTTGTGTTTGTAATTTAAACTGTTTGCTTCTGTATGCAAGAGAGTGCGTGAGTGTGTATATGCATGTATGTGTGTGGAATTTAAATTACTCGTTCTGTTTGTATGAGAGAGATAAAGTGTGTGTTAATGTGTGTGATAGTATGTGTGTATGTAGGTGGCACATTTTTGATAAATAACAGAACGGCTTAAAATGTAAACAGCCCTGGGCACTGATTTTTGAATCCTTTCTCCTTCTGTAGCTCTCTCTATCCTTACTGCCGTACAAACCGTCACCATACCTAGAGATAATAGCTTTGATTTTGACATGTCCCAGGACACACAGAAATCTTACTTCCAAAGTGTGCCTTTGTGTCCAGGAAACTGGGGGCCCAATCATTGGTGTCCTTTTGCCGCGGCAAAAATTATGAAGAGAGTTGGATTTCCATGACAACTGCTTTGAAAGAGTCTAGTTGCCATGGGAACATCTGCTGCCCCACATACGGTTTATGCCTGAAACCTGCAGTGCAGAAAGCCTGATTATCAGGTTGGATATTGTGGTGGTGATGCTGCGGTAGCGTTGTCGCCTCACAGTAAGACGCTGTCCGGTTCGATTCTCAGCTAGAGCGTCTTCTGCCTGGAGACATGCATGAATGGGTGTACCTTCGTTGAAGGTTGTGCATCAGGGCTGGTAACCTGGCACGTAAAAATCAACTACCAATCATTAGCAGACCGGAGTTCCGCTGTGGTGACCCCTAACTGGGAAAAGCCGAAAGACACAACAACAACAGATTTCAGGAGGTTAGGGTACTTTTTGTTAAAGTTTCAGTTGATCCACAAATGTGCAACGATGGATTTGCAAAGCTCTGTATTAAATACAGAACCCACATACTAGAGAAAAGAAGGCAGTTTGGGGGAGTGTTTTAAACCGAATCTTAAGTTTTACTTTATTAATTTGTAATTTTATTCAAGAAACTAATTCTTTAAAGCATTGTGTTCAAGCACAATGAGTTTACCTGCCGATAGCGTTTGCAGCAACAAGGAACAGCTAGATGTCAAGATGGGAACAGTAATACAGGTTTGCCAAAAGAAATGCTCCTTTTAAAGAGCAAGTTACTTAGTTGTCAACGTTGTCTATTTAGGTTGCAGAGTTATTCAGTTTTTGAGCAATGTAGTATTTTTTTTTATTATAAAATGACATGTCATGAATGGTTTAGCTAAATGACTGTGTCATTGATGCTGAATGAGACTTTACATTCCATCCACATTTGTGCCCTTTAAAATAGCATGATAAGCATGAATGTTGACCTCAAGGAAGGAAGATTTGTGTGGGTATTTGCTGTTAGCATCACGTCTCTCAAGTGTACTTCATTATGAAGAACATTTTTCATTATTAATCTTAAAAATGATGTGTTCTTCCCAGTTCCATTTTGAATGGTCTGTCTGTCAAGCATTCAGTTTTAAGAATTTTTTAACCCATGCTTTTTGTAAATAATACATAATCTTATTAATTCATTAAAAAAAACTTTTAGAAGTCTAAAATACCACATTTAACCATCATGTGAGATTCCTAGTCGAGGTTGTTAGTAAACTGTTTTTAGGTGTTCCACATTTTGCCAGTTTGTTCTACATTATGTTCCTATGTTATATTATGTCGTGCTGCCATTAGTATTCTGATGGACAACTTAATAGACTTCTTAAATGTAATTGTATAACATCTATCATGATTTTTTTACCTGCGTTGCTTGTCAAAAACTGTACATAGTGAGGTAGAGCACGCTTTTGCTTGTTTAACTGTTACGCCCATATATATTGGCTTAGTCCCCACGTGCAACAGTTATTGATGGTTTTTTGCAAGAATTTAAAATAATTTCATAGTTTTACTTTGACTGCCTATTATGATGTTTTTGGATTACTTAAACGCTTAAGTAATGCCACGAATAATTGTGGTTGGTGGGTCTGTATCCTGAATTATTTTTGTGTTGATTATTTAACGTTTCACAAGAAGGTCGAAACCAATAACAATTTCCAGTCAAGTGTGATAGTGGGCAAGATAAACAGAAGTCTGATACTTTATAAAAAGTGTATTGAAATAAGACTTGACTTTTTGTATTGATGGTGAAATTAAAAGGCTGTATATATAAAATGGCAGTAGTTGAACTTGCTGAACTATTGTTAAGAAGGAACTGCACAGATTCTGGTGTTAGGTATTCCTTCTACTACTAACACAAAAAGGGTAACCGAATTAACAGGAAGGACAGCTGAAATAGAAAAATACACTCCCTAAAACTTTTGATAATACCGTAGTTGGGCAGTTGGAGACTGCACATTGGTCATGTAGCATAAATGTTTTGTTTGAAGTTAGTGAAGTGATGCATCATCTGGGCATTTTTGACTAGTAGGATATCATGTCTCCAGCTTCTGACACAAAACTGAAATCATTGCATGTTGAGCATGTTTAAAGTGAATGTTTTATTGATGGTTTGAATGCAGATGTTGTCACCCTGTATAGTGTGTGTGTGTGTGTGTGTGTGTGTGTGTGTGTGTGTGTGTGTGTAAATGAGTGGCACTATAATTTGCCTTAAAAAATGTTAAAGGTTTTTTTTTGTGAATGGGTTGCAATGGGTAGTAAAACTCTGAGATAGCTAATCAGTATTGTGCTATTTAATTGTTTGTTGATTTATGTTAATCGTGTAGATGCATTTGCCATATCAGTAGTAATCACTATAGTGGTGGTAGTCAGAACAGCAGGAGATACTCTATATGTTTCAAGAAGGAAAAACCTATTCTTCTAAATAAGTTAGGTGATTATTATTAAGTTTCTGCATATATGAATATTTTAATTTAGTATGTTAAGTGCTCGTCCTGTTTGTACAACAGATAAAGTGTGTGTTACTGTGTGAGATAGTATGTGTGTATATGAGGGAGAAAGTGCATGTGTGTGTTTTGTTCAACTAACTCTGTTACATACTTCCTTCTTCACCATGTCCTTCTACCTCCGAAATGTTAAATGAAAGTCCTGAAGACTGTGTACAGGCCTTGGTGCTTTACAAGAATAAGTGTTGTTAACACAAGGGCACACACTTTCTACAGCTATTCCATCATACCTCTTAGAGCTCAAAATCTGGACGATGCCTAAAATGATGGGGGGGGGGGGACAAATAGGGACAGATTTTAAATATTGCTCTTATAAACTTAGAAAGTTATTAGAATAATAGGTTTTGCATTAGCATGAATTTTCTAAAGGATGTGGAGTCTTAAATGTTTGTCATTATTTAATAACTTCAATCCTCTGCTATTTGCCAGAAAAGTACAGATTTTAGGAGGAACACATCAAAAATAAGGCAAAAATCTGGACATTCTGTAAAAATCTGTACAGTTGAGAGGTATGTACTCCATTTTCTGTATGTAACTATCACCTTTGCTTCAGACTGCCATAAGCAGTCTATCAGAGCTGCCCTTTTTTTTTTTTTTTTTTGTTCTTCGGTTTGAGCAAGGAGGTTGAACCAGCTATGCCTCTGATATCTATAAATACGGATTTATCTAGATATAGATAAGATATATAAACAGATAAATATATAGAGAGAGATATGAGTATATAGACATATTTAAAATATTTTTTTTTTCTTTTTGGCTTTGCACTGATTCTTGAGGGTTGTTGTCACTAAATGATGGGAGACACTGGAGTCATAGTTTATATTCTTCAAAATGGGCATGCTAATGCAAAATCTGTGTAAGCAACTAGATATATAGAAGTTAAAATGCGTCCCTGAGTCTGGATCTTTTTGCTCTTCTCCCATAGTACTTTTGGCTTTGTTCCTGATTCATGTGGTAAAAGATTGAAAATGTTGCAGTGAATCTAAAGACACTAATGATCCATAGTAAAATGGGCTCTGATAATCAACCAACTTCAGTGGATACTCAACCTGCCATGGGAGTAAACTAATGTACTATTTGAAGCTTGTAAAAAAAAAAAAAAAAAAGAGTATACTTCTTTTTGACACTTAGTCTGTGGGCTACTCTTGAAATCTTTCTTGAGCTATTCTCTCCTTTAGCATTTCTAAATGCAGTGCTTTAAAAAATGATCTTTCTCCATTGTGGCTTTTTTGTGTTCTTCGTGAAATGCAAGTTAACACAAATCCTGTAATTCTAACAACTTTAAAGTGCAATATTTAAAATCTATTCCTATTTTTGTGGCCACTGCATCCACATTATGTTAGGCTTTGTCCAGATTTCTTGCACTAAGAAGTTGAGAGGTATGAAGTCCTCATAAAATTTGTGGTTTTCTGGCAAATCACTGAAGATTTAAATAACTAAATGTCATGCATTTGAATTTTAACCTTCATTTCCTTCAGAAAATGTATGCCAAGACAAATGCTGTTATTCTAGCAACTTTCTAAGCCTCTAACAGCAATATTTCTAATCTGTCCCTGTTTGGGGACCTTTGCCTCTCCCATTATATTAGGCTTTGTTCAGATTTCTTTTGCTAAGCGTTTGAGAGGTAATAGAGGTATGGTATGTAATAACCTAGTTGCCGATTATTTGGTGCATTTTACGAGGGATAGGGGTTCTGCATTTCTTAGTGTGCCCTCCTTTGTATAAGTTGCCTAGTAACTATGAACTTGTGTGTCAGGCTCTCAGTCACTCCCTATTGCAATATTACCAATGTATCTTTTTCTTTAATGTAACATAGGCAATTAATTCTTTAAGGGCAGCAAGCACTGAATTTGGAGATGAGACACTGAAATGTAAACTTGTTAGGCAGTAACAGCCTTTTATTAGTTACAAATTTCTAGTATAGAATTATTCGGATGAATTTTACTTCTGCAGAGATTGTGCTTATTGACTGATACTCGTGGATTGTAATGACAGAAGTTTGAGTGGCCTTTTATGATTAAAATGCTCTGAAATGGGCACTTTTGTCATTACTGGGTCATACATTTTGTTCCATTGCTTACTGGAAAAATGTTCAAAACTACAACTTTAAAATGCACACTAACATGTGGTGCTTTATTATACAAGGAATATAGTTTAACGCAATCAGGAAGGTGAATCAAAGAACACATGCATATATATGCTTGGCCATAAGAATGTGTTCAAGGAGCCTGTAGTTTGAAAAGAGCCTAAAGGTAAACTTAATTCTCCACTGGCCAGATACATTTTATTTGATTGTGGGTTTTAATGCTGTTTCAATGAATGTGAGTTTCAAGGGCAGAGAAATTTACTGCTCATGCTAAGTCTGTTTTCATTGTGAGACTGTATTGTTTGTTTAGCAAATGGCTATCTGTGTTTATGCTATTTTATTTCAATATTTGTAATCATTGTAGAAGCAAATAAGAAAACAGTATACACACTGACAGGTTTGAACAGTGTTTATGGTAACTGAGTAGAAATAGCCAAGTAATGTAACACTGGAGTGGCTGGGGAGGGGGTTGCTTCTGGTGGGGTAGGGGATTGCTGCAGAAGGGGCTGCTCTGGGGGGAGGGGTGGTCTATTACCCTGCCTAGAGCCCTATTTGACCACGATCAAACTCTGGTATTTACAGTAGGAAACCTGTACACAAAGGTAGTTGTAGTTTAACTACATTACAATGTATCTTCTTCTTCTTATGCATTTAAATGATTTAAGGAAATGACTGGAGTGGCTTTCTTGAGGAGTGACCTATCTGTGGGTGTGGCTCAAATAGGGGTGTTTCATGAGTATGTTGTGAGTGGGGCTTAAGGGGCGCCAGAGCACTACTTCGCCTAGGGCGCCGTTTCAGCTAAGGCCGGCCCTGCCGAGTCTTTGTAGAGATTCATGGGATTTTTTATGGAGGGTTAATAATTTGGAATTTGTGGGCACTGGTGTTTTTATCACTATAGCTGTAAAAGAGCTATATACTTTGATACCCCACGCCATTGGAGTTGAATGGGTATGTGAGTATTTATTACAGAGGGGGGTACCTCAGCCCAATATTAATGTATATGAACAATTATTTGACATAGTTTTAAGAAATTATTGTATATTTTTTGATAATGAGTTCTTCATCCAAACTATAGGGGTTGCTATGGGCTCCCCTTGTGGGGGCCTATATGCCAATATGGTTATGCTGTAGTGGGAGAAACATTTTTTATTTAATGCACATTTTTATACCCACTGCAGGATGTATGTATAATTTTTGGATGACATTTTTATTTTTTGGGACGGACCTGAAAATATAGTTGGTGAGTTTTTAAATTATATTAATGATTCGACATCCTTCCTGAAGTTTACTCACACAATTGGCTTGAATGAAATTTCTTATTTAGACATCAGGCTGTTAAAGGACATTCCCTCAAAAAATTCTTATCAGAGATTTACCGGAAAGAAACATATTCCAATAGTGTTTTTACACTTTGATAGCTGTCATCCATATAAGCGGAAGAGAGCAATGGTGAAGGGGCAGTTCGTAAGGGCTGCCCGGATGGTCTCTTGTTTTAATTCTTTTCTTAATGAGATCTTTATTGTTATGTTTTTTTGATTTTTATTGACTTCTACACAGCATTAAAGTTTAACTTGAATATTTTTTTTGATTTGGACTCTGTTCCTCGTCGCTGATTATTCATGGATTGTATAAATAGCAACAACATGTCCTTTGAGCCCCATATAGTATTCTAATATTTTCCATTATAAACTGTTTAATTAATATTGCTAGACTTGCTGATCTCACCTAACCATAATTGTTTAAAGTGTTTTAATGTATTTGTATTTTGTGCATAGATATAGGCATTGATTAGCACTTATAAAAGTTTCTTGTGATAAAAGAAATATTTCTCAATAAAGTTCATAATTTTCCTCAGTTTCTAGAAGGTATGTAACCCATTAATATTCAAAGACATAACTGTAATATTCATCAAAACAACAACAACAAAAGATGTTATGTACCTTTATCATGTGATTTCTAACAAAAAAACAGTCATCTTCCCACACACCCTTGCACAAAGAAAACAGAAAGTGATAAAAAGGAATAAAATAGAAAAAAGTAAAAAGTCCATTGAATGTTCACCAAAATTCCAAAGTAGATGAAAAATTTATGGTCCAGCTAGGAAGGAGGGAAACTCAGGGGGCCACATAGAACGGTGAGCTAGAGTATACCAGGTTTTTCAGCTTCTCTTCTGACTTATCTTTCATTTTATAAAACAAATGAAATAGCTTTCTAAATCACTTTAAGTTTAACAGGAAATAGAAAAAAAGACTTAACTTACTTTTGCCATAGTTGCTGAATGTCTGAAAAGGATTTCTGTTGCTTAATCACTTCATTAGGCATGTTGTAAAAAATGTAAATAGCTCCATCCAGATATACTCTTTTCTTCCAAATCACCACTGTTAAAATTCATTCTTTGCCACAGTTACTCACAAATGCAGAAAAAATGTGTTTACTTTTACCTTCTTTAGTTATCTTATTAATTATTTTTGCTGAGTGATAAAAGTTGTGTAATTCTATGCTTGTAGACATCTTTGCTTCTAGGACCACATCAAACATTTTTTGCAGGATATTCCTGTGATTGTCAGACATAGACTAAACCAAAGTTAGTATCCGTTGCATCTAGAACACCCCAAATCCTAAGATTGTTCCTGTGCCTCCATGATTCAAACTCAGTTATGTTATTGTTTAATGAAAACAACAGTAGCTATTTTATCATTAAGTAGACAAAGTCTGGGACTACATGGTTTGTTTTTGTAAACAGTGCCCATATATTTTGGAGGGTGAAACTTTAACTTCAGATAACATTTTCTACTCTAGGTTATTTCTATCTAAGAGTAAATGCTCATCTAAGGGTGTTGTTTATATTGCTTAAGTGCTCAGGATGTTATGCCTTTTACATGGGTAAGATTGTACATTGCTTAGACAAAAGAATCTATCAGCACTATTATGATACCCAGAATAAAAATGAGAAAAATTCTTTATGCAAACACACTCTAATTTGTCCCAAATATAACAAATTCTGCTTTGCCATTTTAGAACAAGTGAAACCTAACCTTCGTGGAGGTGACTGGGAGGTTGTGTTTGAATACAAAGAACTGCTATGGCAGTTCAAGCTTCAAGCCATCACCTTTCCCGGTTTAAACAAATACATTTTCATTCAATCTTTACTTCAGTTAAGATCATTCAAATTGTAATAACACTTTTTTCTTGGGGTCATGAAAATCATATTTTTAGATTTATACATATATTTTTTATTAATTTTATTAAGTGTAATACATTTTTTTACATTTTTTCTTTTGGATATGATTAATGTATTTAATGAAGTATCGGTCTCTTTAAGAACTGTTTGTTCTTTGTTTTTACCAGTTAATAAATGTTTATCAGTTAGTATCTAAGGAATTCACTAAATGGTGATGTTATTCTGATGAAGTCCCATTTTAATGGTGCCAAAAGTGCTTAATAAACCTCTTGGTGCTTCTTTTACATGTTTCTGAATCCTTTTGAAAACTTGCTCCTGGCATTATATTTTGTGGTTTATTGTGCTCATTAGAATTTGACTTATCTTGTATAGCAGTTAATTGATCATTGTGAACTTTTTGTTGCACTTCTGAGTTATTTATACATTGCTACATTTAAGCAATGTGATTAACAGCAAGTTCCAATTTCTTTAATTTGCCAAAGATGTATTTATCTGTAAGAAAATTAAAAGAAGCTCACAGTGGGGCATTAGAGGCCTTCCTCTAAGGCCTTCCTTAGAGGCCTTCATGTCCTTACCTGCTAATTCTTTGGATGTGAAATTATGAGGAAGAGAAAGAGATATAGAAGTTAATGTGGCATCCATATCTACATTTATAGTGCTTTTGTGTTTCTCTGATCCAATAGTAATCTCGAATGCAGTATCTTCCACTAAAGCAACTTTATCAAAATTATTTATAGCGGCATTATCACTTTTTTCACCCAACTCATAATTTGTGAATAAAATGGTAATGCTATCTTGCTTACTAATTTCCCCAGCAGAATTAATTTCTTTAGTGTGACTTTTCATGTTTTTTGAAATATCGGACTTATTGCAACTACTTTTAGAGTTCAATTTTAATAAAGTATGGCTATCTTTATGCACTGACAGAGTACTTTAGTTAAACGGAAGAGATTTTTCAGCTGAAAAAATATTTCTACTGCTTTTTGGCATGAACACCAGAATCACACTTATCCCAGGAAGTGCTTGTTACTTCTGATTCTGAAATTGGTGCGCCTTGTTGCTGTAGCATAGGACCAGATTCAGGCCTGCTGAATCTAGCTTTGTTTGTATAACTTGAGCACTGATCCAGGCCATCTTTTTTGGAGAATGTTCCCCTGCACCCTAGTAGCGGGAGTGTGCAGTTAGAACTTGTCTGATTGAAGACTGCTGGAACAGGGCTCAGTTTTGAGTTTTTTTCTGGTTAATTGGGTAACTTGTTTAAATCAGATTGTTCATTTTCTATTGTTTTATATATATATATATATATATATATATATATATATATATATATATATATATATATATATAAATTTGCACTTTATTCATCTGCTTTTATTGCATTTGTGTTTCTTCCTACTTTATTACTAGGGGCATTGACTACAACTCTGAACTGAGATATATGACGATAAGCATCTTTTTATGCACATTTACAGTGTTTTTTATTGTATCTGCTTTATTTTCTGAAAAAATATATATACTTGTTTCCTGCCTTTTTAAGCTAGTATAGTCCTGTTTTCAGGTTAGTGCTGAATTCAGGGCTGTGTTACAAATCTCTGTGTTTGCCCATACCTTACTTGCACAGAAGGAAGTTTCTCTGTTCACCTGTGAGAGAGGGGAGCTTTGAGCAGCCTATCTGTTCCTGGAGGAGTAGTTTCAGCCCAGAAAGTAGTAGTTTATTGGCCATTTTGAGCTAATTTCTATCTCTTTCATTTCCCTGCTATAAAAAATGCATTTGCCTGGTTTTGCATGCCGGGCAGTGCCGTTTAGCTAGGTTATAACTATTCCCGGCTCCACAAAGTCTCCTGTTTAATTTTTCCCTTGGAACTAGACAATCTTTCAACTTAAGCACACAAGCCATTCATTTCTCAGCCCGGCACTTGCTCAAAACTCATAGCAAGCACTTATAAACCCTAGCACTACAGAAGGACAAAGCTCTCTATTCAACCTTAACAACCATTCAGTAAAACAGTTTACTGTACCTATCCAGGCATGTCCAAAGGGCATTTTCAGGTGTACTCTCCAGTCCAACTGGTGAATCTGGGCATTTTGAGGCAATGTTACAACTGGCTTATGTACACAGACAACTCTCTCCTCCTACCACCAAACACTAATACATGCAAGAGATGCAATTATACAGCCAAACTGGAGGATAAGCTCTCTCAACCCAAGACTGGATCAGACAGTCAGAAGGAGAAGGGAAATACTGGCATCACACCACCAGTCTCATATAGACCCATTAAACCAGCACTGGCAAAAAACACTCATAAATACAAAAAAACATACTCAGGGGCTCTAAATAAAAATCTGCAAAAGAAACAGAGCCCTCCAAAGTAGACACCCAAGCAACCTTCTAACCCCAACCCAAACCATGAAACACATACTTCACAAAACCAGTGTGCCACGCAATCACAGCCCTCAAGGCAAAATAAAATACTAGTAATAGGTGACTCTATAGTCAGGCACACTGATGTCCCACTCACTAGGCTGAATAAGGAGACAGTTACTGTTAGCTGCTTGTTGGGTGCCAGGATCCGCCACATAACACAAGCACTCAGGTCACTCCAGAACAAGTACAAATACAACTCTGTCATTGTCCATGTTGGTGTGAATGACCTGAGCTGTACCTCCCTGGACTACATGAAAAGAGACATGGAAGAACTCCCTGATCACGTAGTCCAGGCCAGTATGACCCTGACCCTGAGTAGCATCCTGCCTTCACCAAGAATGATACCATGATATAAAGAAAAAAATATCAATTTCAACAATTAGCTAAGTTTCTGGTGTCATTCAAAGGGGATCCAGTGTCAAAGCCCCCCAAGCTAAAGGATAATGCTGTCTAAGCTGCAAAATCCTTTACTAATGCATTCTACGGGCACCTACAACAATGCATGGATTGTGCTATCACAAGCAAAACCAAGACTCACTCCTCTAAAAAAAGGAAACCAGTCTGGTAGACCCCTGCTATAAACAAGCTATACATTAGAAGGAGGAAACTAGTACAGAAAAGAGTAAAATCCCAAGAAGGGAAGACATCCCTGATAAGTATCAGCAAGAAACTGCAAGCTCTCATAAAATAGTCCAAGGTGAGCTTTGAAAGAAAACTTGCCAAGGACTCCAAAGATAACCAAAAGGCATTCTTTAGCTATGTCGGGAATCTAAGTGGCAATGCTCAGATTTGCTCGGAGTTAGTACAGAATGGCACAAAATCCTGGCAGACAGGTTGAGTGCAAACTCTCCCCCCCTCACCCCCAAAAGGGCCCATAACCATATCAGAAGAATGTAGAGCCCCTGAAATCACAGACACTCAGGTTAAAATAGCCCTCTCCAAAGCCAAAACCACAGCATCAATGGAACCAGATGGTGTCCCAGGCTGCATCCTACATGAGCTCAAAGATGAACTAACCCCTCACCTAAACACACTTTTCAAACCCAGCCTCTCCACAGGCTACGTACCCATAGAGTGGTGCACAGCAACGGTTATTCTACTACACAAAGGTGGAACCACAACAGACCCCAGGAACTATCGCCCTATAAGCCTAACTAGCTTGGTCTGCAAGGCTATGGAGCGCATCATCATGGAACTCATTAACAGAGACATTGGGAACCTCCAAACACTGGACCCTACCCAGTTCAGCTGTGTTAAGGGCAGATCATGTCTCCTAAACCTGGTGGACATCTTTGAGACAGTTACCAAGGCTATAGATGAGGGAAAGGTGGTACACACAGCCTACCTAGACCTCGCAAAGGCTTTTGACACCATTCCCCATTCTGGTATTATAGATAAGCTCACCAGCCTGAACATAAACCCATATGTCACAAGATGGGTTGCCAAATGGCTCACGGAGAGAACCCACATGGTGAGAGTTGCAGGAGCTAGGTCTGACTCTAAACCGGTTAAAGTGGCATTCCCCAGGGCTCAGTCCTAGGACCCATCCTGGTCGGCACATACTTCTCAAAGGTACAGACAAGCACAGGAGGACTATGGCTGACCAAGTTCACAGACAACTGCAAACTAGGGGCTATAATTGACTTACCAGCTGACACAGACATCCTTCAAAAGGGTCTCACTGAGAAGGATACCTGGTGTCAAAATCATGGCCTCAAGCTAAATGCCAAAAAGAGCATAGTTATTCCCTTTGGAAATAACAAAGTACCCACAAACTACCACATAGGTGGTAGTCCCCTAAATACGGAAAACGTTATAAGGGATCTGGGGACCCAAGTGGATAGTAATCTCTCCTGTGATAATCACATTTCCAAAGTGGTTAGAAAATCCTTCTATGTGGCCCACCTAATCACAAAAGGGTTTGCATCCAGATCAAAAGAGGTCATTGTGCCCCTCTACTCATGACTCATCAGACCCATCATAGAGTACAATGCCCCATTTGGTTTGTACCTTACAAGACACCTGCAACAGCTGGAAAGACTACAGAAGTACCTCACCAAGAGGATCACTGGCCTCAAACAGATGCCCTATGCAGCTCGACTGAAGAAACTCCAGCTGTACTCGGTTGCATACCACCTGCTCTGAGGTGCTCTCTGCCTGACATACAAGGCCATGTCCAACCCAGAAATGATGGACATTCTCCACCTAAAGAAAACCTGATCCCCTCAAGCTACACGCTCTAGGGATCTAAACCTCACCACAACAAATAAATAGGACTTGCTGGAGGGATAGATTCCTGTCCCAGAGACTTCCCATGCTTTGGAACAAGATTCCAATCTACATTAGGCAGAGCTCCTTGTTAACACTCTTCAAGAGAAACCTTGATGAGTGGATGGGAAACAAAACGTTTACTCCAGGGATCACTTCAGTGCCTCTGCTGGACAGAGGCACAGGGAACTAATCTAAGGGGGCAGCGAAAGCCAACACATTCTGGTTAGGCTTATAAATGCCTTTGGGAAGATAGCCTAGTACCTACCTATGAACCTATGAACCTATGAACTTGCACACATACCCTGCATTCTGACCCCCTCTGCCACTCTTGTTTTTGTTATACATTTAAACTTGTTCTACTGCAACGTCTGTTTAGGAACATCTCTTCATTGAGAACAACAATAGCATTAATGCATCAATTGCTATTAATTGTTTATGTACTGCAAAGACACTCTAAGATGGTATTAGTGTGTCACAGTTCACTAGCATTTTACCTTAATATCAGTTGATAATGCTACACTGGTACTCGAGTTGAAGTATCACAGTTAAAATTTTGGTAGTTTTCAAATATTTCCCCTTTAAGAGGTTCAGAATTTGTCTGTGTGTGGGAGGGTCCTCAAACACTCTCTGTAATACAAAAACAACCACAAGTCACTTAACGACACATCGTTCCATGCTGAGTCTGAAAAAGGTCCATGGAGATCAGCGCTCTACCCTGGAAAACAAACACAAATAAATAGTGCTTGAAGTTCTAGAGTGATACTGTAAATTAGACAATTTTTAAAAGTATAATTTAGTTTTACTTGTAGATCTACATCAAATTTCAGATGTAACACTGGTGGTTTTGACAGCAGCAACAGATGTTAGTGCTGCTGTGAAGGCTGTTGGTGCAGTTTATTTTATTATGTGATCAGATATTTTTGGTTAAGAAGAGGCACTGGTTCTGGATTCATTTGGTTTGAACCTGGTCACAGGCAATGTAGAAATGACATTTTTACATCTTTAATATATATGACATTGTATTCAAACTATATGGATACTAACAGAGGTAGTGGGCCAACAATAGTTGTTTTTGAAAGTAATACAACTAGTTTTTTTCCTTCCCAACTCTATACTTTTGAGAGTTGTTTAAGTTACTTGGTTGAATTTGGTCAGTTGGTGCAATCTGTAGAATTTTTGCATGAGGCTTTGGGTCACTAAAATGGGAAATACCTTCTATGTCTCAATGTTCACCTACTTTACAATTTTATAACAAGATGCTTTAGAAGGTACGACTCTCCCTCTTGGAATGTGTGCTGGGTTGGGGTTTGCCCCTTACAGAAACACTTTTTTATTGAATGTGGTTTCAGATTATTGTTGATTTTGATCAAAAGCTACATTAGGAAAAAAACACTGAACTGGCCTGTACCTGTTAATTTCCTTTAAAGCCTGTGAGCAGTCTACCAATTCCAGTAGTATCATGGTCATTCTTCCGCTCAATTCCCAGAAAGGATTTGTGAGTGAAAGCAACAGCAAGAGAGAGATGATACAGAAATCAGTACTGTAACAGCTTGATGCAACAGTCTTCAAGGATAGTCCTTGGAGAATACAGTGCTGCACTGTTTGCAGGCACCATTTCAGTCTGATGAAGGAGATTGTAGAGCTTGTGTTTAACTGCAGAGAAACAAGGAACTTTATCTTTCATCCAAGGATCACTCATGCTTTTCCTACCTCAAAGGCTGTCACAAAGGAGGGGTGGCTGGTCTACTGGATACTTATCTGCAGTTCTTCTCCAGTGATAGCAGATTACAAGTCATCTGTGAGACACTTGTAGTACAAACCAAAGATAAAACTGTAAGCTTTCTGAATGGGAACGTACTGGTGAAAATCACAGGTCCCAGCAAACAATCAGCGATGTGCTATAGATAACAATATCAACCAAAAAAAAAAACAAAAAACAAACAAAACCAATAGACCAGGAGGTGACCTCAAGTCGCCATGAAGAGGGAATGCTTCCAAAAGTATTAGAGATCCAAGGATAAGAGCAAGCACAATAGGTTTTCAAAGCTTCATCAGGTGGATTTCTAATAAATATTTTTCAAAAATATTTCCACTTTGTGGCAATTTGAGTTAATCTTCATGTCTGAAAATCACAGGACCCCACAGGAAAAGAAAAAAACCTGCTAGTAGAAAACTCTTTTGCTTGGAGAGGTTGGGCTGTAAATGCTAAATGATTTAAGAGGGTTGCCTATTACCATAGAAAGAAAATAGAGGAAGCTAGCCAATGATATCAAGAATGTTGTAGCAGAGAGGATAGACTACATGATGTTTACCATTTATGTATAAACATCCAGCAGAGGAACAATAAGAAGTGGTTTCAGTGGTGATCGGATTTAGATAAATGGCATATATAGTTTCCTTCCCAGCAGTGTTAATCAAAATGGAAAAAGATGCTGCTCTGAATAATAGGCTTTAACTGATGTCTGAAGACTTAGCATTGAGTGACTTCAATAGTGAGTGGAGGACTTCACAAGGTTATAGGTCTAAATGAGATTAGCAGAATTTTGGATGATAGGTTTAAGTTGTGTTTCATTGGTAAATGCTTAAACCATTCAAGAGGTGGCATTTAAAAGACACAAGGAAATTAAAGCCCTTTTGTTAAAAAAGTAGACAGTTACTTGTGTTGGCACCAGATAAATAAATTTGGTGGTTAAAATACATATATCTGCCTTCCAGAAGCTATTCCAATTTTTAAGTATATGTATTTATTTTATTTATTTATTTAACATTTCTTTACCGGGAGTGTCTGACTGGACCAGAAGTCCATTTTCAGTGGAGGCCCGGGGAGAAAAGCTCCAAGAACAATACAAAGATAAAGAGATTCACAGTTAAAAAACATAACAATACAAATAAAGTTCTAAGAATAATACAAAAGTCTAGAGACAGACAGTAAAAAGAATAGCTATACAATAAGACATTTTGATATTGATCAGTAGTTATACAGGGAATACCCAAGTAGCATTTGTGCTTTAATATGGCATACAGTTAATTAACTAGCACAGAAATATATGTACAGAAGTTTTTAAGAAGGTTTATGTACAAAACAGAAAAAGGGAGGAAGAAAAAGAAAAAAAATCAAGGTCTTGCGTTTCTTTTCATGAAAGTAATATAGTTGCTAGAAGGGGTGCTGGTTGGGGAGAAGGGGAGGTATCATACTCAGTCAGGAGCCAAGGATGGGCAGAGCCAGTTCTTGTATAGATGTTCTTTCAGGAGATATTTCAAGTTGGTTGGGTTTCTGGTATTTATGATTTGTTGGGGTATGGTATTTCATATTTTGGCAGTTTTATTAGCATATAGTGAGTCTTCAAAGAAATTGTTTGATTTGGTGATTTAATAAGCAAAATAATTTGGGATTGAGGATACACTTGTGTGTATACTGTTTTAGAATTAATCATATGTCAGACAGAAATGGTAATATAGTTGTCCTATTCACATTAGCTATTAAGTGGGGAAACAAAACTACACAACCTTTTAAAGATGAATAACTGAAAATCAAAGTGATATTCGATTAAAGAAAAGATATAATCTGCTAGAAGAAATGGGTACAACTTTTCTCCTGTTGTCACTCATTTTTTTAACTAAGAAGAGAAATGGAGATACTGACAATGAGTTTTGCAAATGTGAACCAGAATGGAGCTATTTAAATGATGTAGTGTAGTTGAACTAAACTATGCTAAACATATCACATATAATGTATAATGTGTTTGTGGCAGAGCTAAAGATGTTAAGATTTGCACTGGGTGTGACGAGGTTGGACAGGATTAGGAATAAATATATTAGAGGGTCAGCCCAGGTTGGAAGGTTTGGAGACAAAGCCAGAGATGCAAGATTACGTTGGTTTGGACATGTGCTGAGGAGGGATGCTGAGTATATTGGGAAAAAGATGCTAAGGATGAAGCTCCCAGGTAACAGGAAAAGAGGAAGGCCTAAGATGAGGTTTATGGATGTGGTAAGAGAGGACATGCAGGTGGCTGGTGTGACAGAGCAAGACGCAGAGGACAGGAAGAAATGGAAACAGTTGATCCGCTGTGGCGACCCCTAACAGGAACAGCTGAAAGAAGATGATGATGTTCTGGATGTGACACCTAGTGGTTAAAGGAGGTACTGGATTATATTATAGTTCAAAGTGAAAACCTTACAAGGAAATAAAGAGATTGTTTTATAAGGCTGCTATTTGAAATGCATCTATACATATGTAGTGATATAATGCTCAAAGTTATTTAAATAATATTTACAAAGTATTTTAAAAGTTTATTCTTACACAGAGATCAGTTATAATTCATGGAATTACAGAACTAATTATGATGTCATAAAGTTAATATTATTTATACAGGCAATCATGGATTAATTGTTAATTTGAACCCAAAGGAAGCAATATACAAAACCGATTAGGTCTTTTGTATTTTATCCAAGACTCTTCAAGTCTGCTTAATACTAGTAAAGTACAAGAGAAGGGATTACAAACAGCTATTGTGCTCCTTTGAATCTTGAGTGAGCTTGTTTTTTATTTTTTGTACTTGTATTGTACTTGTATTGTTGATAGCTTGCACTCCTACTTTTCCTGGAAGTTATTTCAGAGAAATAAGGATCTCACTTGTTAGACCACTTCTTTCTGTGTCAAGAGTACAGGGTTTGAATCTTTACACCTTCATTTACCTATTGTATGACACTGAGCATATCACTTAACCAGATAGTGCTTTGGGGCAATTAGGAATTTGGAATAACCTCTTATGATCTTTCAGACTGCATGTTTCATAACTAAAAATGAACCTATTACCACAGCTAGTTGGAGTCTGATCTTCAAAGCTGGATCAATCATGTATTCAGGCAGCTTTTTGTATGCTAAATATCCCTGTGGTCGTCAGACATATAGACTGACTGCCAGTATACTTCTGCACATTCTAACTGAACAGTCACAAAATGGCCTTCTCTGTCTAGTAAAACCATCACCTAGAGTTAGCTGACAGACTATTTAAAGGTACTTCTATGAAGGGATGTGCATTTTGCTCCCCCTAAAAGGGGGGGGGAGGAGAGCTGTCCATCATCTGCTGTATCCTTCCACTTCTGTCCAGAATTTCAATTTATGGGATACTACCATTACAGATAGAACACTGACATTGCATCAATGGCTCATCCATGCAAAAGTTACATTTAATAACGATATGTGCTCTGGTAGATGTGGTTAGAAAATTAAAAGCACAATATCAATGTTAAAATGAAAAAAATTCAACATTTCACAATAAAGTTAATTATTTAAAATGTTCAAGTACAGAGTGGAGAGTCTGAGGAGTTACCTATAAACAGTCCAAAGGAAATGAAGATTTCCACATGCTCTAAGATGAATGGGAAATTTAGATAAATGCTTACTTGGAGAAAGGGAAGGCTTTTTATGTAGACAGAATTATATTATGCAGAGAGATGTACAGTCATAATGAATCTTTATATTAGAATCACAGCTGAATTATTGCCATTACATTTAGTTTAAAACTGTATCCAGGTTCGTTACTTGGTATTTTGTCACACCACATTCTGTAACCCACGTTTTTTTGTACTCCAGACTCACTGTCCAGGTATTTTGTTTTTTTGTTTTTTGCTTTCTAATATGCTAACAAAATTTTCTTCTAACAATGGTATAGGTGATTTTAACATATTTAGCTACATAAGACAGCATTTGCTTTATGCATGTTCTCCATAATCCCTTCCCATATACTTTGTACTGTTTATATCTGCATTGAGCTCACTGGACCCTGCTGTCTTGCAGTTATTCCCTTTCCTCATACCATTCACCAGTCTGTCCATATATCCATCCACCCATCTGTCTATCATCCATCCATCCATCCTTTTTCTGTACCTGTGTATATTCAGTTCCGGATTATGGGGGATGAAGAGCTAGACTGACATGAGATGCCATCTTAGAGCAGATATAATTGCACATCCACATTCATATGTACACTTTGTGGTAACTTGGCATAGTCAAGCAAACTGTCACACTGTCTTTAGGATATGGTAGAAAACTGAAGAATCTTACAGAATCCTCTGTGAATATAGGAAATACATACAAATGCCACATATAAGGCACACAAACAAGGAATCAGACAAGATGTTTATCCTTTCTAATATATCACTCTCCTTCTTCCTTCTCCCATCGAGAATGAGTCTTTTTAAATAGAAGTTGTACTGTAAATTAGGTACGAAAGGACATTTCTGACATTACATTTAAGCCATAAAACAAGATGGCCAAAAATGCCCTTATTTTTCTCTTTCCTTAAGGTGGTGTGATCTCAGACTTGATAATATTAAGTAGGGAGAGGTAAAAGTGGTGCAGAAGCTTTGTCTTTACAGAAATCTCTGTGTGGTTCTCTTGGGTATGGTGTCTTACTTTGGCCATAAATAATTGTTTTTTTTTTTTTTGATGGATGGCCACAAGCTAACCTTGATCTCATCATGCACTGATTACTTGTCTAGAGTCCTGATACATGTTCTACTAAACATAATAATCATTAACTACATAAGATGCTGATCTCTCTCTTCAAGTGACAACACAGAGCCCAAGGCAGTTATGGAAAATCACTGGATTTAATAGGAAATTGTAATGGATTTACACCTGTTCACCACAGCCATATCAGTATCTTAAAAAATAACTTGAGATACCCATCATATAATCTGCAATTGTTTTAGGGCTCCATATTCAGAAAACCCAGCCACTGATACTAACTTGTTAACAGTTGAGTCCTTACAGAGAAAATCTTAATACCTTCCATTTTAGAACAATCAAGGCTAGAATGGTGCTCCAGCTACTAGGCAAGCTTCAGACAAAAATCCTCCATGAATCCTAAATTACTGTGCTCAAGGATCCTCAATGGGAGGAAGGACTCAATCAATACACAGCCTTTTTTTTACATTTTTGATATGCCCAACAGGTAGAAACTCAAGTAGCCCCAATTGCAGATAAGTTTAAAAAGAACAAATTTTGGAGATTTAGGAATATGAGCAGGAAAGCAGAGGATTATTAGGTGAAGAAGATTTGGGACAGACAGGAAGAGGGCAATAGGAAACGGGGCCCTCCAGCAAAGATATGGTTGGATTACGAGAGAGAAGACCTCCGGCAGTCAGGTATAACTGCTGAAGATGGCAGGAAAGTGACAGTGAATTAAAAGAGAAGGCAACAGTCGACTAACACCCTGACCCCATATAGAAAATGGGAAAAAGGGGAGTGGATGACGATGATGATGACATTGAATCATTCCCAAATTGTTTAAATATGTCCCAGTATTAACTTTCTTAAGATCTTGGCTCCTGTGAGTCTCAAAAGAGTACTCTCAAATCACAAACCAAGTCCACTCACAAAGAGTTTGAAAAATATAGTCTACAAATAATTCAATGGATCAACAAGCATGGTCTCTTCAGAAATACATAACATGGCTTTAAGGAAGGAGTCAGTGTGCAGACTTCTATATACTATGTAATATACACAATATATAGCAACCCAGGAAAAGGGCTCCTAATGCGGTGATGTTTACGAACATGAGGTGGACTTTTAAATCTGTCATGCATTGTCTAATAGTTAAAAAAAACTGTAAAGAATTGGCTTTGACCAAGGGCTAGGGAATTATTTCAATGACTGCCTGATGGAAAAGACTGGATTGCTTCAAAGTAGGCAGTCCCACAAGGATGACTCCTTCAAAGTAGGCAGTCCCACAAGGATGACTCCTAAGATGTATTCTGTTTTCCCTCTTCATAAACAATGTCATTGTGGAATTACCCCAGCTTCAAACTACAAAGTATGTTGCAGTTTCCTGTTATTCAAGGCAGAGAGTATAGCTTTATTAGGAAAGAAGGTCTGCAGTCTGACTTAAGAAAGTTATGGGACTGCCTCATTTGCTTGAGCTAATGGTTTTAAACCATTCTAGAATGCTAGCATAATTATTACATTTTGTAGGTAATAACAGATGTCAGGCGTGCTCTAGCTAAATAATTTTGTAATCTAGTAACATCATTTTAGTTCAAAATATATCTGTTCATTTTTTGTTAATGATCTCAGAATGTAGTATCAAACTTTAGAAATAAATCCTACATACACTCTGAGCTAGAAAATCAGAAAATTATAGCACAGAATGTTTATAATCCTAATGGATTCATCTCATCATATGAAGGCAGCTGTTAGTTTGGAAGTTATTATTGTACGTTTGCATTATTCATAAACAACTCACATTAAAACAAGCAGCGTTTTTAGTGAAGGAAACAAACTATCATTCGCCTTTAAATAATTAAGAATTTCTAGTAGACATCTTGGTTTATCCATTTAATTTAACTCAGTTTACTCTGATGTGGTAGCTGTACATAGTACCTCACCACAAATAGAAATAACATAATACAGACCTGCAAACATTAGAAACATCTCTTTTTAAGGACCCTGCCACAACCCTCCCCCCAGAAAAAATTATAATGCAAGACATTTATGTTATTAGTCAGGACTTTGTTGAATAACGTCTGCTTCTCACTGATGGAGGTCATCGGTGTGGCAGCATAATAGGTCAATATTGATGCCTGCATCATTCACCTATTTTGGCAATGCCTATGGCCATGCTCAAAACTTCAGTTAGGTCACACCATGCATCAACTTTCCTGAACTGTCCATAGTAAGCCCCAGCAGCTACTCCCTAAATTGTCTATGAAGTATATTCAGCATAATTTATGTCTTCTTTATGCAGTAAACAGGTATATGTGTCGGACACTAACAGAAGTAGGCATTACTACATGACTATACAAAATGGTAGCCAGTGAGTCATGCATACAGCAGATCAGTGAATTGTGAGTACATCAACCTCCCACTGCACAACTGCATGAAATGTAAGTCACTTGCACGGCCCATGTCAGTTATATCCCTGACAGTTACCTTGGGAACAAGATGCATTCTTTTGCTATCTTGTAGGGATATGTAATTAAGACATTCAGACACATTCATGGTGCTCATTTTCCTGCATGTTACACTACCAGCTATAAAACCGCTGAGTTAATGAGATCGTTGCCATTTTGAATGCCATTCAGTGTGTGGTATTGCAGTAAGTCTGATTGAGAGAGGTCCTTGGAGTACAGATATAAATCAGTTCTGTGGTAAGATGTATTATGGGATCTCAAAGGCATAGCTAGGTCAGTTGGTGCCTTTGCAATTCATAGATTAACATACCCTAAATCAAAAGTTGAAGGCCAAAAAAATGTTCTCTGTTGAGGATAAAAAAATGAAGAAAGAAAAAACCCTGCTTAACTGCAGAACTGTAGTGAAGAACTTCTAATAGCTTCTTGCTACCATCTAAAGACAAGTCATTTAAACTGCTGTGATATTGGTGGTTTGAATGAACGCCAGTGCTACACTCCTACCTGAGATATTGATTGGACCTGGAACAGCTATCTCCTTCACCATGCCCTAGCAACAGTGCTGTCTAAGCTACTTAAACATTTTCCAGAAAGCTTAAGCTGTTAAGTGCATTACTCAGGTGTAATAAGTGTTCTACCTTTCTCAGGTGGACTTCCTACCTAAAACTAATAACCCTGCAAAGACAAATCTCCCTTTCATTTTTTTCCTCCTGAATGCTGTTCACTTTCAAGAGCTTTCAATCATTTGTGATTGCATTTATGGGAGGTATTCAGAAATGAGTCAAATACTTGTCAGGGAACTGTGTACAAACTTGGCGTGAGGAGACAGGGGTAGATTGGACCAGGCAACAAAGAAATCATCACCCTTGCTAGGCTGTCTGTAATGGTTTTCCAGCCTAGGATGTGCCATGCAATAAGTAGTTGATGACAAGAACATAAACACAGCACATAATTCCAAAATAACCTATTACACACTTGCACCATATATTTCGGAACACTTTAACATCCAGGAACTAGAGGACTCCAACAGTTGTCACGTAGGCAACATTATATCCACCAACTTCCTTGGGAATCAAAAACAGGCAGCTTGGACATATTTCTCAGTTCATATTACTGGAGATACAGAGAGATAACTTCATTCTGTTGTAGAAGATGACTAATCACTTTATATTACTGTGTGCAAGGCCTTGTTTGCTGCTATAAAGCTATTTCTACTATTTATTCACACCTATACGCATTATCTCATTCTTGTAAATCTAGCCACTAGTACTGCTATTCTTAATTTCTTGTTTCTGTACTGGAAATGTTTGTAAGGTCTGCATATCTTTATTCTTCCTTTGCGCAAGTTACATCTGTGAATTATCTGCTCTGTTCTTTACTTATGCTAAGTCATTTTACTTTTAATAATTATTGTTGGCTTCTTTTAACTTCCAGGTATGTTACTTGCAACTTAGTTTCTTTACCTGGACTGGGGAATTAAAACAAAATAAAATGTCATAGAAATAAGTCCGTTATTTCTTTAAAAATTGATGTTAGAGTATCATGTCACAGACTTATTGGCCCATAAGTTCATCATTGCCAGCTACACATTTCCTGTGTTAGGCAGAGACAAATGAAATGTAGCAACTGTGGCTTTTTATAGCTGTACATAAACTTCCTCTGAGACTAGCCTAAGAAAGGGTTTGGTTTTGAAGTAAAGCAATGAAGTTAATTGTCTTGCTTTAAACATTTATTCATACCCATAAAAAATATCACCATTTATGAAATGAGCATTCATTTGATGTGTTTGCTAGTCAGAAGTATTAATTTCCGAAGCTTATTTTGCCTTCTTCCAGTTTTTTATGCCACTTGTTGAACAGCTTGCTTCCACTCACAAGCTGGTCAGAGTAGCTACTCATAGGGAAATGTCTTAGACAAAGCGATGTATAGGGCTATTTTGAAAGAAGCAGTGGGTGATGAATCTTAGGTGAGGCACTGAAAAGTTGACTCTGACTTACTTTTTAAAAAAATATCCTTCAGATAATCCATGCCAGTGCCAAAGCTGTCTCCATTAGTAACTTTCTAAGGTTTTTGGTGGCAAATGTAAAATCCATTCCTGATATTGTCCTGCCTTGCGCTACAAGGGTGGAACACACAGGCCTATTGTTCTCTGCCCCCCCATACATCACAAACTATTAAAGGCATGGAATAATGCCCAAGATCCTCAATCTATCCATCCATCCATCCACCCACAACCCCTTTTCCCATGTTTCTCATATTTTAAAACTCCTGTTGTACAAACATCTCAGTTAGTGCAAGGTGTACTGTAGTAAGAGTGCAGGGTTCACTCCCTTTTACTGCCCTTTAAGTCACACTAATTAGTAGTATCCATGATGCCTAGTGGTTCCCTGCACCACATTTTATAAGTGTGGTTAAGACATTATAAATGCCTATCGAATGTTTGTGTTTGATTGAACATCTTGGCATAGGAATGGACAATAAGACTGGCCAACTGGACACTGATTCATGGTCTTCCATCTCTTCAGTTTTCTTAATTATGCCAAATGCCTTATGTGACCTCTCAGCTTTTTACCATCTGGAAAATCCTGTTAGAGAACTCTACCAAGGAAGCCACTGTGCTGCCTCTGTGAAAAAACATTTTTACCCAGTGGGCTTAAATGGTCAATAAACTCATAACACCGCATTTTACTGTGATCATTCACTGTGGTTTGTTGTATTAATTTATATGATATCTAGATTATAAGGACCTTAATAAAGCACATATCGATGAGAGAAAAGTAAAGGCATTAATAAAAAATATACAAGAGTGAGAAATCCAAGCTTTCTCCTTTCACATCTTTGACATGATACTCTTAGTTGCTGATTGGACTGCATTCATTTTTCTTCCACCTGGTGATGAAGCTGTGGAATAGTTTGTGGAGGGAGGAGTTGGATCTTCTATCAATATTTGCATATTAAAGGTGGTTAATATAAATGTATACTTTTAAAAAATAGGCAATATAAAAACTGATGCCTTGCCTATAAGCATAGATGCAGATCTATACATTAATTGACCTGAACCACTACTGACACGTTAGGAAAAGATGTGCAACAGTAATAAGAGAAGACATGCAGTTGTTACAAAGGCATTTGGCTTCTACCTTTTCTATTAGTTTCTTTTTTATTTCAGATTACTAGGCAGTAAATCCTTCTAAATTTTGTTTTAGAAGGATTTAGGTGTGTAGTAAATTGAGCTAGGTTGGCAAAAGACACGTTTGCAGGTTGCGATTAAAGGTCTCCTTAGAATGTTCAGAAAGACAAATTGTGGCGTTATTAGCATACTGAATTGGCCCAGCAATTCTGCAATGTTAGGTCATGTAATTCACATAAAGAATGAAGAGGTGTTTTTAGTACTGATCTTTAAGATACCCAAAATTAACAGAAAAGGAGAAATCTCACCAGTTTACCTTACAAGCTGAACCTGACTGGCATGGTAGTCTGAGAACTATTTAGTAATACTATGGGTGAGATCATGAGATTTACCAAAAGCTTAGAGTGGCAAATGGAGTCAAATGCTTTGGAGAGATTCAGAATCACAATGCCAACATATTTACTTTGTTTAACTGCCATTATATATAGTCTACGACATCTTGGGGGGTTGTATCAGAGCCATGAGAAGGCCTGAAGCCATGCTATGAGCTACAAATTATATTTTAGTCATTGAAATAATGAAGGAGCTGCAGGTGTACATAGTTTTCTAATAATTTTGTAATACAGTCTCAACTGTGCATCATGGAGATCCTGTCATTTCTCTAGTACTGAAAGCATATTATCTCTAATTCTTTTATTTTCAGAATCAGGAACGAAACCAACAATAATCAAGGACAAAGGCCCTAAATCAGGAATACTTTTCTAAAGTACTGGTGTTATTAACTTGGAAAGTTGACAGAATAAAAGGCTATGAATTAACATGCATTTTCTAAAGTAAAGGGAAGCTTGTAACTATGGTTGTCATTATTTACTGAGTGTAATACATACCTTTCCTTGACAAACTTGTCAGTTTCAAAAAGGGCAGAAAAACTTTGAGCTCAAATGAGGGATATCCCAGAAAATCAGAGGCATTTTAGAGGTATATGGGTTCTCATGCCTGATTACCAAAGGAGTGAGATAACAGCAGTAAAGATGCACTATGCCATACACACAGTGTAATTTTATCAGTTTGGATTATGCTGTAGGCATCTGTCTTTATCTGTTGTTTTCATTAATGCAGTTGCTGTCAGGTTTTGAATTGTAACTCCCTCGGTTTCCACATGCAATGTTTATTGTATTTAACTACTCTGTGGTGCCTGTATAAAATCAGTCCTATACAAAACAAACAGTATATGAAAGCATTAGGAATACAGCCCTATACAAAACAAACAGTATATGAAAGCATTAGGAATACAGCCCTATACAAAACAAACAGTATATGAAAGCATTAGGAATACTTTATGACCAATACATTTTGAAAAATAACCTTCATTTTTTGTCAGTGAATTGCATCCAGCAAACAAAAGATCTGAGACAATTTTAGGAAAGCAATAAGGGTGTGGAAGGGGAAACAGATCTGCAACAAATATTTTAACATGCCTGTAACACTTGTTTCACTTCTCTGTGAAATTAAAGAAATCACCCAAGCATAGCATTTCAAATTATGTGATTTCTTTTAATAGTGATCTAAAATCGTTCCATGTTGTTTCCTATAAATCAAAAAATCTGATCAGTATTGTTGACCGAAACATATACTGCATTCAACTGAATTCTTGTACATAAAAAATGGCTTATAAATTTTAAAGAACCCCTGTGGCACTACTACCTGGGTCAATCTGAATCATTTTAACAGGATGTATTATTGCAGTTTAGACCCTTAAACTGCAAATCTGGAGAGACAGATGTGAAGTAATGGCTGATATTAATGAAGAATGTAATGTTTTGTTGTGTAAAGCAGCACTATGTGGGATGGATTGCCATGGTATGTGCCATGTGATTCAACAGCATATCACCCTGGCTTGGTGGCACATAGTGGTTTCCACAATATGATCCTATCACCTACATTGACTAGGACACACAGCACAGACCATCATATGTAACTGTCCCTAGTTGGTTAGTAGCAGATATGGCTACATGGAAGCCAAATTATGCTGGCCATTCCATGTAGCGATGGCTGTATAGTACAAGATACAGTACTTGCCTAACATGAGTCAGCCTTCCAAAATTTCCCTCTGTATAAAGAGAGAATGCCCTCTATAATAAGGATAATAATGCACCAATAGTGTAGCGAACTGTATAGAGTCATAGTTTATCAGTGAAGCACAAATAATCTGAGCATTATAATGTATCGGTGGGACTTTATCATCTAATTCATCACTGAAAGATAACATTTTCAGAAGGTATTTATGCACTGGATACTCCATATGGAAAAATCAGACGACATGAGTAAGTGTATGAAACCAAAAGCCAGAACATAGCCCAGCACTAGACTGAGGCACTGTACATTGAAAAAAAATAAATACAAATAGTAAGATATTATTGTTAATTAAAATATTAACTTTGCACATCTGAGAAACCAATAATTTTTAAAAAAATAAATAAATTCTGATAGTTAGAAACACATTCTACATAGGTTTACATAAACATGTGTAAATAAATGGTGCTTTAGGGACCTTGGAACAATACCTCCGAACTACAAGCCCATATTAGGAAGTTAATTGACTCCACAGGACAAATGCCAATTAAGCAATGCATGAGGTCTCCAAAAGATCCTTGTATCAAGTAGCAGTGCCTTTCCAGGAAACATGAGTGGTTTAGTGGAAAACTGGAAAGTAAAATGCCTTCTACTTGGCAGGACTAATAACTTGCACATATTCAGCAGCCAATACAAATCCCACTACAAAGACCTAATATGGCTGGAAAGAGGTGCAACTAACAAAACCATGAATGCAAAATTTTGTATCCACCAAGGTCAGGCTAAGTCATGCCACGTAAGCCCAAGATAAAGTGCCTTACAATAGCCAGGATGGGAGGATCCAAGATCATAGATTACTACTGCCTGGTTTGAAAATACTTCTCCCTAATGGTACAACTTAAATGTAGTACAGTTGGCTTGACCATAAACATTACTTGTTATCATGTGTGCTTTAAAGTGAGTGATCTCAGCATACCTCTTAACCTCTTAGAGCAAGAAATCTGGGCAAAGTTGGATAAATGCCCAAAAATAGGGACAATTTTTAAATATTGTTCTTACACACTCAGAAAGTTGATAGAATAACAGGTTTTGCATTAGTATGATTTTTCTGAAGGGTATGAAGTTTGTAACTCAAATGTCTGTCATTATTTTCTAACTTCAGTCTTTAATGATTTGCAATGAGTTTGACAGACAACCACAATTTTATGAAAAATGGACAAAAAATATGAGGCAAAAATCTGGGCATTTTGCAAAAATCTATACAGTTGAGAGGTATGGATCTCAGTAATATTCTTATGATATGTTGCCGTGACAAGAGCTAATATCCAGTCTCTTACTGTTGTTATCATGTTGTTGGGAATCACACCTAGGTCTCACACATGACTCTTGCATTCTGTTCCCATCATAAAATATAATGGGAGCAAGGAATGAAGCCTGGGATGGATAAAGCATGGCATGCCCCAGCATCATTTCCATCTTCACTTAGTTTCAGGTGACAACTATCCATTTGGTGGTCGAGCCCACCCAGGCAATCTCTTAGGGTAGCAAGCATAGATAAATGTTTTGAGAAAAAGAGAGGTATTGCTGAATATCATCAGCATACCACTGGCAGTGTTCTTTTAACTTAAATCATCAATCTCATTGTCTATAAATACATCAGAGGAAATAAAACAGCCAAGACTGAACTGTGTAACACCCCATCTAACAGTAGGTAACTTGCAGAGTTAATATCAGAAACATTCCTTTGAATGCAGTCTGAGGGGCATGAGGCAAATGACTCAAGAACTGGGGAAATGAGACTACAGAAGGAATGGAAATGCTCCATCAAGGTTCTAGGATTCACAGTATTTTCTATAAATGTGCTGATTGTGAAGTATTTCCTTTGACTTTTCCAGGTCATTGAATTATTCAGTTGGTCAGGACTTGCTTTATGTTACATTGCTCATACTATCTGGATGACACCTCCATTTATTATGATTTTTGTCTCACATTATCTCTTTAAAATGTATTTTCATTCTGCACAAGTGTGATCCCAAAAATACACAATAAAAATCTAAATGGAAAGAAGCATTTAGACAGGTTAAATACGTCTAAGCAAACATTACCTGAGCCAAAGATGCACTGGCAACCAAATGTGAGCAGCCAAACTATGAACAAGTAAATATAAACTTTTAGCATCTTGTTTTAGTGATGAGCTGAATAGGTCTGCACTAATGATTTCTCTTTAGTAATTAGAAAGCACCAGTGGTTTAATGTAAAGTGCAAAGTGTTAGGTGTCCAAGATCATTTCACTGATAAACATAACAAAACAGATACAGCTTATGATATTTTACATATAAAAGGATAAAAGCAGAACATAAAACATGGTCATTGGAACATCTTGTGGAACAGTTAAGTGTTTTTCAGAGCACTGGATTTTTAGTTTTATTTCAGTTATTTATAATTAATACATTAGAAATTATGTATGCAAGTACTACTTTTTTTTGTACATTTATTTGCTTTTGGATGTATTTATATACATATACATGTATGCGCATATATTGTAAAATGTTGCTAATTGAGAACATGTGTGTGCCTTTAAATGAGGTGCATATTCAGAATGTATACTGTGTTATGGAATGTGTGAATATTCTCATAGCATTTAACTAGACAGTCAAGATAGTATTTAATGATGTTGCTTCAAAGCAACAGGCAGGAAGTTTTTCATCTGAAGGAAGACCTGGAAGCAAAGGTTTAGAGAGCCATGTCAAGGCTAAACTGTGGACAATAATACCTGGAAATACTTGTTAAGATAATTGGAATCTGGGTCTGGGAAAATCCTGCAGCCTTGGACTTTTATGACAGTCTGTGTCTTAGCAGGGCTGTGTGGACCAAACACTGTTATGAGGAGTAACTAAGCATTTTTTTTCTTTATTTGAATCTGCAAAGCCAAGTAGGCTAATATTTCAGTTTGTTGAAGTACTGAATAAGCCTTTGGTTTATATAGTTCTTGTTTCAATTGTCTTTTTTGGACTTATTTTGGTGGCGAGTGCATGGGTAGTGACCAAGGATTTGCCAGTGATTAGTCCCTCACAGTGTCTCTACTGCCAAGCAGTGACAATTTTTGGAAAACAAAATCCTTATACTTTGACTGTTGTGTTCATGGCATGTTTAATTTCCATCTGCAACAATGGAGGAAATACTGAGGAAATCATACAGCCACAGTTGGAGACTAACAGCAACAGTTGATTATGTTAGCCAACATATCTGCCATCCCCAAATCTGTGCTGCCTCTGATGAAGCTATCCGGTGAGGATAACCTGCAATCTTATTTAGTAACAGAGATCCAGAGCCTACCAGACTGGGAAAGAAATATTATGTTGACTATTTTACCACACAAGACTGATCATATTCTGTCTTGTCCTACTTAAAGTACCATCTTCCCACTGTACCTTTTTAAAGTTTATGAGGGTTATCTATAAGTCTGTTAACTCAAGGTTACTTTCTTCAATGACTTTCCTCAAAACACTGGTACTGCAGCCTCTTCTACATCTGCCCACCCAAAATCATGTGCTACTTAAAGTTTTCTTCTATTAGCACAGGCATACCTCTCAACCTCTTAGAATAAGAAATCTGGACAAAGCCATTAAAAAAGAGGTACAAATAGGGACAATTTTTAAATATTGCTCTTACAAAGTTAGAAAGTTGATAGAATAGCAGGTTTTGTATTAGTATGAATTTTGTCTAAAACTCAAACGTCTGTCATTATTTTCTAACTTCAATCTTTAATGATTTGCCACTAATTTGTCGGAAAGCCACAATTTTATGAAAAAAGACCAAAAATATAAGGCAAAAATCTGGACATTCTGCGAAAATCAGTACAGTTGAGAGGTATGACAGGCTTCATGAGTGGTTCCTTTTCTTATATGTAGCTATCCCTCAAGTACAGTCATCCTAAGTGGTAGGAAAGGCATGAAAATGTATGTGAACACAGAAGTGCCAGATACTAAAATGTAGGGCTCTTGCCCTGCTAGATTATGGAATTCCCTTGTTAAGTGTCTCTTAGTTTATAAGTAAAATATTACTAACAACCAGAAAGTGCAGGAAATATGATTTCTTGTGACAATTAAAGAGCATTCTCTTACACATGAAGAAATTCAGAGAGTTCTTGGAAAAGTGTTACTTCATGTAGTTATAACCTCTGATTAAATGCATAATATAATAGTTGGAAAATATTTTCCCTAGTTTAAAGCACTATGGAATGTGGGAGAAAGGAGGATCCATAGACAGTGTGGCAGGCAGAGCAGCAGTTGGATATACCCATTTAGTATAAGAATGACTGGGGAGAGCAAGTCAATGATACACACATACAGATTCATGAGCAACATGAGAAGAAGAGTTGACAGAAACTAAAAAAAGTTGCCTGGGTTTGGGTAAGGTTAGATAGTAAAAAAAAGATAATGTCTGCTATCAGAAGTGCCCACACTGGTATTGCTGAATGCAGTCCTACAGATGTGTACATACTTGGGATAAGAATGCCATGAAATGGACATACTGCATCTCAGAACAGTTAATTATGTAAAACATGACTTTCCCCTCACAGTACAAATCTACAAACAAGTGCTATCATGGGTTCTGGGGAGCAGGTCAATTAGGTCAACATGCTTGGATATGATATGCAGATTTCTTGATACCTCAGCCCAAATATATGCATGTTGGTAGGCATCCTCTCAAGAATTCCAGTGTAAATGATCAGAATAATCTCCCAATTACAGAGGAACAGAAACCCAAAACTGTACAGGAACTGAAGATGATCTGATAGGAAAATATGAAGTAAAGCTCAATAAAAGACAAGTCGACATAGTGGTGTTAACTGTAGAAAAAGAAAGGCATCTGAGTGAAGATAGCAATAACAGAGAAAGTGCAGAATGCAAGATAAGCAGGACAGTGTAGAATCATAATACGGATTTGTACTAGTGTAAGTAGAGAATGTAAACTGAGGGAAGGCTATAATCAATAGGAATCCATGAATAATAACAAAAATAAATAAAATAAAACTGGCATTAATTTTTTTTTCTGAGATGCACTTTGTAGGAAAGGGGTAACACAGAGAAGGAAAAGAAACTAAGGGAGTGCTATCCCCTTCTACTGAAACCGAGGGATAGCAATATATAAAAAAAGGAGCCACTCACAATGTCTGTGCTAATAGAAGAAAATTTTAAGTTGCACGTGATTTTACAGGGGAAGATGAAGAAGAGGCTGCAGTACCAGTGTTTTGAGGAATGTCACTGAGGAAAGTAACATTGAGTTAACAGACTTATAGATAACCCTCATAAACTTTAAAAAGGTACAGTGGGGAGATGGTACTTTAAGTAGGACATGTCAGAATATGATCAGGATTGTGGGGTAAAATAGTCAGCAAGGTCTTCTCATTATTTATTACTCATATTTTGATTTAAATGATGACCCCTTATAGAGAATAAGTAAAGAAAGGGAGGACATTCTGATCATTCTGCATCAGTTACTACTACCAAAACATTATAGGACTCTAGTAATGAAACTCATCCATAACCATGTATTGAAAGGTCCTCTGGGAATGGACAAATCTAGCACAAAAGTATTAGTGAGATTTAATTAGCCAGGCATAATGAAAGAGATAGAAAACTTTAGTTCTTCATATCCAGAGTATCAGAAAATTGCAACCCATCCGAAATATACAAGTCCCTTGATCTCAATGCCAATCATAGAATAAACCTTTTGAACATACTGCTATGGAATGGGTATCAGTACTTACTTATCATATGGGCTCTGCAACCAAATTTGCAGAAAGCAGCACTAGTAGTTAAAGCTAATGCTAAGAATATTTCCAGAAAATTGGCACTATTTTTTTTTCTCCTTGTGTAGGCCCCAACCTACAACTTCATTACCACCACTCAGTCAGCCCATTTATTCAGTGGAGGTATGGGATGGGCATTCCTGTGCTAGGAAAGACCCTAAAGCCCATTTATTCCTGCCTGGGAAATCATATCAGCCAATGCATTCCCCAGAGATGAAAGTTGGGTGGGAGGGAGTGAGCCAGCTCGCTGGTCCTGAAGAGACCATACACCAGAAAATCTCTGCATGAAGTGCTGATAAAAGAGTCTTCATCAAAAGTACAAAAGCAGGAGGTGAAACAATTTTTATTATGAAATAAAGGAGTGTTCTCAGTGATGCCTGGGAAAACTAAACTAACTGAGTATAACATAGAGACAGCCAGTGGACTGAGCCCTCGTGAACTATCAGTCACAAAAACAGTTGCAGAAGAAGTTCAAAAAATGTTCAAACTAGATGCGACAAAAGAGCCGCACAGTGACTGAAGAAGTCTGCTAGTGCTAGTTCCTAAACCAGATGGAAATATTAGATTTTGTAATGATGTGGGGAAACTGAATAGAGTCTCAAGGCTTGATAGCTATCCCATTACCAGAACTGATGAGGTCACAGATACCCTGTGGAAGTCCAGATACTTGACAACCCTAAACGTGATGAAGGGATATTGTCAGTTGCTGTTGACCTCCATGGGCTAAAGAGAAAACAGCTTTTTAACCCATGCTAGTCTATTTCTGTACACAATTTTACTATTGTGTATTTGTTGATTGATTTTCTTATATTACAGTTGTTTTATTTTAAATTTTGTTTTCTATTAAAGTTTTTTGGAGTTTTAGAAGATCTTGGCTAGGGTCAGTTAAAAAATTCCTTTGCACTGTATGATTGTTAGGGCACTAAATCTACTTAATTAGTGATAGGAGGTGAGAAGTAAAACCTCTTTTTTAGTCTATATACCTGCATTGTTATTTAGCTACAAGTGTTGTGAGACTACTGCTGGTGTATGACTGCACTATATTTTTCCTACCCACTTGGCCTGTTTTTGTTGTGCTTTTAAACTTGATGGCTTTTGAGCTGCCTGCCCCTTCTGTAAATCTGACTTTGGATGCTCCTCCCAGTCTCTTCTCATCTGCACATTCTACTGGTTACTGAAAGATCAAACTAGCAAAGCCTTTCTGTTGAACTCTTAAAGACTGAGTTAGCCTGTGTTTCATATCATCCCACACCTTTAGTGTACAATGCAATATTCTGTAACATCTGGCTTTAGACTACTAATCAGCGGAGAGCCTAGGAACTGGTTCTCAGTAATCATCTAGGAATTAGTGCTCCTGTTTCTGGTAAGAGAAAGAACGGCAAGATATTATTTGCTAGCCTTTCTAGATATTACCAGTCGCTGGAAAGCCTACAAATTGCTTCCTGGGGGCCTGCTTGAAATTAATGCTACTCTTTTGCTCCTTTTGAGAGAAGAAGTGGAGGGACACTGATTCCTGCTAGCCTTTGACTGGACAAGTGTATATGTTACTTCACTTATTGGTCTGGTTGCAGTTTTGGTGAGACCTTCTTCAAGGCCTTTATGTGATTTAGCTTTTTATTGCATCCAACTGCTGAAAGTTTGATTTAGGTTATCTACTAAGACAAGATTATGGTAAGTGTACTGAACAACACAACATCTGGGTTAATAGGACTTTTCAGGAAGCAGCTTGGGAATAGTGCTAATCTTTTGCTTCTGTGAGAGAAGGAGAAAAGGATTATAGATTCTTAGCTGCATACATCTGTGTCGCAAATACTACATCTCAGGAAACAACTTGGGATTATTGCTACTGTTTTGCTTCTAGTGAGAGAAGAAGCAAAGAATCGTTGGTTCCTAGCACCTACAGTAATATACCTCAAAACGCATAGATATGACTCCTCATCCAGTCCACATTTGTAAGTACCAGGAACCATTGATTTGCACTTTACAACCATCTCTGTAGCCAGCTTAGTTGAGATGGACATCCTCAGGCAATGTAGCAATTGTCTCATGTTTACTGACAACCACCTATTACTTAAATAAAGTGACATACAGTGTGAGAGTTGTAGTTATATAATATTGCAGACAAAGCTCTCACACAAAGCCACAGCAAATAGCATGCGAGTTGTCAGTGTCATATAACATTGGTTTAAACCAATCACACACAGCTTAAACCAAACACATAGACCTATGTATGCCGAGGATCTTAAAAGTAACCTACTTAAATCCCAAGGACCTCCTAAATGTAACCTATGAAGCAAGTACTGTCAGCAACTTCATAAACAGATAACTTAGACAGTACCCACCATGAAACATACATCTAACAGTCACAATGACTAAAAAGCCCATAAGGAAAGAATCCACACAATCCAATATCTTAGCAATTGTGGACTCTGTGGTGAGACACACCAATCCACTACTCATCAGGCTGTGCAAGTAGAGAATCACTGTTATTTGCCTATCAAGTGCTAGGATTTGCCATATCATGGATGCATTCAAGTCCTTGCACCATAGATTTACATATGACATAGTGATAATATACATGGGTATAAATAACTTGAGATCTATATCACTGGACTATATGAAAAGAGACATGATGGAGCCCTTGAAATAGGTGTCTGAGGTAGGGGTAATCCTTGTCATGAGCATCATTCTACCATCACCAAGAATGATGTCACAATACAAACAGATTATTTATTTCTGCAACTGGCTTATCTTCCGGTGCCATTCTATGATTGTACAATATACATCAGCTTAGGAGGGGGGATGATAGACAGTCCTAACTGATTTGCCAGGGATAGCCTGCACCTAGCCCTCCCAATGCTTTTGTATATTGGCTAAAAACATGTCCACCCCTGTAGTGCCTTTTTTTAGGCAATGTTACCCTTTAAAGTTTCCAACATAACATAACATAACAGAATCTGGATAACCTAAATGTATTGCTGCTAAAGTGCAAGGAACCATAACAAAAAATTCCACTCCCAACAAGTACTCCTTACCCTGGGAAACGGTGACAAATGCATCATCACAGAGACCTTGTTCTAGACCAATGACAACACTCTATTAGTGCAGAGTTTCATTGCCTACCACATATTCAGGCCCATCACATTAGATGAAGGTACTAAAGATGACTGTGCCTCCATATATTTAAAAAAGAATTCAGAGTTTTTAATCAAGTTAACTACTTGGAACTCCTCCACATGCAACCTACTATTAGCAAAACCCCTTATGATATCATAGCTAACTATAGGACCCCCTCTATGTCCCTCCTTAATTCATTCCTCCAACTGAACCAGTATGACATCCTTATACATTAAGTCAAACACCATCCTCCTAGGCGTACCTCTCAACCTCTTAAAGTAAAAAATCTGGACAAAGCCTAAAATGATGGGAGAACAAATAAGGACAGATTTTAAATATTGCTCTTACAAAGTTAGAAAGTTTATAGAATAATAGGTTTTGCATTAGCATGAATTTTCTGAAGGATGTGGAGTCTTAAACTCAAATGTTTGTCATTATTTAATGACTTCAATCCTCAGCTATTTGCCAGAAAAGTACAGGTTTTAAAAGAACACACCAAAAATATCTTGATGACCCAACTGCTTATGTAGAATCATTTACCACCAAGTTCTATGCACATGTAAATAATTACATATATTCAACTGTTCCCTTCAGAAATATAAATACAACACCAAATTTAAATATAAATCACTGTGGTAGAACCATAATTTAAACAGACTGTGTAATAAAAGAAAAATACAATAATTGCATGTAAAAATAAACTTTAATCTCAGGATACCAGTAATGCTCTTCCTAAAATTATAAAGGAACTCTGGACTCTGATCAAATCAACTGTTAGAGAAAAATGTATTTCTCATGATTATTCTTCACAAAATACATATTAACTTACAGTTTCTTCACAAATGAATTGTTTAATATTTGTTATGTTAAAATGATATGTAGTACAGATGCATAGTTATGCAAACCACAGATACTTACTGTAGTTCAAAGTGTTTTACAATTACATTCTAATATTATGTAAAGTGTATTAACAGATGACTGAAGGTAAAGAAAGTGCTGAAGGGGTTAAGGGATGTACTATAGTCTACATAGTCTGGAATGCCCAGAAAGGGAGGAAAGTACACAATGTGAAAGAGATTTTGTTTTATGTGACCTCTGACCTTCCCAGGCAGGGATGGGTAATTACAAGGAATGTTGGTGAGATAGAATGTTACTGGTACTGAAATATACAAGGTCAAAAAACAAGGTTTGTTGCCAGGTCAGGTGGCTTGTGTTTTTCTAAAACATTACTGTTACTAAAAACATGATCGTTAAGTGTTCACACACACCACTAAGCGAGAACCATGAGGATCTGCAGAGACCCTATTTGTTAACGTCAAAATTCTGCAGGCATGTTACTGGCTGAATTTTGTTTCCTGATGTTTACTGAAATTTTTATTTCTGTTCTAAGTCATTTGGCACAGCATTTTAGCTTGAACTAACTAGTTCCAAACAGGGGGTCGTTTACAGCTCTCTGGGGCAGCAGGAAGCTTGTAGTGAATTCATTCCAGGGTGGAAACACTGGTCAAACAGCTTTTTGTGTTATCTGATTGCCTCAAGGCTTGACTTTGGAAGGGTCTTTTATCTTGCTAGCATAAAAATATTACCTTTGTGTGAATTTCTGCTTCTCTTGCTAGAAGCTCCATTGTGCCTGACAGAGTGCTCCTTAAACAATCTGGGAATATAGAGCTGATATAAGTATATTTTTAGCACTTTAACTGTTCCGTGTTTCTTAACAGTACTGCACTGTTTTTATTTATTTGCTTGACTTAAATATTTACTTATCTGTGTCTCCATTTATATATTTGATGATCTCTGGCTGAATTTTATATTTTTCCTACTCTTCTACCCAATTGCTCATGTTCTTGAAGTTGGTGACTTTTGCAGTTGCCTGTACCAGCTGTATATTTGATCTAGGACACTCCTCCCAGTCCCATCTCATTAGCTCATTCTACCTAATACAGAGATAATTTGGACTCCTTAGTTCCTTAACCTTGAATTATCTTTTGTTCCTCCCCTCTCCCTTTCCACTTTACTAAAAACAAACAAAAAAGCAAAAGAACAAAAAAAAAAAAAAAAAAAAAAAAAAACTTTATTCAGCTGCATTTACTGTATTTGTATTTCCTCCTGCTACTCTTTTACTTCATCTTGCTTTTTCTACTTGCTGTTTGTCTCTAAAGTGTTCAATTGCATCTTTTCTGTTGCATTTATTTCTGCTTGTTTATAGCCTGTTTAAATTGGAAGTGTTATTCTAAGCCTCTTGCTTTTGGTTTAAGCACTTAGGCTTTAGGCCTACCTCTTAGCTCTCCCTGGCCTTTCTCCCTCAGATTCTGCCAGACATGGATGGACAATTTCCTACAGTTTCTCCTGCCAGTCTGGTTGATATGGGCATCCTGAGACAGTGTAGCAACTGCCTCATATATATGGACAGTCATCTACTTCTACCACCTAGGAACACAGTTTGTGAGTGAAGCAACTATATTAGGAACCTAGAGTCTATGCTCTCTCCCTCACAAGCCAGTATATCTGGCACTGAGAAGGTTGTCAATACAATCACTACACCTCAAACACCACCCACTCCTACACAACACATACCCACATATGTGGAGGTCTTCAACAAAAACATACCCAAACAAAGGAGACCTCTGAGGCAAAAACACATGCAATCTCTACAGTCCTCCAAGCCACATACCAGACATAGTCCACACAACTGTGTCTCACAGCAATTAAGACTTAACCATAAATCCAACATATTAGTCATAGGAGACTCTATTGTGAGACACACAGATGTGCATTTCACCAGGCTGGATAAGGAGAAAGTCAGGGTTAGGTGTCTGTCAGGGGCCAGAATCTGCCATATCACATACTGTCTCAAGTCTCTCGAGAAGAGGTACTGTTATGACTCTATCATAGTCCATGTTGGTGTGAATGACTTGAGACGTACCTCCCTGGAAAATACGAAGAGAGACATGACTGAGCTTGCTGAATGTGTCCCAGGCAGGTATGTTCCTAGCCTTAAGCAGCATTCTACCATCACCCAGAATGATGCCTCAATACAAACTGAAAATGATTAACTTTAACAACTGGGTTAGTTTCTGTGTCATTCCAGGGGGATCCAGTACATGACAGCCTGGGAAGATATGATCGAACAGCTAGCTGATACCCCCACAAGAGGTGTTAATATCTTGGACTTGGTATTAACCAACATGAGTAACCACTGCAGCGTCCCTATCGTATCATCCTCCCTGGAAATATCTGACCATAAAGTAGTCACGTTTGAAGTCACCATCTCCCCTGACCCCCCCCCCCTCTATCTAGTGTCAAGCAAAAATACTTCTCCAAAGCTGATTACAGCCTCTTGAGGGATGGTATAAACAGAATCACAGCCCCCTCCCTCTCTGTAGGAACTGGAACCAATATCCAAAACTACACCAAAGCACTATAGGAGCATTTATATAGATTCATGGAATCAGGAGTACCTCACAGGACTAAATCATCATCTGTAAGGAGGAGTATACCTTTCTGGTAGACATCTGCAATATATAAATTCTATAACAAAAGGAACAAAATGCTGTCCAGGACCAAGAAGGAGCAGGTGCCCAATTCGAAGCAGTTTTTCCTTAGCCTGAACAAGCAAATAAGAGCACTAGTGAAATCCTCCAAAGCAAACTTTGAGTCCAAATTGGCCACATCTACTAGAGACAATCATAAGGCCTTCTTCACATATGTCAAAGGAAGCACCCATATCTGTTCATAACTGGTGGTCAAGGACACCACATATACAAATACCGTAGATATAGCAAACTTGCTGGCTGACAGATTCAGTGAAAACTTCACCCCTCTGTCCCCCCTCATCAGTAAATTAGGACATCCCAGTACCTGCCCCTCTCCCCTTATATCTAGGGAACAGGTCAGTACTGCTCTCTCAAAGGCAAAAAATACAGCCTCCATGGGACCTGATAACATCTCAGGCTGCATCCTACATGAACTCAGGCAGGAACTTTCAGCACCATTAAGTGCCCTATTCAACCAAAGCCTGAGTACTGGCTTCATCCCAGCGTGAGTGGAGGACTGCCACTGTCATTCCTTTGCACAAAGGTGGAGCATCCACCAATCTGGGAAATTATAGATCCATCAGCCTAACTAGCCTCATCTGCAAGGCCATACAGGCTGCTAAAATGCAGCCTGTACCTCACATATAGAGCCCCAACAGACCCTTTTCCCTCAGACTTATTGTACAAATCCAGTGGTAGTGTGAACAACTGCTCAAGGGTTCTCAATCTTTTTGCAATATAAATTGAGCATATTGTCTCACAGGGAATACCTTTCCTATGGAACCATCTTGTACTCCACATAATGTGAAAGACTTCTCTTATGCTATTCAGACTTAATTTGAATGAATGGCTAGGAACTCACCTGATTTAGTACCCTTGTCTCTCATGCATAGGGACAACAAGCAAATGCCAAGCATTTCCTTGTTCTGCCCACCTCTGGGTTACTTGTATACAAAGTATAAGAGCTAAAACCTACCATGAGAATGTAAGGATACGTAACTTAAGATCCTCACAAATCAAAAGTGTAAGAAGTACTTATGAGCTTATCACTCTATGGAGTGTGGGGATATTCTAACATCCGAGTGATTGGCAATCAAGCCAATACATATAAGTAAGTTGCCTGAAAGCAGTAGGCAGGATGAAGTTCATTCTAAGTTTGTTTATTGCAGTTTTAATCACTGAAGCTTTTCCTAAAACAAACAAATCAGCAATAAACACAACCAATGTAATACAATTTAAAACCAAATATAATAACTGCAAGTGTGTGAAGTTAATTTGCTAAACTACGTCTTGCTGACAGAATGTTGTAGGAAAGATATAAGAATGTTGGTAATAATACTGTTACACTAAACAGGCAACACTTTTTAAAAAGGCAGTCACTAACTTATTAAAATAAGTACAAAAACTAGAAGGCTGCAAGCCAATGTGTGCAAGTTCTCAAACAATGTCCCCTCTTTCATGCCTCAAACAATGATATGAAATTATGTTTTACAAATAAAATTGGTGAATGAAATACATGTATTTCCTGGATTATAAAACAAAAGACAGAAAAGCTAGAATTCACTGTTTCAGCACTGTCCCAGCAGAGTCTTAACTGAATCAGTTCTTCCAACCCATCAACACTTCAGTCTGCTTTCAGTACCTTCACATCACACAGAACTACATCTTAGCAGATAAGCTGTTGTTCTTTCCATATGGATCATATTAACACAAATAAGGTTAGCAGATGAAATAAGGTGAAGAAGGCCAACAACTCATTCCTATATACTCCTGTCTTTCACTATGTCTAAAAACCATGAAGCCTATCTTTCTCCAGTCCTTCCATGCAGCAGTACATGTCATCTCTCTCTCTCCTCGTGGCTCAAGAACATATGTATTGCAAATTGAACCCTCACAATGTTAAATGATTTCATCAATGCATCAAACATAACCAGAAGCAAAGTAACAAAATAATGTGGATTAGTCCATCCAAAATCCACCAAAAATTTAATAACAAATTACAAAGGACTGCAGATAGCTCTACTGTCTGGCAGCCACATGCAGTATTGTTAGGACAATATAGATGCATACGTACTATGTTAGCTGCCCTTGTAAGCCATTTTAAACTTAGCCAGTTTCCTTCAAAGGTGAGAATCAAACCTTGCATCATGTTTCTGTGTGGTAAACACTTGAATCATTATGCCAACTCCCAACTTCTGATATCATGACATGAATTATCTAATGGAAGACCTGGATGTGCAGAATAAGAGGGTCCAGCTGGCATTAACTTGTGGAGTGTAACCTATGGGAATACTTGCTTACAGAGCTGGAAACTGGGCTTGGGAGAGACCTGCAGCCTTGGACTTCTGCTTTTAAAACAGACTCTGCCCTTGAGGGGGCTGTGTGGAATGAATGCTATGTCAATGCTGTTTATTTGAATCTGCAAAGGCAAATCAAGTAATGTTGGATTAATGTATAAACTTTTGCTTTATATTGTCTGTCTTTGTACAGACATATATATATATATATATATATATATATATATATATATATATATATATATATATATGTGTGTGTGTATATATATATATATATATATATATATATATATATTGCTGTTCCAACAAAAAAAATACTTTAAAACATTACATTAAGTGAGAGGCTTTGCCCCCCCCCCCTACTTAAATATACCAACTCCGAGTCCGCACTACAGTGCTGAAAACAGCAAAGTAACGAAGTGGCTAAGTGAATTATTTCCCAGGGAAAGAATTCGCTTAAAAGCCACTTCGATATTTTGCCATTTCAGGCTTTTGAGTTCGACCAAGACGCATTCGAAAGAATTCATCTTCGGTCTTCTAATAGGTAACCTATAAATATATATATATATATATATATATATATACATATATATATATATATATATATATATATATAAAATCTATATAAGTTTATGCTGTTTGATCTAAATACACAATATCTAAACACAAGTGATTGAAACCAAAAATGATCTAATACTTTGTCTGAATTCAGCATAAGTCAAAACATCAAAGGGGGACCTCACCTCCACCCCCATCTTATATAGGCCAAATCCACATTAAGACTACAGTGGAAAAGGGGGTAAAAACACAATAAGTACAGTACTACAGCTTTCACAGTCTAACTCACTCTGGTAAACCAAATTACAATATTACTTATCAATCTATAAGAAAACTAATACCACTTAGTACAAAATGGTCAGCTTTCCTTATTATCAGAGTTGTGTTTGTATGTAGAACAGGCTAACAGATTACTTGCTGCTATTTCACAGCTTCATCAATTCAGTAATAAAGTCTTTAATAGTACTATCTTTGTGGCATTTGTCCAGTTGCTATTCCAACCAGAAAGGAAATTAGGCATTTTAATATTTTTCAAATGAGAAAAAAACAATTTATAAATGTAACAGAATATACAACATATACTTTTTCAGAAATTGGGATGACAACAACTTAAGCAGAAAACTCATAGATATCTTTACATTTATAATTTTCTTGTAATGAATGCAGCTGATGGCTTATTATGTTTTCTTGTAACCATCTGTTATGGGGTATGAAAGTTAAATTGTTACCTGCCGCCTATCTGCCTAAGGTTACTATCTTAACTTTTGCATATCTGTAGTCAGACGTTTGTGAAGAAATCAGGAGAGGGCCATTCTTTTCATAAACAACTTAAGGCTTTCACTGTGAATCTGAAGTAGTTGTGTACAACTGATGTGCAGGATGAATATTTGATCTCTTACTCCCAGTTTCTACTGCCATGTGCTCATATTTGGTAAAGCATTTTTTAATTACAGAAATGTTGAAAACCTTGTGGTTTGAATGAGTAACCTCAGGGAGGCCTAGACATGGTTGAAAGACCAGTTTGTTGACTCCACCTTTTCCTCCCCACCCTTTGCTGGTACTTTGATTATGAAGCTTTTCTTATATGTGGTAATAATAGTGTTTCATTTTAAACAATATCAACATTATTGCTTGACTCTGATCCCGTAAAGTTAACTCAGAAATCCTGTAGCATATGTCTTATTCTTAGTTGTGGCCAGTAATGAAATGGCCTGCAGTACACTTCAATTCACTGCTGAAAACTAAGAGCAGGCTGCTAATATATACTGACATATGCTGAAATAACACATTTTGTTTCTATGATAAATGTATTTCAGAAAAATATTGCTTCTACGATGGCATGTTTCTCTATATAATGTTAAGCTGCTCACATAATCTTTTTTTTTTTGCAGGTACCTATGCTGATAGGTGCTCAGTTATGCCCTGGGATAAACTATATTTTGAAATGTATTAAAAGGTGTTTTGAAATATTTGACTTGTATTTTCACAGCTGAATTTTGATTTGTACATTGCTTTTTGTAGAAAGTTTCTAAATTCATCCCACATCACGAATACTCTTTATTAAAGGGCATTGACAAAGTATTTCTTTGATAAAGAATATTCAATAAAAGGAAAATAAATTATTTTCAGCTGTGAAGTGCTAGGAAGAAATTGCATCATGAATGGAGGATTACATTCGTAGCACACTAAGACATTACAGTTTGTATTAATCTGCTCTGCTAGTTCATTAGTTAACTCAAGTACATCTAATAGCAGCTGAATGTTATGCTTCCATCAGCTTACACATATTCTTATATTCCTGAACATTTTCTGAAAAACCAAGTTAGAGAACAAAAGTTAAACAAATGTAAATCCCTTGTGTGCAGTAAATGCTATTAAAATATGCAAACAGCAATATGTAGTCAAAGATCAATTAATTATAGAAGTCAGTGCATTCATAAGTCTTCTTATCACTACTATAATGTATTATAATGCAGAAATTCCCAAATGATATTTTTCTCTAAATTTTCACTCACAACTGTTTATATCTCTGAAACTGTGCAACCTAGATATACAGTATGAACAGCACTTTTGTTCAGCAGAATTTAACTTTGATATTATCACAAGAAATTCCTTTCTGAGTACTGTTATTTTTGAAACATTTGGAGAAATATGATGTTATGCCTATGTGCATGATTACATAGAAGTATGTCAGTTTGGCATGTAGGTTTAGGACTATGTGGAGTTAGACTTACACCCTACAGCAGTTGTTTGATTTCCACAGCCTACGTTTACCTACTTTGTGACTCTAAGTCACTTAACCAAACATTGCTCCAAGATCACTCCTGAAATGGGGCATCTGTTGACTAGTGGACCTACTAGTTTAACATAATAATATCTTTAAATTAACATTATAAACAACACTCATTCTGTGTGTCTCTCTCTCAATACCCATCAAGCTGTACAACTTGCAGTGCACATATCAAATACACTTTTGTCCAAATCATCTAAGGTTTCACCTGGTGATATTCTGTATGTCTGTAAGTCCGTTCGTTTTAGAAGCATTAATGTACATACATATGGAAATATTGCTTATCCTCACAATTTCATCGACAGCAAATTTTTCATACTATATCACTCAATAACAAGTACATAATTTAATTATGAAAATATGAATGTAAATACACATAGCAAACACTGGTTAATATCTGCCCTGCAATGCAGCCTCGATTAAATATCATAGTATCATTTTGTTTCTTATAACTTGCCCTAGCATATGCTGCCCGTTATTACTATATAAGTCAGTTAGTTAAATAATCCATCCCCTAAAATATAAACGCTATGGGTGTAAAATGGATATAGGCAAAAAGTGCTATAGGTGAAAATGAGTTAATACTTTTGTAGTGCATTCACCTCTGAGATGACTGTCCATTATCAGGAAAAAGGCAACCCAGTACCTGATATTAACAGTGCTTTTAAAAATGCTTAATAATTGTTGAGCACCTTTCTAAGCACTGTTAGTATCAGGTTAGCACTAGGCACTGCTACCAATGGCTGGTAAGGGCTTTACTGACTTTTAAAGCCAGTAAAACACTTACCTTTTTTTTTTTTTTTTTTTTTTTTTTACCAATAGTACATGGAGGAGATAAAGTTACATGCACTACAAAAAGTTATCATCAGGACTCCCTCTATTATGTGTTCTCTACGTGGATGCCAAGTTTCACACTCGAGGTGAGTTTCTTGCCCTCCATGTCTCGCACACACAATAATGTAGTTACAATTAGAGGCCCAATCATAATCCTCTCTATTATCTGCACACCATGTCACATTGCATCTTATTTTACTTTTAATATCTGAGAAGCAAATGCTACTGGGATATTGGATCTGGTATTTGAAACAATTTGTGCCTCACACAAATTAATTCTGAGTTCTGAAAGAAGTGCAAAGTGAGCTTATTAGTAGAAAACATTTTAACATATGTTGTATATCTTTTTTAAGAGAAATGACTGGAAATTGTAATCCTCTTTCGATACATGTCAGTTTTCCTTAGTTTATTCTATGGAACTCTCAATGTTACACAGTAATGAGAATTAATCCTGTACAGAGATATCAAAAAAAGAGAAAAAAGTTCACTGATTATATAATGGGAGATAAGAAATTTCACTGGCAGCACAGTGATAACAGGATAATTGCCATTTGGAAACCAATCCCTAGGTGGGACCTGCAGACAGAATGCAATAGTTGGCAACAAGTGTTAGTCTGGGCCTGGAATACTTATAGCAATCCCATCTGGGGAACAACATTAGCACTAATCTCTGGCCAAAGCACTAATTAACTTACTCATGGTATTCATAAAACGATGTTGCAGTGCATGAGCCTTGGGACAACACATATAGGTGGAAAGTTGTTCTTTTATAAGTAATTTTTACTTTCAGGTGCACCTGCCATTAAACCCTCTTGCTAATGTTCCTGAGCTGATTCATACTTCAACCACTCAAGGAGGTCTCAGCACAGAGGTCAAATAGAGGGGATCATCATCCAAGCAGCCACAAAGGAGCATGTGCCCTCACTTCCATACAGTAACATGATCAATGAGTCTATTTCTATTTTAGATCCTAGCCCTGTTCCATGAACATGGGTACCTGCATCACTGCAGGAGCCTACTATATCCCCCTCCCATTGTGAGTGTGTTCTCCCACTCACTCTCTAATGAAGGCTACTGTCATAAGACTGATAAGTCAAGCCTACATTCCTGGGTAACAACTACATCTTTGCCACATGAAAGCCCTCACATATATGAGGAAAAGTGGTGAACCAGACCACCACTTCCTTCTCCCACTGGTTGGTGAGCTGGCAATGAACACTCACGCTGTTGTCCACCACTCTGATCTTCCAAAACCCAGAGCACTAGTCAAACTCAGGTCATCTGTGTCATACCCAGGGCTTTATTCTTGCTAGGCTAACTGGAAAGTTGTTTTGACTTAGGATTATTTCTCTCACCATTTATTATCAGCAATACAGTCTTTGTTCTGTTTTACTATAACATTGTCTATTACCCTGTTTCAGTAAAATTCAATTACCTGTTACTCTACTATATAGTTTTATGTAGTAGTAAAGCTGGGGTTATTGGGAGCCACCTGCTCATGAGGGATCCCCAAGAAGAGTGACTTATCATATTCTGGTGTTTTTATTAAGTTTATCAAAGCATCAAAAGCTTATACAACAGTTGTGTGCAGCTGATTAATCAGAAAGATAATCATCATGTCAGAGGGATGACGAGGTGCAAAGACTAAAAGTAGTTCTGTCCCTCTAAAATTCAAAAACACTTCTGGTTGCAGCGAAACATTCATTCTGATTATTAGCATGAAGTACAGAATTAATGAGGTGGGTGAATGTTTGTCAAGAAGCAGGCTCTCTTCCTGCCTTAAGTAATTTATTTATTTGAAATTTTTTGTTGTGTATGCCTAGTAAGTAAAATGGTCATTTTCAGAAGACATTCAGTAGCAAGTCTCCACATAGAACAAATACAAATACAAAAGCTAGGAAGGGAGGCAATCCTTCAAACCATTCAAATACATCTCTGGCTGAAAAGAAAAATAAACTCAGTTTGTTGAAACTTAATTTCGTAGGTTAATTGTCAGTTAAAAAGCAAGGCTTCATAATTTCAAGAAATCTTTTGTAAGTCCTCTGACTCCATTAACTCAAATTCTGCCTCTTTAATTAAACCGTCTAGAGGACATTCTCTCCACAATATCTGATATGCATAGCAGACCTAAACCCCTAATAGAGTGCCATTTCCTTCAATGAGACTGTAAATCCCTAACTCCAATCATTCTTCAGAGGTCCCAGTCACCCCACTGAACTTGCTATGAACCTCCAATGGTGTTTGTATTGTGGGGCCCTCAGAGTCTGTTAATTTTCCTAGGTTCCTCTGACTTCATTTTCTACAGTGGATGCCATGGAACAATTGTGTTGGGAACTCTGAATTCTATCTATCTATCTATCTATCTATCTATCTATCTATCTATCTATCTATCTATCTATCCTGGGTTGCTGCCCATTCTCTATGGCCAAGCTATGAGATAAGTAACATATAAACTTACCGGATATTTGCCAGTAATGAATATAACCTGGTACATAAACACATCATAGAAAAGTACAATGTGATAAATGCAACTGCTTTTTTATCTCTTGAACTACTTTCCAGGTGAAATTCCACAATTACACAATTTTTGTACAATACCATTATGGTATACTGACAGAGGAAAAATGATTCCACATAATTCACAAAAAGTTAAGCTTATATTGATTTTACAGTACAGACTTCTTCCCAGCTGCTGCAGTGAGCTTGTCAACTTTTACTTTCCTTCAAAGTCATAAACCCTGGTAAATTGTGGCTTTTAAAATCCTACCATGCCTACTGCTTTCCCATGTGCACTACATGTCCTACTCAAGGTCCTTTATCTTTGCTATTAACATGTTCCAAGATGAATATTCTGTACCTGTCTCCAATTATTTATCCTACTATCATTTACTAATGCTCTGTATATTAAACATGCTTTTTTATTTGTTGCACTTACCATCCAAGCTTCAATTATTTTTTTGATAAGTTCTGGCTTCTGCAGGAGTTTCTTCCTTATCTCCTTCTCGTATTTGCCAGGTCACTTTGTAAATTTCCCTATATTGTATTATTTCCCTTCCCAGGATCTGGTAGTCCTCTACTATCTGTCTTCCTTCCCTTTTCGTCCTGTATTTCCTCCCAAAAATATACCCATCTGTTTCCTAAGTACCAATGTATTATACCTTCTGTACTTACCCCATTGGGAGCATGGCCTGAAACCTACTGGCCATATTTCAAACATTCAGTGTCTGTATTCCATGGTCCTAAATATTTTGTTCAATTTCCTTGATAATGCTTTATTATATTCCCCAGCCTGTTTATATGAGTTAAATGTATCCAAGGTGGTAATGTTAATGCTTATCCACTGTGTGCTCAGTTTGGCATTGTTAACGCTTGTCTCCTATGTGCTCGATTATCAACCATCAGAGATTTTTGTTTGCAATTGTATTAAGGGTTCATTATCAAATATAATAACTTTGCTTGTGAGGCCTGGTAATAGTCTCTTAGACTGGGCACTCAGAATCTCCCCTCCTCTTTAGGTAGCACCGTTTTTTGCCATTGACCCCTTGGGTGTTTATCATTCTCTATATAAACCATTATTAACTTTCTAAGCTTTTCATAAAACCTGTCTCACAGATCATGAATAATGGCTTGTAGTATGTATGTGATCTGAGGAGCTATGAACATTTTAATGGCCTGTATACTTTGGTATAAATCATTTATTATTACCTAATATTTCCTGATCCAACTACAAATTCTGTTCCATACATTTTCCCATGACTGCTTCACCATATTGAGTGAAATTTTTGCTAACCAAATTCCCAAATATCTTACTTATTAGTGTCACCATAGGTATAGGTACTCTTGAACCAGGACCCCAGTTTGTATATAATTCATTGGGGCTGCCTTTGTTTTTTTCCAAATTTATTTTAATCTCAAAACTGCTTCAAAGTCAAATCATATTGCGTGCACTAACTTGAGGTCATTTTCTAGATCTGTTAATACAGGATCACATCATCCACAAGCAAAGCCAGTTCTCATTCAATCCCCTATGCAGCTATTTTTCTACCTTCCCTTTGTCAGACAGCCTATTTACATTCCAAATTACAAGCTTAAGCTTCATGGCCCACTAGATATATTAATATTTTCCCTTGATCCCTTATCTGTCCTTAGGGAAAAGTCTTACTTGTCACCACTTTCGATGAAGTTTGTGCCTGTCTTTAATAAACTACTTATGTATTGAAAATGCAGTTCTAAAACAAAACTATATGAAATATACAAACCAACAAAGAAACATTAAAAAAATTATATTTTGTTAAGTTGTATCAGTATAAATAAAAAACTACATACAAAGCTTAATGTCTCTAGCTTCCCTTTAGATAATCAGATAAATTGCCATACATAGCAAATGGGTCATCTCTGTACCATTTCAACTCAATTTTCAACTTCCAGCTTCCCCTCAGCACAGTCCTTCAGTGTTCATGTTTTTAACCATCTGCCCTGGTCCAAATATTGGGCACTACTTGCTTGAATAAAGTTATTAAACAGAACTGTTCCCTGATCACTCCTTTCATTATTCTAATCAGAATATCTCTTGACATTTGCAATTGTTAACTTCACATTGCATTCACCCCCTTCAGAAATAGCTGTAAATGTGTCTTTCTTTTTTAAGAATCAATACTATACTAGTTGTGTCTTAACTGGTTTTACAAGCATGCATTAAGCTTCACTTGCTTTAGGGGGCATTTTCCCTTCACATCAGATCTCTTTATACTGACGAGTGTGACAACTACTTCTCATAGCACCTCAGTTTGGCTTATCTTTATGTAGTAGCAGTGTTATTATATACTGGATTATACAGCCATGTCACTTGACAGCTTAGTTTTAATACCCCTCCAGTACCCATTGAATTTTCAGCATTTATTCCCATGCTCATTTCTAACAATCATCTGTAATGTGGGATGTTCGATGTATTGCAATGTGTAACTGCAGTGGTGGTGCTGCGGTAGCATTGTCGCCTCACAGTAAGACGTTGTCCTGTTCAATTCTCAGCTAAAGTGTCTTCTGTGTGGAGACATGTGTGAATGGGCGTACCTTTGTTGAAGGTTGTGCATCAGGGCTGGCAACTCGGCATGTAAAAATCTACTGCCACTCATTAGCGGACCGGAGTTCCACTGTGCCGACCCCAAACCGGGAAAAGCCAAAAGACATAGCATAGTAACTTCTCTCAAACATGCTGGAAGAATTATGTGATGGCATTTTTATTTAGTTGGAGTACTTGTCTGACTTGCTGTTCTTTGCCTGACTATTTCTGAAGTCTGTCTGCATTTTCCCACCCATCCACCCAACTTTTATCATACTTTTAAACTTGGTGGCTTTCGAGTTGCCCATAACTACTATAACTCTGATTTTGGACTCTCATCCCAGTCCCATCTCATCAGGTAATTCTACTGAGTATGGAGAGATCAGTTGGGAAGGCCCACCCCCTTAGTCTCTTAAACTTGAATTCTCTTCTGTTTCCTGCCTTCCCACTTACTAAACAAATTGCACTTTATTCAGCTGCTTTTACTGCATCCATGCTTCTTACAACTTTATTACTTTATTTTGCTTTTTGCTGCTTGTCCTTAGTGTTCCATTGCATTTATTCTGCTGCATCTACTTCCACTTGTTAGCAGCCTGATTACATTGTAACTGTTAGTCTAAGCCTCTTAGTTTTGATTGAAGCACTTGGGCTTCAAACTAGTTGTGAAGAAATTAGACACTTTTATTTGTGTTAGCATGTCTGGCTGAGTTTTTGTACATAATTTCAGATTAACCTGTATATTATATGTCAGCATGACTAGCTATGATATTGTAAATAGGTTCTTACATGTTGATTTATGATCTGTTTGTACAAAATGTTTTAAAGACTTGCACAGTGTCCTTTTACATTTCTAACTGTGATTGTTTGTGAAGAAAGATTATAAAGGCAAACTGTCTCAGAATCAGCTGATCTGCAGATGATGTCATCAGAATGTTGGTAGTTATTATCAGCTACTGTCAGAAGCTGAAATACAGGAAGGAATTTTAGAAAGCAGCTGTTGGTTGATTTTCAAAATATGAAATGAAAATTACATCCAGAATAGTTGTGACAATTAGGCTAGTCTATAAAACAGCCTGCTGAAGACAGTTAATAGTAGCAGTCAGTTACAGTTGTCAGTTGTTGTCAGTTAACAGCCAGTGACAGATGTACTGTGCAGTGGATACCCAAAAGGACTCAGCAAGAGCTGTAAGCCTACCTTTGCTCTGTTGTAGTAATTTAGTTTACATTGGTGACAGTGTTCTTTAGTCAGATATGAAAATTATAATTAATCACTTAGATCAATTAGAGTTTTTCTAAATGTTGGATTTCTGTCTGTCAGTATTGATTTCATTTTCCTGGTGATCAAGCTCTATTTGTTTATCAGGAGTTACTGTTTTATATTTTTAATCATTTTGCTCAATATTGAATATTTTTATTAACTTACATTGTGGCTGGTCAATCAGTGTTTTTCTCTAGTAATTGAAGAGTGCTTATACTTGCCTTGATAATGTCCAGGGCCAGTCCGTAAGCCTTGCTGCTTAGGTCATTTGCTATCATTTGTTTTAATATCTAATTTTCATAATTGGATACCCCTTTAAAAGGGCATGAAGACACTCTGAGTGGTGGCAGCATTACCATATTATTTTAGGGAAGGGGCACAGCCGGAAATCTGTGTCAGGTTTTCCCAGAAGTGTTTGGATGTGTGAGATTTAATTTATTTAAGTATGAGTGTATCAGAGGTCTTAAAGTGGGACACATTTCTCAGAAGTGTGTAATAAGGAGTTATATTTGGGTTGGACAGAAATATACAGTCCAGTCCCAGGTTATAGAATGTGTTCCTGTTGTGCTTTTAGGGGATAATTCTGAACTATTACTCCTGTTTATGTGACAGTCTCACATTGGAGTCAGTAGTGAGGATTTCAAATCCTTAGTTACTGACCCAGGATAGTAAGGGACATCACATTATTTGGTGGCAGTTCAGTCACATTAGTTATTTTACATAAGGAAGGTTTGGAGTCTACACTCTTGTGGCAGGAGAAGGTTGCATTTGCCCTTCTGAGCTGGGAATTGCTGGTAAAGGCTTATTGTGGCTGTTATTCTAAGTGTCTTTGTTCTGATTTAAGCTCTTGGGCTCTAAACCAGTTATTTTACATTAGGAAGGTTTATGTTATAAACTCCTGTGGCAGGAGAGGGTATCCCCCACCCTTCTGAGCAGGGAATTGCTGGTAAGTAATTATTGTGCCTCATATTCTAAGTGTCGTTGTTCTGGTTTAAGCACTTGGGTTCCAAACCAGTTACTTTATATTAAGAATGTTTGCATTCTACACACTTGTGGGAGAAGAGAGCAGCCTTCACCCTTCTGAGCTGGGAATTGCTGGTGAAGGCTTATTGTGCCTGTTATTCTAAACATATTTGTTCTTGTTTGTGGTCTGCATTCTTGTGGCATTACTGTCTAGACAGATTTTTTTTAACTACTAGAGTGTCTAGTTTGCTTATAGATGAGCATTGCTCATCAAGTTGCTTGTCTTATTGACTTGTTCAATATTTATGTTTTCCTCACTCCTCCTAGTAGATCAGTGGCCTTGGATATGCACTTCCAGACTGTGTGTGTGTGTGTGTGTGTGTGTGTGTATGTGTGTGTGTGTGTGTGTGTGTGTGTGTGTGTGTGTGGCCATTCTGGTTAAGATAGTTATTCTGAGGCATTGTAGCAATTTTCTCATGTACACTGACAACTCACTTATTCTTAATAAAACAGATAGTGCATGCAAGAGGTGTAAATACTCTTTAACACTGGAGGCATATCTCTCTCATCCAATGAAAAATAATCCTACAGAGGTTGTCAGTGACACTTTCTACATGCCTACTGCACAGGATAAAGATCTTCCTAAAACACTAAGACCTCCTGCATAGTACAATCAAAGAAAGGGCCCTCAGCCATCACGTAAACACTCTGTTGAAACACCACCCACAACTACACATAGTGACATTGTATCCAGTGCCTCCACTGCTAAGCCCATAAGGCAAACCAGCACACAGCCAAATTTCCTGGTGATTGGTAATTCTATAGTGAGGCACACCAATGCCCCCTTCACCAGACTGAGTAAGGAGAGAGTCATAGTAGCTGCCTTTCTGGGGCTAGGACCCATCAAGTCACACAGACACTCAAATAATTGAACCACAGGTACCAATATGACACCGTCATAGTCCATGTGGGTGTTAATGACCTGAGATGTACTTCACTTGACTATATGAAGTGAGACATGATTAAGCTCACTGATTATGTGTCTCAGACAGGTATGAGCCTAGAACTGAGCAGCATACTACCTTCTCCAAGGATTATGCCATGTTATGAAAGGAAAATGATTGTTTTTAATAATTGGCTTAGCTTCTGGTGTCAATCCATGGGGGTATAATATTTGATAGCCTGGGAGGACATGGTTGACAGACCGTGCTGCCTTGCCAGGGATGGTCTGCACTTATCCTCTCTAGGCTTTTGGATATTGGCAAATACCTTTTCAACCACCATAGTGCCTTTTTTAGACAATGCCAAGCTTATAAACCTACTGACTTAACTGAACCTATGAAGGAATATCTGAAGGTGATACTACTCAATATTAGATGTCTTAACAAGAAACTCCACTCCCTTCAAGTCTTCCTCTCCTTCGAGAGTGTAGACATCTGTGTAGTACTGGAGACATGGTTTAGAGTTGCATAGAGAACTCCAGCAGTGCAAGGTTATAATGACTTTCACACCATTAGACCAGCTACTGCAGAGGGAAGGAACTAAAGGTGGAGGAGAGTCAGTCTATATTAGGACGAATCTCACATCCAGACTAGTTAAAGTGTATGACCCAATGGAACTCATAAATGTGCAACTGACAATAAATAGGGTGTCGTACCTTACCATATTGCAAAATACACCCCCCCCTCCATGTCAAAGGAAACCCATACTACTATCTCAATGTACTAGAGTCCCTCACTGTTCAACCCAAAATGATATTCATGGGGAATCTCAACTGCCGCTCTATATAGTGGGAATCCTACACCACTTCTGATGAACAAGTCCAGCAATTCCTAAATTTTGTTAATACCAACATCCTGGAACAGTTGGTCCATTCTCCTATCAGGGGTGCAAACATCCTTGACCTTGTACTCATGAACATGAAGGGACAGTGTCCCTTACCCAATGTAATATATTTGCTCATCAGATCTGACTATAAGGCACTTTTACTTGAAATAAAAATTAAATCTGGGGATCCAGCAAAACCAGAAAACTTTAGGAACTATTCCAAAACTAACCTCTCTCTGCTAAGCAAAACCTTGGCTAAATTCCAAGCACCCCCACACCCAGTAAACACTGTAGAATACACTGAGCTATTTACAAAATCGCTGTACAGCCATACTGATAACTGTGTAGACTGAGCTCTGCCTGCTCATATTAAGAATAAGACAATCTCAAAAGACAAGCCACCCTGGTGGAATCACACTATCAGTTGGTTATACAACAAAAGAAAAATAATCTTGGCCATGTGTAAGAGGGATAAAGCCATACATACTAAAAGTCACCTGACCAATCTAAACAGGCTGCTAAGAGGAATAATTAATGCCTAAATGGCTACATTTGAAGAAAAAAATTGCTTCAAAGGCAAAGGACAACCACAAAGCTTTCTACAATTAGGTTCAGTGTGGGTGATGCCATTTACAATAAGTTCTGCACATTGTTGTGTATTTCCTCTGAGGTTATGGACATGAGTCCATTGCTAACTTTTTGGCTGACAGGTTCAGTTCAAATTTCTTCCCAAACTTCCCCCAAATAATGTAGAGGAAATACCACATAACACAAGCCCCCCCCCCCCAGTCATTACTAGAGAAAAGGTCATTAATGCACTTTCCAAGGCCAAAAACACTGCATCAATGGGCCCTGATAACATCCCAGGATGTTTAATAAATAGCACAAAACATGACCTTCTGGTCTACTTGAATCACTTTTCAACTGAAGCTTTCAGTCAGGTTTCGTGCCTAAGGAATGGAAATTGGTTACTATCATTCCCCTGCACAAAGGAGGTCTGATTACTGATCTGGGTAACTACAGGTTTATAAATCTTACCATTCTCATATGTAAGGCCATGGAAAGAATCATCATGGACATGATAAATGAGGACATAGGTAACCTGTAAATGATGGACCCATCACAGTTCAGCTTTGTTAAAGGAAGGTCATGCCTATTAAATCTGATGGATTTTTTTGAGGGTCACCAAAGCACTGGATGAAGATAAGACTGTGTACACAGCTTACCTCGACCTGGCCAAGGCTTTGAATACAATACCCCACTCAGGCATTGTAGACAAGTTCACTAATTTAGGTATAAACCCTTTTCTCACCTGCTGAATAGCCAACTGGCTAACTGATAGGACCCAGGAGGTCAAAATAGGTGGGCCCACCTCCACCAACAGGCCAGTCGCTAGTGGAGTCCCCAGGGCTTGGTATTGGGCCCACTCATTTTTGGCATCTATTTATCTGAAATGGAAGCGAATGCTGAAGGTTTATAACTGGTTAAGTTTGCAGATGATTGGAAGCTGGGGGTTATCATCAACTCCCCTGCAGACAATAGCATGCTTTAAGAAGGTCTAGCTCTGACTAATAAATGGTGCCAAAGCCATGGTCTTAATTAAATTCAATGCTAAGAAATGCATAATTGTACCCTTTGGGAAATCAACCATCCCAGCTAATTATCATGTTGATAATACACCCCTACGAGTCCATCCAGTGGTCAGGGATCTGGGTATGCACATAGACAGTAGCCTTACCTTCGAACACCACATGGCCACAGTGATGAGGAAATCATTTTATTTTGCACAACTTATAGGTAAGGTCACGGCATCTAAGTCCAAAGAGGTCATTATCCTGTTGTACTCCACCCTTATCAAACTAATCATAAAGTACAGTGCTTCCTTTGGTATGTACCTGACCAGGCGTATGCAGCAACTAGAATGACCTCAAAGGTTCTTTGCAAAAGGAATACAAGGTGTAACAAACCTGTCTTATGCAAAAAGTCTTAAAGTCCTTTCCATCTACTCAGTCTCCTATAGATTGCTGAGGAGTGATCTATGCCTGGCTTACAAGGTATGCACAAACCCCACAGTTACGAATCTCCCACATATTTTTAAGTCAGAAAGTACCAGAAATACAAGGTCTAGGGACATGAGTTTTGCCTGTAACTTAAACAAAACATGCTGGAGAGACAGATATGTGTCCCAGAGACTGCCCCTCCAGTGGAACAAGCTTTGCATCCATGTAAAGCTCAGTTCATCTATTACCCATTTTAAGCACAACCTAGACAAGTGGATGGGGAATAGGAAATTTACATTGGGTCTGGCATGCATCTCTCTTATGGACAAAGGTAGCGTATAAATGCTTGGCACGGAATGTTCTATCTGGATGCAGGACATCATTATTCTTTCAGGAAAACTTGGCTAGGCTTCAAAAGGCCCCTTGTCTCATTAGCCTAGTAACAGTCTATGAATCTGTGAATCATACCAGATGCCATTTCATCATTTGATAAGTATAGGTTCTTTCTAACTGAGTTCATGTATGTTTATTAGCTCATCTTTCAGATGTGCATCTTCACTGAAATGTTCTCTAGTATCAAACAAGACATCAATCATGTCCCATTTAACCACAAAGGAGCTGCATGATGCTGGTTGAAACAGCCAGCAGGGGCATCAGTCACAAATGTGCTCTTATTGCTTTTGAAGTTGAAATCTGGTCTTATATACATTTTCCCCTTTCTATACCGTTACCATTGACTGCTAATTTGTTAAGTCTTTTATCGACTAATCTTGATTCTAATATCTTAATCATTTGCTTATGCACTATTATTGTAGTTTTCCAAAACCAACATTATTACAAATAATGGTAACTTATACTGTGTGTGCAGACGTATGGGGACTAGAATAATCCATAGTAGCTTATTGACCTTTTGTTTACTTTCTGCTTATATTAATTCATGAGGGGCTGTTGTCTGTTCTGGGTTGATCAGCCACAACTAGAGGATGGGTGCTGCTATGAACGAAGTTTTGAGCAGACCTTTGAACTTTTCTTCAAATGGTATTACCAGGTATTGGTGAGAATGACAGGGGTGTCATTACACCTCTGAGACTGCCCTCTTTGGTGTAGCATGCAATCTTTTTTTTATATGACAAAAAAAAGATTGTTTGTGTGAGCTACTTAAAGAAAGGATACCTATATATATTGGGGTGGCTATAGATGTGTACCAATCCATTAAAACATTGCTTACTTGGGCATAATTGGCTACACGAATGGTCACTGACTGTGATGGGTTAATTAACATGCACAGGAGCGTATAGTGCACTTTAGGCACTGGTGAAAGAGATGATCATTTGCTTATTCAGATGGAGCTTAGGTGAGGGTGATGATGATGTGAAGGACCCTCAGTGAGAATGAGTACCTTGGAATATATACTTCTCAACTGTACAGATTTCCGTAGAATGTCCAGATGTTGGCCTCAAATTTTTGGCCTGTTTTTCATAAAATTGTGGTTTTCTGGCAAGTTACTGGTAAATCATTAAAGATTGAAGTTCGAAAATAATGACAGACATTTGAGTTTCAGACTACATATCCTTCAGAAAATTCATGCCAATGCGAAATCTGTTATTCTATCAACTTTCTAAGTTTTTAAGAGCAATATTTAAAAACTTTCTCTATTTTGGGCCTTTGTCATACTTTGAGTCATGGCTTTGTCCAGATTTCTTGCTCTAAGTGGTTGAAAGGTATGCTCGAAGTAGTACAGAACTTTGTAACCACAATGCCACTACAAGTTAGTGTCATGTGAGCTCTATTTATTGTTTGAGAACCCGGAATGATACATGCACTAAAGTAGGTGAAGAAAGAGGTTATCAGAGGCAAGAGAGGAAGAAGAGATTAAGTGGAGTAAAAGACTGGGGTTAACAGGGGTGGTGGAAAGACTGCAATAGGGTGACTGTGGGTGGGGTTTTGGGAGTGGAACATCAGTGCATTTTGGCAGCAACATACCTGCTTGATGACTTCAGGATGAGACTTCCTGAAGGGCTTTAGAATATTAATACTGACCCTCATTACTCCATACTGTACAGAGATGGGAGTATTTTGTATCAAATTACTCCAACATACACTTGAAACATATGATAAGTAATGCAATAGAAATGAATAACATCAATACGATATATAGCACCAATTATTTTCAAGGTTGTAGACTGAAACACAGAGCTTTGGTCAGGCACTGCTTCATAACAGGTCCCAGATAACAGTTCAATCTTGGTAATAAGGGCAGCTCCACTAGTATCCATCACCAGCACACCCCTTGTAAGTATTTTATTCCCAGTATGACCTTTGTTGCATATCTATGCCATGTAAATCTACACTGTGTTCTTGTTTTCCTGGCAAGCACTTTGTAGATTATCACTCTAATCCAGTGTATTCTTGCAATCTACCATAGGGAATGATGTGGTCATAGCATCAAGTATTCTTTAGATGATTTTAGAAAGTGAGGCATATTATGCCTGTCAATCTACAGTGAAGTTATTGAGGTTATACAGCTGCCTATGATATGTTTTGCAATTAACAGGGGAATTTCCACAAGACAAAGCTCACATGGTAGATGATAACTGTAATTTAGTAAAACTGAAACTCACATAGCTGATGACTATTAAAATGCTGTACAAATTTTGAGCTGTACTCCATTGCATAACACAACTGACTTGGAAACTAAAGAATAAGCACATACAGTAAAGAGTTACAATATTCCCATTTCAGTGACTCATTTGGTCCCATAATAATGTCAAAAGTTAAAACACTTGTCAAGATATTTTGTCTCAGAAGTTGTAGGTTTTGGTTAAAGATTATTAATGCAGTCTGAGCCACCTAAAGCAATAAGCCATATAGGTTCATAGATTAGTACCAGGCTAACTGCCTTTGTGGGCCATTTTAAGCCTAGCCAATTACCCCGTTTGAGAATCAAACCCTCACCTTTGGTTTATAAGGCAAACACCTTAACCATTATGCCAACCTCCCACCCCTATATACATAATGTCAGATGATTATTTTGTATACGTTTGTGATCACTATGATGGCTTTAAGCCTTTACTTATTTTTTTCTTTTGATCTGAAGTACATAAAATAATCACAGTAATGGAAATATTTCTTTTTTAATCTTCCATGCATTCTGTAACTTAAGAAAGACAGTGGGCCAGATTCAGGAAGCCTCCGTGTAAGAGTTATAACTCTTACACGGAGGCTGCAGTTAAACTGTGTGATGTCAGCATGTCATGCATATGCATGAGGTGCATGAGGCATGCTGAATCACACCAGTAACTCTTACACGGTCCGTGTAAGAGAGTAGGGGGCGTGTCTGTAGGCTAAGCTCTGCAAGTGGACACGCCCCCGGAAAACTATAATGGCTGAAAGTAAACAGCCACGAGAAAGGCCATGAAAATGTGAATAAACACACTATACAACACATGCCCCGACTGGCCATCAGTGTATAAAGTGAAGAGATGTCATAAAAGTAAATGAAAACCTTTTTTTTTGTTAAACCCCGTAAATGTTTGCTACTGTGTGCGGGTGTGCTACTAAGCGCAATCACAGTTAGCAGTCAGGGAAAAGGATATAAGAACTAAATATGCAAAGTAAGCCAAGAAATAATAGCTTAGTGGTAGAGTACCCGCCCTATGTGTAGGCAAGCAGGGTTCGAGCCCCTACAACAACCTTTTTTTATTTTTGTAAATAAGCACTAAAAGCCCCCAGACAGTATTGTACAAATGTAAATGTATTCCCTTTTGTAAAATGGAATGAAACAGAGCATATATTTTGAAGTAACATAAGAATAAAAATAGTCAGAAATGTACTGATAGCTAAGCTGCCGTGAGGCAGAGTGCCCGTAGCCGAGTAGTGTTTAAAAAGCTGCAAACTGCGTGCCCGTTGCCAAGCAGCGGATAAACAGGCTGAAACTGTGTGCAATTAGCTGAACATGTGTGTCACTAGCCAATTCAGATTTATCCCAGCGCACACCGTTTGCGCGCCGCTCCCACAAGCTAACTGCCAGTGCGCATGCGTTACCTCCGCGCAAACGAGCGCAGACCAGGTTTAAAGTGCTTAAAAGTGCTTTTGCCATGTTTGATTGACAGGTCTTCAACTCATTTCTGTCAGGAAAAGCAAAAAGCAGTTGCCAGATTCGAACACAGGATACCATGCACTAGAGTCAAGGAACTAAACCACCAAGCCATGACAGCAATACCTAGAAAAGCAGAAATAGCATATATATGGGATAAAACCCAGAATGGAGCATGAGAAAGCATTTTCAGTGAAGTAGATACAATTCCAAAACGGCCAATCAGAGAAATGTGCGGAAAAGCGGCATATATAAGCCCCATAGGCGGAATACACAGCATAACTGATTGTAGAACAGACTTGCAGTCAGCATGAGTGGAGTAGGTGAGGGACGTTGCTTTCGAGCACAGCGTTAGGCGTTGAGGAGTCCAGATACATGGTCTGGCTCCTTGTCCATAATCACGAGGCCCAACTCATGCAGGGCCAGGTCTCATGGGGAGTATATAGGGCTGAGGCGTGGGACCAGTTGGCTCGTGAGCTGACCAGTGCGACTGGCATTCCACGCACTGGTGAGCAGGTCCGTCACCACCATGCGGACCTGAAGAGACGCAAGCAGGACCAATTGAACCGTTGGATCCAGGAGGCCCGCAAATGCCCAACGCCCCACGACTGAGTAAGTCACATTTTACACATGTATGTAAGGATTTCAACCAGCTGATACCATGGAGATGTGTAGTCCAATATTATTCCCTTTGTATTACAGCTGCAGGTGTCCGCTCTGCGAATGTCGAGATGCACGCCAGAAGGCTGGTGCGGCTGCCACCATGCAGGTTAGTAACCCCACCCAGTACTTGTAAATAAATATTATTATGTACCATGTATCAGAACAGTGCAGTGTATTGATTAAAAGTAATATAATGTGCAATCAGGAATTGAACGTCTGCAGGTATGGCTGCAACAAGTTCATCAGTATGCAAGTGTAACTGGAAATATAATTGATAGGATTAAACAGTGCTGTAATACAGATGTCCCATCATTAATTAAATATACTGTAACCTGCAGTATAGTCTCAAGAGTACAGCTTCAGAATCTGAGGTAGTCACATGTCAGATATATCCCCTGTTGAAATGCTGAATCATGACAGAAGTGAGGCTGTTGGAAAGTGTTTGAATCACCACAGGTCTGATATGTGAACAAAGCCTAGAAGTACCAACCTGAACTGTGAAGTTGCAGAATGTGTGAGAGTGACAGAAAGGCTCATGTATGAATAAAGAAAGTAGTAATAACCCCTGAATATATAAGCCTCAGTGTGTTTTCACAGAACTAAATGCATGTGGGAAGTACAAATTAACATCCCAAACTGATTTCAGTGTGTCTGAATCTGAATGTCTAGCTCAAAATCTGTATATGGTGATAACAGTAAACAATTTGCAGATAGAATGAATGATTATCTGACAGACTAAACAGCCATAGTTGTCCCCTGTCCTGTCATCAAAGTGTAGCAGGATGATGTATCTGATCAAATTCAAAATAAGTAGGATAGTGATGTATGTGTAACAGGTGTAGCATGACAGTCAAATAAAGATTATTTTGAAACATCAGCCTCAACTTAATTGTGTATCTATGATAAATGTGAATTAATGTTTAACATATGAATGTGTCATCACTTTCTATCCCCACCCAACCCTGTAATTCCATATAACAACATCCACTAAATAATGGTATGTGAACATTTCATTAATCATGGACATTTGTCCGTTCCAAACATATATGCATGTCTGTTCGTGCATGTGCCCTGTTTATACCTGCAAATACGATGGCCTGTTGCCATTAATCAACCCTGCATGTCGTTTGACTGTGTTTTGCTGTTCAAATAATGCATGTGATATTGATATGCCCCTTGTTCAATGGTGTCCATATCTGGGTGTTTGTTTGATGGGAATACCAATGCATGCTGTTACAACTAATCTGAATGGAATAAAATGCCACTAACCCAAACTAACATAACTACTCACAAACCTAGAACGCTTGGGAAGGCAGGTCCCAGCGGACCCACCTCTCCCACCTCAGCTGGTGACTGCACCTGGCACTAGTGCCCAGGCGGACCCTCCGGTGGCCCTGTGCCACCTTCGGGTGGAAGCGCTGCAGGGATGGGGCCCGTCCCCTCTGCAAGTGTGGCCGGAGGGGTTCGTCCACTCACCCTCCGCGGTGTCCGGTCTGTGGTGCGTGGGAGATCCAAGACACTGTTCTTGGACCCCTACGCCAGCTCGAGGCTCGTGTGGCACAGCTAACGGCCCCGGCCGTTGCCCCGCCTACACAGCCCCGTCCTGGGCTGTGAAGGAACAGTGGCAACTGCCTATGGGTGGGGATATCAGTTCCACTGTTGCCATCTGTGGGCTCGTGCATCTCAGATATCCCAACCTCCGTCCCGTCAATTGTGTAACCCCCCCACGTGTGTCATACACCGTCCCTGTATGCGTCTTGTCTGTCTTGTCTGTTAACCTACCCAACCTACCTCCCCAGCTTTACCGACTTCCTTCACCTGTCATACCACTCTCACCTGTAAAAAAAAAAAAAAGGGCACTCTGTCCCACTTAAATTGTACCGCCCCATACATAGCTGTCCATGTCGCAGACATGTCCGCTGGACATATAAACTGTTAATTACAATTGGCTGTACAACAAATATTAAAGTTGTCCTGACACCTCTCTCAGAGGTGGAAGGTTTCAAATGTCTCACCAAAATACATAGAAATATACAGCTGTTGCTGCAAAAGACATGGGCATCTATGGGCCTTACCTACACCCTTCCTGCAAATCCCACGCTTCTTTCCCTACTGTCTTACCCTCTTTGTGACCCCTTTTCACCACTTTCCTGTCACCCCTTTTTCTTTTCTTTCAAATAAAATAGCGCGGGTGTGCGCTTGTGTTAGCGGAGCTCACCGCCAGCTTGCATGCGTGAGTTCAGCAAACAGCGCAGACCTGGTTTAAAGTGCTTAAAAGTGCCTTTATGGCACTTTGATTGACAGGTCCTGTACTCAGTTCCAAAGTTTGCTAAGAAAAATAAATTCCCACTGTCAGTCTCGAACCCAGGACCTTGGTAACATTAGTCCGTATGACCTACCACTAAGCCATGCCTGCTTTACAAGAACACACTGCTAAAATAAATATAACATGTAATAGTAGGAATCAGTATAAAGGTAATATAGGAGATGTACTATCCAAAGCATGTTTGGTAGAGTTTTAATGGCCAAATTACTGGATTCCCATACTAGTTCAGTGTGAGCAGAAACAGCACTGCTACCTGTTAGCTTGTACATAATAATGTAAGGTAATGTACATATGTGAAGGTATGTATATCTACACATACATATATATAAATATATATTAATACATATGAAATATAATCGTAGGTCTCAGTAGCCATACACACTCACTACAGGAAAAGTTAACATAATTGCTGCAACCTGAATCTGCAACACAGCCTGACCCCTGTGTGACCTACTTACCCTTCTAACTGCTTACAGGTGGCCTCAACACTTTGATTGACAGGTCCTGTACTCAGTTTGAAAGTTTGCAAAGTAAAAATTCCCACTGTCAGTCTTGAAACCAGGACCTAGGTAACATTAGTCTGTTTGACCTACCACTAAGCCATGCCTGCTTTGGAAGAGCACACTGCTAAAATAAATATAACATGTAATAGTAGGAATCAGTATAAAGGCAATATAGGAGATGTACTATCCAAAGCATGTTTGGTAGAGTTTTAATGGCCAAATTACTGGATTCCCATACTAGTTCAGTGTGAGCAGAAACAGCCCTGCTACCTGTTAGCTTGTACATAATAATGTAAGGTAATGTACATATTTGAAGGTATGTATATCAACACATACATATATATAAATATATATTAATACATATGAAATATAATCGTAGGTCTCAGTAGCCATACACACTCACTACAGGAAACAGTGAAGATATATGCAGCAACCAGAATCTGCAACACAGCCTGGCTCCTGTGAGACCTACTAAGCCCTTTAACTGCTTAAAGGTGCCTCTAGCACTGTGATTGATAGGCCCTATACTCAACCCAAAAGCAGAATATGAGCATACTAGTAGGCCCTACCACAAGACCATTGTAACACTAGTCTGTATGACCTACCACTAAGCCATGACTCTCATACAGGAATATAGTGCTAAATAAGTGGAACATGTAATAGTAGGAATGAAGATAAAGGCAATATAGTATGTCTACTACCCAAAGCATGTCAGGCAGACTTTTATAGTCCCAATTACTGGATTCCCATACTAGAGTAGTGTTAATGGAAACAGCCCTGCTAATTGTTAGCTTGTACCCAATAATGTCAGCTAATGTACATATATGAAAGTATGTATATGTACACAGATATATATATATATATATGCATATAGCAATACATATGACATATAGTTGTAGGTGTCAGTATGCATACACACTCACTACAGGGAACAGGCAAGATAAATGCAGCAACCTGAATCTACAACACAGCATGAAGCATGGGAGATGTACTAACCTTCACACTCACAGAACACTGTCAACAGCATACCAGCATGGTCCACGCCCTACAATCTGAAAGGGCAACGCCTATCTCACATACCCTTTTATAGCAGTGTCCTAAAATCACAGTGAGACATGCAATTAGTACGCACCCAGCTGCTTGCAATTAGCAAATGCTGCCTTACAATTGGTGCAGAGGCCATCACATGGATCCATGCAGATACCTACAAAAGTATTCAGTACCCACACTCCACTCATGCAATACAGTCATTGCACTAACCGAATGAGAAAGAGAGAGAGAGACAGACAGAGAGAGAAAAAAATATATATACTGACAGCAAGCAGCAAAACAGCAGCAGCAGCAGCAGCAACAGCAGCAAAATACAAGCAGCACGACTGACTCACCAAAAGCTGCCACAAACACAGGTAATGCAAAGTAGCAGGTTAATCCTGTGTATACTGTGACACCTCCAAATGTATCATAGTTCACTATCAATAGGTATGTCCATGAGATAGGTTGTGTGTAGATAGTCATGAAATATAAACATATGTAAAATTGTTGTACATGTGGGCCATAACTAACACTTCCATAGCTTAGAACACAAGGCCAGTTGTGCATATGATGCAGTAGTTCCCAGGGTCAGTAGAGGTTCCTCCTCATTGGTGTGGGACCACTGTGTATGTATGGCACTGTTCAGGTACATATCCTGTAGTATGGCCATGGATTAATATCAGTCTGTCATGTGGTGCTATGTCCTCCAGGGGTGAATGTAGCACACATCCAGGGATACCATTCCGTAACAGTGATGATATGTGTTCTGCAATGATGAGGGTGGCTCTCACCTGGACATGTGAGAGGATAGGGAGGTTACAGTCATCTGGGATAAGTAATAACACGTGTGTAGGACAATGGGGGTACCTGCACCTAAACTGTCTGCAAAATTGTTGGCAATATCTGTGCATTTGGTGAATGTGAAGCATCTTAACACTGCAGACAACAGATGCCTTCCCGTCATGTGAATCTGCCCTGTGCTGCAGTAGCCTCCTACTATTGTTATACAATATGCCTGTATCTGTAGTCCACTGGACAGGATTAATAAGTGGTGTGCAGTTGTTCTGGGTTAGATAACTGTGTGCACAGTACATGCAGTATGTGGGATGTCTGTGGTAAGCATATGCAAATGTGCTGGCGGTGTGTGTTGTGGCTTCCACTGGCCCAGTGGGCTGCATGGATAGCATCACTGTCATAACTACTGAATAACTGTGTAATCACATGCATACATAGCAAGGTAGTGTATTGTGCTTGTGGTGTTGTTCAGATATGTATATCCAGGCTGAGTAATTTGTGTCCACATCACAGTGTTGGATGGCAGCACACATCCAGTATGTATGGATGAACACCCAGAATGTGTCTGCGTGTCACCTGTGCAGACGTATCTGGCCATTACCTGTGCATCCCAAACAACACACACACATGCAACATATGGCAGAAGTACTATAGCAGTACACACATGTTCATAGGTTCATACTAGGCTATCTGCCCGAGGGCATTTACAAGACTAGCCCATAGTTTTGTGGCTTACGCCACCCCTTTAGTATGGGGAACCATACCCATTATTTTGCTGTGCCTCTGTCGAGCAGTGACACTGAGGTAATCCCTGGGGTATATCTGCGATCTCCCATCCATTGGTCAAGATTTCTCTAGAACAAGGCCATCGAGGTGCTCTGCCTCACATATACCGTGATTTTGTTCCACAGCATAGGGAGTCTTTGGTTGATGAATCTATCCCTCCAGCATGTCCTATTAATAGCCGTGTGGAGGTTTAAGTCTCCTGGCCTTGTGGCTCTGATGGATCTAGATTTTTTAGGTGAAGCATATTCATCAAATCTGGGTCTGACATGGCCTTGTATGTTGGGCAAAGGTCACCTCTGAGCAAGCGGTGGCGACTGACTACAACATACATGGACATGCTGGAGGGCAAATTCCTAACTGAGAGGCTCCCTTTACTCTGTAATGAGCTCGAACAGTTGAGAATGAACAGTTCATAGGTTCATACTAGGCTATTTGCCCTAGGGCATTGGTAAGCCTAGTAGAATGTGTTTGTCTTTTGCCACCCAATCAGAAGTTATGCTGCTATGCCCTTGTCCGACTTTAGTATACTACGCCTCTGTCTAACAGTGACATAGAAGTGATACCTGGGGTACAACTATGATCTCCATCCACTCATCCAGATTCCTATGGAAGAGAGTCAATGAGGACTCTGCCTAACCAGTAGTGTGAGCTCATTACAGAGTGAAGGGAGCCTCTCGGTTAGGAATATGCCCCTCCAGCATGTCCATGTATGTCAGTGCTGAGGTCCAGCTCTCCTGAGCATGTGGCTGTATGGGACTCTGATTGCCTGAGGTACATCACGTTCATTACTGCTAGGTAGGACATGGCTGTATATGGCATGCACAGATTCCCCTGAACAGGCAGTATGCCACTGAGTCCAGCTGGATTCACTTTACCTGGGCAGCATATGACATCTGTGTGAGCCATTGCATCCCCTTGATGATGTACTGTTGTCCTGTACCAGTTGCTGTAGGTGTCTGGTTAGGTACATCCCAAAAGGTGCATTGTATGCAATTATAGGCCTGATGATGGATGAGTACAGAGGCACAATGACCTCCCTGCCATACATGTGAATCAGTCATGATTAGCTGGGCTATATAACATGTCTGTCAATCCACGTTGCCCATGTGGTAGACAAATGACAGACTGCTACCATGTTTCTTCCCAGGTCCACAACTACGTCTACTGTACTCAATGGCCTAACACCTATGTTGTACTGTGCCACCAATGTGGAGGCGTGGAATCTGCATTGAATACTGATACTCCCCTCCCTGTTCAAGTGTTGTGGCCGACAAGAATGGTAACAGCTATAACGTGGTAGTACTGGTGTGCTCCTGTGAAACCTGTAACAGGTTCATGTTACTGCACAGATATCGATGTCCATAATGCTAGGTAGGGTTTTGGGTGCGTGCATCCTTGGGTCTAGACGTCCAGTGTTGAGTAGCATCACTCTTACTTCCTCATCCTTTGTGATACAAATGGATGTGGGTTTGCCTTATGAGCCTTGCCTAATACAGGCACAATGGGTGTAGCAGGAGGCTCCGCCAAATGTCAATAGGACTGTGGTGACAGGTGCAAGCTGTCCCTAGCAAAGCATACCACCCCAAGATGGCAGGGATTGGCACACCTGTGAATGACACCAGTATGTCAGTCAATTGTTGGAAGGGATAATTGTGCCTTGATATTGTGGCATTGTTCTAGGTGAGGGTAGGATGCTACTCAAGGTCAGGGTCAAACTGTCCTGGGCTCCGTGCTCAGAGAGCTCTGTAATGTCTCATGTCATGTAGTCCAGGGAGGAATGTGTCAGGCCATTCACAGCAGCATGGACATTGACTGAGTCATACCTGTACCTGCCTTGGGGTTACCTGACTGTTTGTGTTATGTGGCAGGTCATACTGCCTGACAGGCTGCACACCGTGACCCTCACCTCGTTAAGCCTGGTGAACGTGATGTGAGTGTGCCTGATCATAGAGGCACCTAGTACAGGTGTATGAGGTGTGTTGTTAACTGTTAATGGCTGTGAGTGTTCAGCACATTGGCTTTGTGTGATATGTGTTGCACATGTTAGTTCATGTGGTAGTGGTTGCCTGGATGTCTGCATAGGAGGTCTCTGCTGCATAGGCAGAGCTGTGGTCTGAGCCTACAAGTATGATCATGTGTGATCATGTGTTAGGAATCCACTGTTGTGTTAGGTCTACGTGAGACTGGAAGTGTAGTGAGTGATCCCCTTTGCCACGTGACTGGTTATGGCGGTATTGAGTAGACAGAGCCTAGCCTCCAGTCTGGTATATGGTTGCATCACTCACATGAGTTTGAATTTGTCGTTAGGAGGAGGGGTTGTCTGTGTACATGCATCTGTTCTAACATTGTCTCTGGAGTACCACACTCACCAGCTGGACTGAGGAGGGAACTGACAACTGACCTCTGGACATGCTAGAATACTATTGTGAACTCTGTAATCACTAATGATTGAAAACAAGGTGCAGTGGGGAGTGAGGGTGTACTGACATTACCTACAACTGCTGACTGACATAAAAGCGTCAGTGAGCAAATGCCAGGTAACCTAAGTGCAATGTGTCACAATGAAGTAAATGCAACAATGACAAGCAGTCACTTGCTGTCATGTGTAACATGGAAGAACGTACAGTAAGCAATGCAGATAACAGTAGTGAGTCACAGATGTGTTTTAAAGATGTGTACTATGTGGAAGTAGCATACCAGTGAAATAACAAGCTAACAGATAACAAGCATATAAACAAAGGTAGATGCAGGAGGCCTGGATGTAGTGTTTGCTACAACAAACAAGGTGTAGCAATGTCAGTAAGATACAGCTCAGATATGCATGCACTATAAACCTGATACCAGATGTCCCCAGCTATGAATGGCAGAGTACAGCCTATTGTCACACATGACTGCAGACCACAAACCTCGTTAATGTTAAATAACTGGCCTAAAGGACAACTGCCCATACCAGAAGTAATACACTTGTACACTGGGCCCACAATCAGCAGTTCCCAACTTCAATGGATGAAAGATATGTGTCCTGCCACCACAGTGCTTGCCACCAACCTCCCTAATGTAAAACAACTGGTCTGAAGGCCAAGTACTTAGTACAAATGACATAGAATGATAGCTACACTGTAATCAGGTTTTAACCAATCAGTAATAAGTAGAAGTTAACACTCCCTGTATAGAATGTGTACCATGTATTGTTGAGATACTATGCTGATAACCTGTTTGTGTACCTTTCCAGATAGACATGGCACCAAGAGAAATCCGGTACTCTGCTGCAGGGGATGGCGTGATCCACCAGAGCCTGGTGCGTGAGTATGCCATCCTGTTTTCACGCACCACCCAGAACCAGCAGGAGAGGTCTGCACTGTGGCAAAGCCTTGTTAGCAGGATAAATGATGTTGGCATGCATGATAGGACATATGAGCAGGTGAGACATCACTGCAGTGATTTGATTAGAAATGTCCGCCAGCGTGCTGCAGATATCCGCAGGCAACAGGCTGCCACAGGTGGGGGGGTGGCCACACATCCCCCCCTCACCAGACAGGAGGGGCTACTGCTAAGTGTTGTGGATCCAGCCCCAGAACAACATCTGCCATCATGCATCATGATGGAGGTTGGATCCACACATCAGCAAGACAGTGGCGTGCAGGTAAGATGCCATATTCATTTATTGTTATTACTTTTACATTTGTTGACCCATATAGTCTAGCTGGATATGAGTTCATTTTCAGTAGAGGCATGTGGAGAAAAGCTCCACACATAACGTAATAAAGGCAGACAGACAAGTTGTCAATACAGACAGCCAACATAATAGAATTGTACAGCAGCCTGTTAATTAAATAAACATACATGTAAGGAAGTCAAACAGTTTATAGTCATACACAATGTACCGTTGGTTTCAAAGCAATCCTACCTAAAGCATAATGGTTATGCAATAAGGCAAAAGCCATATACAAAATAGTTAGGGCTCAGAAGGGTAGAAGTAGGAGTATGACAGATACAATGATATGGAAGAGGCAGGAGTCAAGAAGGAAGTGAGGAAAAGAAGGAAGACAGTCAAGAGGAGGTGGGAGGGATGGGAGAAGTAGGTCAGAGCATAGAAGGACATCAAGGTGAAAGAAACAGGGTAGAAGCCAGTTTCTATGCACAATGAGGGGTTAAAGGTGAATAGAGCATATGGAGAGGGACATTAGCCTGGACTCCAAGAAGAACAAAGCCAGTGGTTTTGGAAGTACAATTTGAGTTGACGTTTGAAGACAGGTACGGGTGAGATTAGAGTTAACTCCTGGTATGTACATATGACTGTTCTGTACGCTGTTACTTCATGCACGCATAAGGTGTGCATGTGGTATGTATCTGTCATCATGATATATATACAGACATGATGTGCAGCTGATGTGTATAAGGGAACTAGTGTACTACTGTACTGTATCATGTGCAAAACAAATGGCACACATGTGCCCACTGACATTACTCTCTTCACACTTCCAGGTCCCTCCCATGTATCACCGAGGCAGGCCATACATGCTGGTGAGTCTTTTTAACAGTATCTGTAAAACAATTTATAAAACTAGGAAGAGTAGTGTAACTCTGTAGTAGACATGCTGGTGACTGTGTCCACAAAAACTGTAATTGACAGGTAGTAAATTGAGTAGTGTAACACGGTATTGATGTGTGTGTTTACTGTGGGGTGTGCATGTGTGCAAGTGTGCCTGTGCCCAAGTCTGCTTGTGTGTTAGTGTCCATGAGTGCATGTGTCCATTTCTGAATGTGTGCATTAGTATTGAAGTTCATCTCTTTCAAATATGTATTGAGACTGTAATCTGTGTTCCATGTTTTCCTCCCGTAGGTTCTGGTGCTGCTCTGGTGACCTGCAGCAGGGAACCTGAATCTTGTGCCCCAGGTACTGATGATGATGAAATGTCTGTAATGGTGCAGGAAGGTGTGTCTGGGTCCGCCATTGGTCAGCCAATTGACAGTACACAGCTTTCAACCCCGTCAATGCGCACAGTCATCCTGCCGTTACATCCTTTATCACCATTGTCCCTAGGTGATGGACAGTCAGCAGTGGGCATAGATCAGGGTAATGTGGTACCTGTGGCACATGCATCCTCACACGGCAGCCATGTGCAGAGTCCTCGAATGGTACCACGCAGACAGTCGCCCATGGGTTCTCGGGGGGGCATCCGTGTCGCACTGCCTCTGGCCGACGTGCCCAGGGAGGTATGTCAACCTCCACTATGTTTAGAACTGTCATGCAGGCACAGGCACGTATTGAAAGGTACACCAGACAGGGTCTGAGGGAGATGAGAGCATGTCGCATAGCCATGACAGACAGCATCCGTGATGTTGCGAATGCTATCCGTAACTTCACAGATGTCGTTGACAGACGTTGTGGGGCATACAACAGCTGCTCCACAACCAGATGTCCATGGGCCAGGGCGATGGTGTGCGTTTGCGGCGTCGACGCGTGGCCGTATGCCAGCAAGAGCACCAGCTGGCAGTGGCCGTGACGACAACGGGCCCACTCGCGCCTCAAGTGCCAGCACCAGCCCCAGCAATGCTGGGTCTGTGCTGTCATCCAGACGCCCCAGGAGACCACGTGCACGTGACTCTGGACAGTCCCAACAGGGACTGTGTCCAGTCAACACACCCCTGCTTCCGATGACAGTACCCAGTCTGGGTTAGTACCGGATACAGCCCGTAGCACCCCTGCCAGGCACAGGTACCGTGTCCGTGCCCACAGACACTGATTTGGATGACCTGACAGGTGCAGTCTGTGGCTGTCCACAAAACCCTGTACATGGCAGCCATTATGTGGGACTGTGCGTGCTTACACACATGCAGAAACCTAACACCTAGGGCAAACACATACACACACACACTGCACCAACAACGGTCCACCCTGTACTGCTGCCCCTCACAAACACACATACACACACATGTCAATTGGTGTTACCAGTGGCGGCTTGGGCATATCTAACCCACACCCTGTGCATATGATGACACTGTGCCACCTCCTGCATACTACAACATCGGTGCAGGTAAAGGTAAACACGTTGCTGATGCACAGGGTGACTACATAGATGTGTATAAGTAGTAACATGTTGGTAACTGTTGTGTGTTGCAGTATAAATGTGTGTATATCCCATCAGTCCTGCTGCAGTAACTGTATGAATGTCCTCAGTTGTTATCTGCACCCATACTACTTAACAAAGTGTACCTGCTGCACACCATCACATGCTAACATTGACTATGGCAATGTGCATCTTGTGCTGTTATGTAGATTCAGCTACATGTATCTGTTCTGTCACACATGCATTTATACACACCCTGCTACCCACACATGCACACGCCAACTGCCATTCCCATTATTTATCACCCTACATGAGTAGCTGTTGATACATGACAGGTACACATTTCAGAAGTGCACTATGTTGTTTACTACTGGCATCCCCTTCTCTACCTGTACTCACAGGGTGCAGGCAACCTCATCAGATGATAGATGTAATGTGCATCAGGTACTGTAGTACCCTGATTGCCACAGCAAACATGCTTCCCATACGGAAATGCACACACAGACACATCCCACATCCACACACTTGCCACATTCAGGCTTCAGAACACTATCTAGGTATATTGGTACATGTGCATGTTCAAGGTAGCATGTAACACTATACTGAGTACTGGCACTTAGTTGTCTGTAGTCATCTTGTCTGTATAGAATAAAAGAAATGTTTTATTATCCTACTCCGATTTGTGAACATTACTTGAACAAGTGTTACCTTACATGTGTTATCAGTACCAACACTTTCTGTTTTGTTTGTATAGGGTGCTATCAACATCACTGCTTGTTAAGGGTAATGACCACTCCTGCAGTGTATAGCCCCATGTGGCAAAAGCCACATCCCACCCCATCATTGTGCACACACACTAACCCCACCAACAGTAAAACACATACTTTCCATTTGCAAGGTTCAAACTCCACACCTAACAGTGCAATGACAGGAGAAACAGACACATTAGCAGAGTGTGCTATTTGCAGTAGGTGGAGAAACGTTTACTAATGCTGTACCTAGAGGGTGCTGACATCATCTGTGTGTGTAGGAGGAGGGATGTGCACCCTGTAGTGTGTTCTCCCAGTTGGCAAAAGGCAGTTAACCCTCCCAGCATAGTGCACACACATAAACCACACTCATACATTCCCTTTGCAGCATTCAAACCCCCACCTAACTACGTTATGACACTGAAGAAAAGACACATTAGCAGAGCGTGCCATGCAAATTACTGGAGGACTTTACTACAGGTGATATAGTTATACAGTCCTGACATCATCACTATTTCAAAGGGGATCTGCATCCTGTAATGCATACTGTCACGGTTGCTATTAGGGACATTTCCTCACACACACACATCGATGTGTTGGAGGTTTGCATATGTGGGGATCCAGTACACCAGTGTGATTAGTATATGGTTTGATTGCAACAATCAGGGATATACTCCCAGTGGTGATTAGTTTTACTCATGTTTGTAAAGATCAGCCTCTAGTATATCTGCCCGCCTTGTGGGAAGGTTGGTTACCTGTTCCATAGCCAAAGAATGTCTGATCAATGGGAATCTTAGAGCTTGTATTGTGGCCTGTGTAATGTACACAGTCTATGTTTGGGTAGCTGGCATCACCCAGTATGATGGGCAGGTGTTTGCAGAGTAATCTAAACTCTCCTGTGTCAGCATGAAGGCTGTGTGGGAGACTCCGAGTTTGAGAGGGTGCTGCAACAGCCCTCTGTGTCTCTTTTCCATGTGGTCCAGGGAGGTATGTCCCAACAGGTAGCTGACTGTGACCCTCCCTTGCTCTGTCTGGAGTGCGCACGCCTGTCAACAGCTCATGTCAAGCAAGTGCACACCCCTCATAAATGATGTGGAAGCCTTCAAAGGCCCAAGGCCTGTTGAAAATATGGACCAGACTGCAGATACCTGTATAGAGGCATTCTGTGGACACATTCAGGAATGCATGGATCATGAAGCCACATATGAAAGCATGACCCAACTTCCAAAGACAGATGTCCTGGGCTTTTGAGGACACCAGCCATAAACACACTATACAATAGAAGGATGGCGCCACTACATGATACAACAACCTCCCAAAATGTGAAGGCACCACTGATGAGTATTGGAAGACAACTACAGGCACCCATATGATTGTCTAAGGCCATCTTGAGAGAGGATTCCACAAGCCACTGAGGATAATCACAAAGGCTGCCTTGTAGTTATGTGGCTGTAGTAACCTGGGTGGTACTACCCAGATATGCTCAGAGGTAATACAATATGTCACACAAAATATAAAACACACAGACATTGCCATCATCCTAGTGGACAGGTTCAATGCTGCCTTCTCTCCCCACCACACCAAAAGGGACCATATGTCTCCCACCCCAGTCTTCCCCCCCCCCCTGACATCACAGATGCTCAGGTAAGAGATGCTCCTTCCCAAAGCAGTAAACACTGCATCAATGGGACCAGACAGTGTCCCAGGCTGTGTCCCCATATGAACCACAAGAAGAGCTACACCCAGACATAACACCACTGTTCAATCCCAGCCTTAATACATGATATGTGACCAGAGAGTGGCATACAGCAACAGTGGTCCTTCAACATGCAGGTGGTGCCCACGATCCTGGACACTACTCGCCCCATATGTCTGACTAGCTTTGTCTGCAAAGCTATGGCAAGAATCATCAAGAACCTCACATATCTAGATATTGTGGACCTACAGACATGTCACCATACACAGTTTGGCTAATATTTTGTCAATGGCAAATCCTGCCTATCAAACCTGTTTGCTTTGTTTGAAACAGTCACCAAGGCCACTGTCAAGGGGAGGAGGTCCACACAGCCTACCTGGACCTTGCATAAGCCTTGGATACAATACCCCACTTGTGCACCCATTTCTAGGAAGCTCAGCACTGTACATATTAACCCCTATGTCACTATCGGTATTGCACAGTGGCTCAAGGGCAGAACACACATGGTAGAATTGCTGGAGCCATGTCAGCCTCCAACCTGGTACAAGTGGGTAACTGTCCCACAAGGCAAAGCCCTAGGGGCTGTCACACATATGTTCATTATATATTTGTCATAGGTACAGGCCAACATGGAAGTACTGTGGCTCCGCACGTCACAGGTGAGTGCAGGCCGGCCACCATAATCAACTCAACGGCTAACACCCGCATCCTCCAGAAGGGGGTGTTGCAACACATGACTTGTGCCACAGCCATGGCCTCAACATGAATGACAGAAAGAGTATAGTCATCCCTTTGTCAAACAGTAAATGACCACAATGTACCACATATGTGTTAATCCAGTAAGTGCAGACCTAGGAATTATGGACCTTGGGGTACGCAGGTTGATAGCAGTGAGATCCTACCATTTGACAACAACATGGACAAAGTGGTTAGGTAAGATGTGATATGGGCCACATCATCATGGGATCCACATGTAGGCCAGGGAGGACATTGTGCCCTTTACTCATCCCTCATCATGCCCATAATTGACTATGATGAACCTGTCGGCATGCACCTTACCAGACACCTGCAGCAACTGGGGCTACTACATATGTACCTTGACAAGGTGATCAAAGTGCTCAAACAGATGCCACATACTGACTGGTTAGAAGTAGCAGCAGCTCTACTCAGTGACATACCGCCTCTTCATAGGCAATCTGTGCCTTACATAGAAGGCCAGGTCATACCCTCACGTAATGGCCATGCTGCATCTCAGAATATCCAGATCCCACCAGGATACACGCTGGAAATACATGAACTTCAGGAGTGATATACATAGGACATGGTGGAGGGCACATTCACAACTCAGAGGCACCCTTCATTCCTGATTATTATCCCAATAGAGGTTAGGCGGACTGACTCAGTGACTATCCTCAAGAGCGATATTAATGACTACTGGATGTGAAGCATTGTAGGAATTTACTCCTGGGTATCACTTATGTGTCACTGTGAGAAAGAGTGCACAAAGTATACTAACCTTGGAAAAGGGCATAGCAAGACAGATTCACTGTGATGCATGTTGAAAGGCACGTTAATATTCTGGCTAGAGTGGATACATGCCCTGGGCAGATATCCCTGTAATCTACGAACCTATGGACTCCTATGTCTCTTTTTCACCATTGGCCCATAAAAGGTGCATGTCAATCACCAATGTAATCTCAATACCTGGTAGCGGCATGTGCAAAGGTCAGTTGTCAGTCACCTCTATGGTACTACAGTTGTGGAATATGTGTGTCATGAAGGGAAATTTAATGTCACAGCTGCACACATGTACACAGTCAACCCTATCCCCTACCCATTGATGTACATCACATGTATGAGATGGAAACACATGGCCAAACTGTAACAACAACATACAAGTCAGTCAGATGCATGGACACGCATATGACTCCAGTCATAAATTCATGCCACCCACAGCTGATGTGGATGCTGCTCCACTGGGATAATATGATAGGTTCGCATACGGAAGAGGATCAGGTCTGAGCAAGTGACACAGGCTGGTAGGACCCTGACCTTGGTTAGCATCAGACCCTCACCAGGATTCCGGCTACAAATTACTGAATGCTAATGAATAAGTGTATCTACAGCACACCCTAGCTGAATGGAAGTTCTTAGCATGCAGTCACTGCATTTGCTATAGGAATACTGTCTTACCACTACCACAACAGGTATGAAACATGCAGCCCTGCATTACATTTAACAACATGGAATATAGACCTTTTATGCCCCGTGACCAGGTGTGCATCCCTCACTACTAGGTTGATAGCATCTACATCTCACACTGTATATACACATCCCACATGCAGCATCTGCACAGAGAGACCACGGTCATATCACTGTTACCCATAATGCAAATACTTTTCATGTATTATTCCTACACATTGTGGCAGGTGGCCATCACACATGGTAACTATTGAAAAAGTCCACAGGGTACATATGCGTGTATTTGGCAACACACATGTACATCATGTGTATATTTCATTGCCATAACTGGTGTAATCAATGTCATGCATTATTGTGAGGGACAAACCCACATACATGGGCATTCTGTGTAGTGCACGTAACCTGCACATGGTAATGTCTGTAATCAAAAAGCCATACATAATTGTGATATCATTTAGAAAGGCTAGGTATATGCATCCTGTAGTGTGTTTTCCCAGTTGCCTTAAAAGGGATATATCAATCATAATAACACTTACCCCTCTACAATAACACACTTGTCATGTGCCGGATTCAAACCCTACCTAACTATGTTAAGACACTAGAGACGGACGATAGCATGCTTCCAAAAGTAGCTATTAAGCATTACTGTAAGAAAGTCCTTTCCCTGATATGTACTTATATAGTGCACTGACATCATCAGAGCTTTAGAAAAGTGGAATGTATCATCCTGTAGTGTGTTTTCCAGTTGCCAAAAGGATGTTTCTTTCATACCCACACTTACCCCTTCACAATAACACTTGTCATCATCTGCTGGATCTCAAGAGCTCTACCCTAACTATGTGTATTTAAGGACACTAGAGACGGACGATTAGCACTGTGCGCTATTCGCAGAGATTACTGAGGAGAATCCTTTCCCCTGATATACTTATATAGGTGCTGACATCATCAGAGGATTTAGGAAAGTGGAATGATCATCCTGGTAAGGTATGTGTTTTCCCAGTTTGCCTTGTGCTTGTAGCAGCATACAGCACAAAAGGGATGTTTCTTTCCATACCCGCACAATAACTTACCCTTCACACACACTTGTCATCTGCTAGATTCAAACCCTACCTAATCTATGTTAAGACACTAGAGACGGACCTTTAGCTTTGTAGCTTATGTGCGATTACTGGGGAAAGTCCTTTTCCCTATTGATATAATTCTTATAGGGTGCTGAGTTGACATCATCAGAGTTTAGAAAGTGGAATGATCATCCTGTGGTGTATGTTTTTCCCAGTTACCAAAGGGATGTTTCTTTCATACCCACACACTTACCCCTTCCACACACTTGTCATCTGCTGGATTCAAACCCCTACCTAACTATGTTAAGACCCACCCACTAGAGGCCAGACGCATTGCTTTAGTAGCGCTAATTCGCGTGATTACCATGGGGAAAGTCCCACCCCTGATATACTTATAGGGTGCTGACATCATCAGAAGTTTAGAAAGTGGAATGATGATCATCCTGTGGTGTGTTTTCCCAGTTGCCAAAAAGGATGTTTCTTTCATACCCACACACTTACCCCCTTCATTAATACACACACTTGTTCTCATCTTCCTCAGATTCAGAAGCCCCACTACCTAACTGTTAAGACACTAGGGCAGCCACGCTGACTGCTGAAGCGCGCTGTTCCAGCATTACTGGGAAGTCCTTTTCCCTGATATACTTATAGGGTGCTGACATCATCAGAGTTTAGAAAGTGGAATGATCATCCTGTGGTGTGTGTTTCCCAGATTATGCCAAAGGGATGCTTCTTTCCATACCCACACACACTCTTACCCTTCACACACACTTGTCATCTGCTGAGATTCAAACCCCCTACCTAACTATGTTAAGACACTAGAATGGGCCCGCGTGCTTAGCACAGCGCTATTACGCTATTACTGGGAAAGTCACTTTCCCTGATATACTTATAGGGTGCTGACATCATCAGAGTTTAGGTTGAGTGGAGATGATCTCATCCTGTGGTGTATTTTCCCAGTTGCCAAAGGGATGCTCCTCTTCATACCCACGCCACCCCCTCACACACTCTGCCACCTTCGCCGCATCTCCAAACCCCCTACCTAACTATGTGCCTATGACACTAGAGGCTGAGGCCATGACTAGCCGCATTTGGCGCTATTACATGATACTGGGAAAGTCCAACTTTCCCTGAAATATGCTATATAGAGTGCTGGCATCATCAGAGTTTAGAAGTGGAATGTAGTCATCCTGTGGTATATTTTCTGGCAGTTGTAAAGGGATGTTTCTTTCCTTACACACTTTTTCCCCGCTGGATTCAAACCCCCACCTAACTATGTTACCTAGAGGGGAAGCATTGGTTTCTATTAAATTTTGGGGAATCCCAAAATCTTTTAGGGTGCTTATCAGGTTTAGAAGGGGATCCCTGGTGTGTTTTCCCATTGCAAAAAGGTTTTTTCATCCCATTCACCCCTTCCCTGTTTTTGGGTTCAAATCTTTTAGGAATGGGGGGCGCAATTTTAACCGGAAAACCCCCAAATTTTATAGGGTGCCCAACAAAAAACCCCCAAGGGGTGCCCATTTGGTGTTTTTCAACTTTTTTTAACAAAACCGGGAGAATGGCCCTCAGGTTTTTTGGGGACTTTGAAAATTTTCCATTTATCTAAAATGTGACTGCCAGTGTATTTTGAAATTTCACGTGGTGGAGTACCCTTCAACCAAAAACCCCCATTTAAATTTTGTGTGCACCATGGGTTGGTAGTTTGTGACATTAAAAGGCGTGCCCTCAGGTTTTGTGATCCAATTGTTCAAATCCATTCATAATTTACCTAAAAAAATTAGGGGTGCCATTGTACCCCTCCCCTTTCCCTTTGGGGGGCAGTATCCTTTTTTGGGGGGGCATCCCTTTAAATTTACTTTCCATTGTTGGGGCACCCAAAAACCCCCTTTGGTAAAATTTCAAAACTACCCCCCAAAAGGAGTGGGGTCACAACCCCGAAAATTCCCATACAAAAAGTGGGTTGCAAATCTTTTGGGGGGGAACCCCTTTGAGGGTCATAAAAGATATGGGACATTTTCAACAGGGGACCCTTCCCCATTTTTGCAATTCCCCGGGGCCAAATGGGGCCCTTTTTTTACTGGGGTTGAATTTCAAATTTGGGGGCCATTGTTTGGGGGCAGTCCCTACAACCTACCTTGGGGCTAAAAGAACCAAAACCCACCAGGTAAGTGGTCACAACTGTGTAAAACCCTTTCAGGGGGCAAAGGTTTACCCCAAGGGGAAATTTTTGGCAATTTAAAACCAGGGGGTTACAGGTGGGGCCCAGGGCCCGTCCGGCCCCCTTTTTTCAGACTTTCCCCTTTTAAAAGGGCCCCGGGGGGGACCCTTTAATTTCCCCCCTGTTAAAAGGGTGGGATTCCCCCAATTTGTGGGCATTTTTCCCCGTATCCCTTTAGAAGACCTACAAATAAATGATTTGGTGCCACCCCCCTGAAACAATTGGGAAAAACCCCCCTGCCCCCCTTCAAAGGGAAAACAAAGGTAATTTCTCCAATTGGGGCCCCCCTCTAACCCCTGAGGGGGTTTCCGACCTGGGGACCCAGGTTAATGGCCCTTCCCCTAGACTCAAAAAACCCCAAATGGCAGGGAAGACCCTTTACAATTTTATTTTTTTAAGGGGTGGATTTCACTCAGATCCCAGTGGGTCAAATTGGTTTTCCCCTTTTCTTTTCAAAATTTTCGACCAAACAAATCAAATGTTTTGGCCATCCAAATTTGCAGCAATTTTTTTGGAACCCCTGACCCGTCCCAAAAATTATCCCCGGGAAACCCCACTTCCCCTATTGGTTCCGTTGAAAAACTCAAACCTGTTTTATCAAACCCTTTTGGAGGTTTTTTCCCTTTGGGGGGCCTTTTTAAATGCGAAGGGCCTGTCCAAAAGGTTAATGGCTGGGGGCCCCCTCAGTCAAAGCCACCTGCCATTAGTTTTCAAAGGGGCGCCTGTGCAGGGGTTAGTTGGAAAGGTTTTGTAGGGAAGTTTCACTGGGGGACTCTATGTGTGGAATCAATCCCGGTTTTAGCAACATTCTTTTTTGTTTAAACTCTGTCATACCCCCGGGGAGGGCTTTTTGTATTTTCTGTGGTTTTATGGGAAAAATTTTTGGGTTTTTTTACTTATGGAAATGCCCGTGTTTATAATGCAGACAGCCTGGCCTAAATCAAACCCGGGGTTAGGTTCCCCCACCTACCACCCCGAACAAGTAAAGGGCACAGGCTTTATTCCAAGCCCCGGTTTCTACCTCAAAGGCCCCACCCTTTCCCCCTGGGTGGACATTATGGCGTTTTGTGGAAAATGGCACCTTTTTAACAGACCCCCCACATTGGGGGTTCCCACTCTGTTCCCCCTACCCTGGTGGGGTCCTTTTGGAACCCCCCCCCAGGTTTTGGAAAAATGCATGGGAACCCCAGGGGCCTGGTGGAAATTTTTTCTGGTTTGAAAATTTTTTGCCCCCCAAAAACCCGGTACCTCCCAGCTAATTTTCAAACAGAAGGGGAAAAAACCCCAAAAAACCCCCAAATGGGTGGGTTCCAACCCACCACCTAAACACATAAAGGAAAACACTCTAACCCAAAGGCCCCAAAAGGGTTTTACCTAAAACCTGGAAAAACTTTCCCTTCCCCCAAAATTTTAGGGAAAATTGAACCTTTTCCAAACCTGGGGGCCCCTTTCAACACCCCAAGAACCCCCCGGGGGAATCAATTTATGGCATTCAGGGGGGCCACATCCCACCCCCAACCCCAAGGGGAAAGGAAAAGGGGGGGCCTTTCAAACCCTTTACCTCATGGTTGGTTTTTTTAACCCCCGGCCCCGGAACCATTCCCCGGGGCCCCTGACCTTTGGAAATGCCTTTTGCATTTGGAGCATGGGTTCAGGGAACCCTAAAACTCGGGACCCCAACACCCGCTTACCCCGCCAAAAAAACTGAAAAAAAAGGGGATAAAATGTAAACCTTAAACACCTCCTTTGGGTGGGGGCCCCCAAAAATATCCACATTTTTGAGGGTAAACCCCCTCCCCAAAATCCAAACAAATTCCCGAGGTTTTTACCATTTTAAACCTGGGGGGAAAACTTTCCCAAATCCCCAATTAGGCAAATATTTTTTAACACTCACCACAAACATTGGGGGAAAAACTGGTTCAACACCCGATTTTCCCCTCCCCCTTTGGGGGTATGGCACCCAGGGGATTTTACCCAAAAACCCCGTGGGGGGGAACCTTTTCAAAAGGGGAAACCCCTTTTCCTGGGCCTGGTGGGGGTCCCCTTTGGCCCCCCGGCCAAGAGAAATTAAACCCAAGGGGGCCAATGTTTTCACCCCAGGGAAAAGTTCCCAAAGGGGAAAATCAAGGGGAACCCCCAAATGGTTCCCCCAACCCCCAAAATAATATTTTACCCTTTTGGGACAGGAAGGATCCCTTGGGGAACCCCAAATAAACAAGGGGTTCAACACCCAAAGGGCTTTTCAAAGGGGTAAACCTTTTAAATTTGGGGAAAAACCCCCCCGGGCCCTTGGGGGGAAGGGGTTCCCCCCTACCTTACCGGGGAAAATTTAAAAACCCCCCTCAGGATCCCGGGGAAAAAAAAAAGGGTTTTTAACCCTAAAAAGTTTGAAACCTGGGAGGAAACCCCAAATTGCTTCCCGAAATTAAATTAAATGGTGTTAATCACCCGGGCCCCCTTTTTTGACATTTTCAAATACGGCGACAAAGGTTAGGTGCAAATTTTCCCCCAAAATGGGAAAAGGGAAAATCTCCAAAATCCTTGGGGTTTGGGGAACTGGTCCCCAACCCGGCCGAAAACAAAAAATTTACCATACCCTTGGGAAAAATTCCCCTTTTGGGGGCTCCTGAACCAATGGGAATTACAACCGGGCCCCGTTAAGGCTTTTGTTTGCCTCACCTTCCCGGGTATTTCCCAAAATTTGGGCCCCCTCAATGGTGGGCCCACCCCAACAAGGGGGTCCTTTTCCCCTTAAATCCCTCCCATCCCTTTTTAAAAAGCCCCTTTTTTGGTGGGCCCCATTTTAAGGGGGGAAATCTAAAAATTTTTTAAATTTGGGCTAAGGGGTTCCCGCTTGGGGAAACCCGTTTCTTTGTCAAAAGGGGCCTTTCCTTTTTAAACAAGCTTTCCAAAAAACCCAGGATTTGGGGAACAGTTCCCCAAAACCCTAACCTTGGCAAAGGGGGGAAACCAAACCCCACAGAAAAAATTGTGAAACCCAAAACCTCACCCCGAGGGTTCCCAAAAGGGTGTGGAACAAAACCGGTAAATTTTGGGCCAGCACCTCCGGCTTTGCAAGTGGTTTTCCAAGGGGGAGTTGGGAAACCCCCGGGGTTTAGTATCACTTTTTAAAAAGAAGGGACAGGAAAATTAAAGGGGTTTTTTCCCCAAATTTGGAAAAAGCCCAAAAATTGGGGCTAGGTTTAAAACCCTTGGGCCCGAATCCCTTAGAACCTGTAACTGGGCCTTCCCGCCTTTCATTAACACTAAACAATGATAGCCTTTTCCCTTGGGAACCCGGTTTTCCATTTCCCCCTTGGTGGCAAACCTGGGGGCACCAAAGTAAATTTTTCAGGGACCCCTTTGGGGCCCAGGTTTTACAGTACATTTTGTTTGACCCCTCAATTGGAAGGGTTTGTTTGGGAAGGCCTTTTACATTCCACCCTTTATGCCCCGGGGGTTCACATCCTTTTTGATCCCCCGGGGGTCAGTTTCCCTGTTCCTACTACCCAACCCAATTTTTGCTTGCCCCTTTGCCCAAAGGCCAAACCCTACTTTTGGGGGGCCCTTTTCTTTTCATGTTGGGGGTCCCAACCCGGTTTAAATGAAAATGCCCTTTTTTCCTTTGATTACCCTTTTTGAAATAAAAGGGGGGGAGACCTAAACCCCTCAACCCAGGGTTTAAATTTGGATGTCCCCAAGGGACAGCCTACCCCAAAAACCTTGCTTAAAAAACATCCTGGGAAATTGTTAAAAGGGTTGGGGGACCTCCCCGGGTTTGGGCAAAATTTTTAATTTTGGCCAAAAATGGGGGTTCCCCTATAAACCCCAAAAACCTGTAACGCTTACCCGAGGCCCCGCCAAAATTAAAGGGCATATTAAAACCATCAACCTTTTCACGGGGGGCAGCCAACAAAACCCTGGGCAGGGTTAAAATGCCCTTAAAGGGCAAGGGATAAGGCCCAGAGAACCTTAAAAAAAGGGTTCAGTTCCCCCCCCTATTAAACAGTTTGCACAACCCAAAAAAAGGAAAAAGCAGGAAAACCAAAATTTGGTTTTTAAAAACCCGGCAACCACCCTTGGGTGGACAAACAAGGGTTTCGTGGGGTTTTAAAACTTGTTTCTGTACCCTCCAAAATTTTGTTTTTCTTGTTTCCATGGTGGTTTTTGCATGTTAAAAAACACTTTTAAAATTTTGCAGGCCCCCGTAATTTCCACAGGGCAAAGGAGTTTTGGATATGGGTGAGTTGGGTCCTAGGGTTATTATTTGTACCCCTGGTTTTTACATTCTTAACACATTGGATTATGGCCCAGGGTTTGCTGAAGGGGCCACCTCCCGGGGTAAATTTCACACTCCCGGGGACCTTTGGAACAGGGTTGTGTTCAAAGTTAAGGGGTCCCTGGACTGTAGAGGATAGGGGGTTTTCAGTCCCGTGTTTTTCCACTTTTTAAAGAATGGGGGGACTTTCCCCCTTTGCCCAACAAACCAAAACTCAAACCCTTTTTCCATGGAAATGCAACCGGGTTTTAAAATCCAAAATTTCCCTTTAGGCCAAAAATTTTTTGGAAAATTTTTGGGAACTCATTTTAAAGTCTGGAGACAAAATATATTCCCCCTTTTCCAGGGTTTTAAAAAAAAGGACCTTTTTTTAACCATTTGTTTTTTTGGGCCTTTCCAATTTAACCTTACAGCCATTTAAAAACACCTTTTTTTGCTTTTTAACGTCAAATAGGTTTGTTAAAAGGGAAAATTGACCCCATCCCAAAACCCCTTTGGGGAAAGGAAATCCCAAAAACCCCCCCATTTCCCAACCAACCCCACCCACAGAAACGCAAACATTCCAGCAAGGGCCAAAACCCCCCCCTAAAGGGGGTTTTCTCAAACAACCTTTTTTAAAAGTGTCCCAAATTTTAAGTGGGGAATCTTTTAACACAATGGGTGCATCAATTCTGTGTTTTCGGGGAAGGGAAAGGGGATTGCACCCCCCCTGTAAAATTTTTTTTTTTTTTTTTTTTTGGGGGGGGGGGGGGGGGGGGGGGGGGGGGTTCTTCCCCAAAAGGGTTTTTGGCAAAGGCAAACCTTTCCCTCCCAAACCCCGGGGCCCATTATGGCCCAAAACACCAACCAAAACCCCACCCCCAATTAAAAATAAACCCCAAAAATTTTTTCCCAAATTCCCCCGTAGGCCCAAAGGGGGGTTCCCCAAACCCCTACCCTAAAATTTTTAAAAAAAGGTTTTAATTGGAAAAAACTAGGAAGGGCGAATGCATTAGCCCGGGGAGGCGGCCTTTTTTTCAACCATTTTTTTCTTAAGGGAAGGAAAATTTTTTTTTTTATTTTCCAAAGGGTTGATCTACCCTTTAAAAAAAGGGTGCCCTTTTAACCAAATCCAAAAACAGTTGGGGTTTAGAAAAGTTTTTTGGAAATTTTAAAGGCTTTCCCCTTGTGGTTTGTTGGGTTTCCACAGTTTGCCCCCCCCCCCAAAGGGAATGGGGTTGGGGTTTCCTTTTTAAATTTTTTCAACACTTTTAAAACAAAAAAACCCCCCTTAAACCCCCATTCACACACACACATGCCACTTGCTGGATTCAAACCCCTACCTAACTATGTTATGACACTAGAGACAGGCGCATTAGCAGAGCGCTATTGGAATTACTGGGAGGTAGCATTTCTAATGATCTACTTATAGGGTGCTGACATCTTCATTGTTTGGAATGGGGAATGTGCATCCTGTGGTGTGTTTTCACAGTTGTTAAGAGGAACATTTGAACTAAATGTGTGAGCATGCCCACTTCAGCCTTCCCATGGCATGTTGTGTGAATGATGTCTCATTTATCAAAGTGTGTGAGCATGCCCAGTGTGAGCTTTCCATATGTTGAACTATGCAGCCCATCACAGTTGTGGATGAGTGTGAACTCCACAAATAACTCCTGTTTAAGGTTGTGTGTTCTGTGACATGTTGTGTAGTTACTGTCCAGATGCTTCCTGTGAACACAACAGGGATTATACTGTGCCTGCAGCTTTTGCATGGGATACTTTGCATACAATTGTTAACATCCATTCATACTGACCTAGCACTGTTGTACTGTATAGTGTAGTGGTTCAGTACTTTCACTGTGGTGGACATTATCCTGGGCTTTAGTCCTATCACTGATTTACATTTCCATACTGTGCACAACAGCCTCTTTAGGGTCCAGTTGTGCATGTCTGCACAAAGGCAGTGCCTCTATGGACTCTGGTAATTACTGCCCCATAAGCAACAAGTGTAGTCTGCAAAGCTATGGAGAGGATCATAATGGAGCTCATGAAGAAAGATATGGAGGACATGCAGACATTGTACCTGTCCCAGTTTGTGTTGATCAAGGGCAAGTCATGCCTTTTGTACTTGGTTGACATTATCAAAACAGTAACTAAGGCCATTGATGAGGAAAGGCAGTCCATAGAGCCTACCTTGCCCTTGAAAACCCTTTCAACACAATACCCCACTCAGGTATTGTAGGAAACCCTACCAACAGAAATGTACACCCATATGTCACAAGATCAGGTTTCAAACTGTCTTACAGACAGGACCCACAGGGTTAGAGTTGCTGGCACTATGTCAGACACCATGCCAGTCACATGTGGTCTCACACAGGGCTCAGTCCTTGGCCCCTATTGTTTGTTATCTACTTCTCAGAGTACAGTCCAACATGGGAGGACTTTGGCTGACAAAGTTTGCAGATGACTGCACACTGGGTGCCATAGTGGACAGTGCATCGACACGGATATCCTTCAGAAGGGGCTCATGGACACTGATAGCTGGTGCCAGAGCCATGGCCTGAAGTCAACTTGCAAAACATGTGTAGTCATACCCTTCAGGAAAGCAAGGTAACCCCAAGCTACCATATAGGTGGCAATCCTCTAAGCACAGGAAGGTTATCATGGACCTGGGGACCCAGGTTGACAGTCACTGTTCTGATGACACTCACATTGCTAAAGTGGCTAGTAGGACCTTCTACATTGTCCACATGATCAGGAAGGGATCCACATCCAGATCTAGTGGGTCATTGTTCCCCTGTACTCTTCACTTATCGGACCGGTGATCTGGTACACTGCCTTATCTGGATGTATCTCACCTGACATCTGCAGCAAGTGGGAGACCCTGAATGTCCCCAACAAAGGATAAAGGGTCTCCAACATCTGTCATATGCTGCCAGATTGGAAACACTACAGCTCTATTCAGTCACATACTGTCTGCTTAGAGGTGACATGTGCATGACATGCAAGCATGTCCAACCAGGGATTAATGGACATGCTCCACCTCAAAATCTTCAGATCCACCTGAACCAATAGTGCAAGTGACTTACACCGTAGCAGGGATGTACATTGGACATGTTGGAGGGTGGATTTATCACTCGGAGACTCCTATGCTGTGGAATACAATCACGGTCCATGTGAGTCACAGCACCTTGCTGGCTCTGTTCAAGAGGTATCCTGACCTGTGGATGGGAAATCATAGGTTTACCCGGGGATCGTCACTGTGTCACTGCTGGAGACACGCACTTCATACTAATATGCACAGTACTCTTTCCATATAAGGGTGGCGTCGCAACCAGACTCTGGACTAGGCTTAGAACTGCCTTGGGGCAGATAGCCTAGTATGAACCTATGAACCTATCTGACCATGTTGCATTATGTTCAGATGTGAACTACTTACAACGGCCTCAACCAACTGCAGTAGTGTATTCCACAACATGGGTGTACATTGGCAAACACTACCGATGTGCCCAAGGCCATTTCTAATGGTTATTGGATAGTGTGTTTGTCCATCAACACATCATAAGTGCAGTTTGGCATGACATATGTCTTGTTTTGTATACTGTGCCTCTGTCTACCTGTGACACAACATTGATACCCAGGGTATACCTACCATCTCCCATCCACTCGTTAGGATCCCTGTTGAGTAGAATAAATGACTGACTCTATGGATAACCTGTACTGGTAGTTTACTCATGCGTGGTGGTGGCTTCTGTGTTATGGATAATGCAGTACAGCTTGTCCTATGTATGTCAGTGCTGGGGTTCAGGTCCCTCATGTGCATATCTCCTGCCATTCTCATTGTACAAGGTGCGGCATGTGCATTGCTGACAGCTTGGACATGGCTTTCTACATCAGGCACAGCTTGTGTCTGGGTGGCCAACATGACAGTGTGTGTAACTGCATTCTGTTTAATCAGGCGACACATTACATGTGTTCCAGCTCTTTGATACTCCTGGTGAGGTACTGTTGTGGACTTTACAGTTGCTGAATCTATCTGCTGAGGTACACCACACAGGCGCTGTTGTGGTCATTTGTAATGCTGCTGAAAGATAACTGCAAAACCACAATGACCCCCCTTAGCTAGATGTCATAACCCTCATGATTAGGTTGGTATATGGATTGTTGCTGTTAACCCTACAGCCACATTTTTGTCCAATGCAGGATATCTATCACCTTGTGTCCCCATTCTGGCATTACATGTTAGGAATGTCATGGGTCGACACCTATGTGGGAATTGGTGGTCACTTACTGGATTATCCACAGAGGCTGACTATACTGTTTTCACCATTTAACATGCTGACATGGCTATGGCACCAGCTGTCTGTTTCTATGTGGCCCTTTTATGGGATGCTTGTGTCAGCTGGTGTATCAGATATGTCAGGCGGCTTGTTGTCCTCTACAAACATGTTCCAGCACAGTCCTTACTTGTTGGCCTGTACCTATGGGGCATATATACCAGATGGTGAAGGTCCCAGGACCAAGCTTTGTGGGATGCCTGTTATATGTGGTTTGTAGTCTGACATGGCTGCTGCATGTCTGACCATGTCAGTTCTGTCGTTGGTCTGGTTTGCAACCCCTCCCATGACATTGGGGTGTATATATCAGCTGGTGAGCAAATCTATCACGGAACACATAGGGTATTGTACAGAAGGCTTTGCAAGGTCCGGCAACACTGTGTGGACCACATTGCCCTCATCACTGACTTCAAGTACTGTTTCAACTGAGTCACACATGTTTAGGGGTGGGGTCTGCACTTTGTAAACCCACACTGGGTAGGGTCGGGTGTCAATAGATCCACAATATCATTATGTCTGTGGTACATGCTGGTCCTTTCCATAGCTGTGCAGACCAAACCTCTCATGATTCTGTGGTGGTTGTTTTTCCTATCCATTCAGGAGACACCTTTGTTGAGAACACCCACTGTTGTTGTACACTGCTCTTTGGGTACGTACCCTGTGGTAAGGGTGACATATTGTCAGGGAGGCGGCAGTCTGCTGGGAAGGTATTTGGCATTATGGGGGGGGGTTTGCACTGCACATGTCAGGATGTCTGTTGGCCATACCTGTGTGTGTCTGGTATGTTGTTTGTAATATCGGTGTGATCCGGAGCATATCCAGGAATCAACAACATGCTTACTACCATCATTTGCAACAGCCTTGGGGTTATCTGTAGTGTCCTGTACAATCTGTATCATAATGGGTTCATACTAGGCTACCCCTAGGGCATCTGTAAGCCTGCATGTCCATTTTGTTTGATGGATTCTGGGGAATTGTTTACACCTGTGTCAGTGCTAGTATGATACCAGGGCTATAGTGACAAACAGCTCAGGAGCTGACTTCACACTTCTTGGGACTGGGATGGTATCCATTAAGCCCACTGGGCCAGTGGAAACCACAACACACAATGGTGACTCCTGCACAGACACTTTATCACGGACATCTCCGGTAAGCATGGACCATGCAATCACAAATGAGAATGACACCTTCACCACCAAGGGAAAGTGGCCTGTCTGGTGGACCCCAGCCATAAACAACCTGTATAACAGATGAAGGATACTAATGCAAGACAGGCTACATCTCCAGAATGTAAGGCAGCTGTGATCAGCAGTAGTGAAAGCTACATTCTCACATAAAGACACCCAAGTTCAACTTGGGCCCACAAATCACCACAGGCGATGAAGGTAACCACACTGCTTTCTTCAGTTATGTCTGACGCCTGGGTGGGAACCCTCATATATGCTCAGATTTGGTACACAACAACTTATATCCCAGGGACCTGACAGATATTACTGACACCCTGGCAGACCAGTTCAGTGCAATGTACCCCTCCCTCACCCCCAAGACATGATAGTTATCACAGCTGTATGTAACCTCACTGTCATCCTGGATGTCCATGTGAGAGCCGCAGTCAGCAGAGATGAGTACACAGCATCAATGGGACCTGATGGTATCCCCAGTTGCATGCTATGTGAACTACAGATGGAGATAAACCTGTATATGCAGATCCTATTTAACCTTAGCCTTGCTACAGGATCTGTACCTGAACACTGGCGTACGGCAACAGTGGTCCCACTCCACAAAGGAGATGCCTCCACAGACCCTGGCAGCTACCACCACACAAGCTTAAACAGCCTTGTCTGCAAAGCTTTGTGAAGGGTCATTATGGAGCTTCCACACAGAGACATTGGTGTCCTACAGACCCTTGATCACACCCAATTCAGCTTTGTACAGTGCAGATCCTGCGTTTTGCACCAAGTTGACTACTTTGAAACTGTCAGTAGAGCCGTTGATGAGGCTACACAGTCCACACAACCTACCTGCGCTTGGCTAAGGCCTTTGACACAATACCCCACTCAGGCATCATAGACAAGCTCAACAGCTGAAATATAACACCATATGTCACAGCATAGGTTGCAAAATGGCTCAGAAACAGAACCCATAATGTCAACATTGCAGGTGCCTTGTCAGGTTCAAAGCCAGTCACAAGTGGTGTCCCACAAGGTTGTGTCCTGGGACCTCTCTTATTTGGTATTTACTTTTCAGATGTGAAAGCAAACATAGGAGGGTTGTGGCCGACAAAGTTTACAGATGACTGCAACCTGGGCACCATAGTGAATACATCAGCCAGCACACACATCCTACAGACTGCCGTCACACTGACAGATAGCTGGTGCTGGACTCATGGCCTAAAACTGACTGCGACTGATGTGTAGCCATCCCTTTGGGAGGAACACAGTACCCACAGATCTGTACATAGACAGCAACCCAATGAGTACAGGAAACAAATCAGACAGCTGGGGACACATGTAGATAGTGACATCTCATTTGACACCCATGTTGCCAAAGTTGTTTGACATACTTTCTATCTTGGCCACCTTATCATGGCGGTCTTCCATCCAGACCATAGGAGGTCATTGTACCACTATACTTCTCCCTTATCAGGCCAATGCTTGAATACAACGCCCCATTTGGTATGTACCTCAACCAGCACTTGCAGCAGCTGGAGAGACCCCACAAGTACCTTACCATGACGATCAGGGATCTACAACACATGTCATATACTTCCAGAATAACTAAAACAAGCTTTTTCAGTGTCATACCACATACTTACAGGTGACCTATGCCTGACATACAAGACCATGTCCGATCAGGATTTGGTAGACATGCTCCACTGCAAGCAATCCACATCCACCAGAAACATGGGAGCTAAAGATTTGAACCTCAGCACATACATGTATAGGACATGCTGAAGGGACAGAGTCATAACTCAGAGGCATCTCAAACTCTAGCAGAGTATCCCAGTTCATGTTAGACAGAGTACCTCACTGACTCTCTTCAAGAGACATCTGGACAGCTGCATGTGGACAGGGGCACAGACTGGACAGAGGCATAGTCACATTATTCAATTATGTAAGGTGGTCATAATGTGTCACTACTAAGTCAGAGGCACAATATTTCGTATCTATGCAGTACACATATTACCACTATGAGGGGTGGCAATAGCAATATTCATCAAGGACACCCTCACCTCATGGTTGGTGGCAACACACGATGCATTGTACACCATCCGGGTGCAATTAACCATAGGCAAGACTGCTCTGAAGTTTGTAGCATGTTACAGGCCATCCTCTGAAACTCAGGTACCTCACAGAGCTTTCATGAAAACAGTGGCGGGGATACATGTACCTGCAAACACCATCACACTGGGTGATCCCAACTATCCAAATATAGACTGGGATCAGTACTACAGCCACAACACTCTAGCCACAGGTTCCTACAGTTCATACACTCACATGCCATGGAAGAACTAGTCACCATCCCCACAAGAGGAGACAACATAGTAGATCTCATCATCACAAACATGGGCTCACAATGTTCAACACCAGAGGTATACCCATCATTGGTGAGATCAGATCATGACCTACTCTCAGTGGAAGTCCACATCCCACCTCCACCCCAGATAGAAAAGACCACAGTGCAGAACCTCTCAGAAGCCGACTACACACTTCTAATGACTGTTGTGGTCTCTTTCAAATCCAACAAGCCAGCAGACACCATTACCCAAGCCACTGTATCACTTACAACTGCCTTCTACCAGCACCTTCAAGACTGCATGGATGAGGCAATCCCAAACAAAACACAGACTCGTTGTACCAGAGGCAAGCGTCCAGTGTGGTGGACCTCAGCCATAAACAAGCACTACAACACAAGGAAGGAGGTACTACAAGATAGGCGATATCCGTGGAAGGGTAGACACCCTGCTCAATATAGGTGAAACACTGAGTTCCCCATGAAATCATCCAAGGCGAATATTGGGAGTAAACCCACTAAGGGCTCACGGGACAACAATGAGGCCTTTTATAGATCGTTACACACCTGGGAGGAAACTCCCAGATATGCTCAGAATAGGCTCAGAATGCTGTAAATATCACTGAACCTATAGACATTGCCAACATACTGGCTGACAGGTTCAGTGCAGATTGCTCCACCCACCCCTCCACCACAACTGGAGAGATATGTATGAAAGAGGATTGTAGCCCCCCAAACATCTCAAATGCTCAGGTGGGAACTGCTCTATCCAAGGGAAAGGACGCAGCATCCATGGGACCAGATGGTGTCCCTGGTTTTGTGCTCCATGAACTCACTCAAGAATTCAACCCGCAGTCAGGGCAGCTGTATGATCTTAGCCTCAAGTCAGGATATGTTCCCAAGGAGTGGCATATGTCAATGGTGGACCCACTTCACATGGGGTGCCTCCACCGACCACGGAAACTACCATCCCATCAGCTTGACAAGCAGGGTCTGCTAAGCTATGGAGAAGATCATAATGGAAGTCATAGATGAGGACATAGGGGACTTGCAGACATTAGATCCAACCCAGTTAGGCTTTGTTGAGGGCAGATCATGCCTTTTAAACTTGGTTGACTGTTTCATAACAGACACCAAGGCCATTGACAAGGGCAAGGCACTCCACACAGCCTACCTTGACCTGGCAAAGGCTTTCAACACAATACCCCACTTGGGTATCATTGAAAACATCACCAGCTAAAATGTGAACCCATACATCACAGGATGGGTTGCAAACCGACTACGTGACAGAACAGACAGGTTCAGACTTGCTGGTGCCATGTCACACTCCACAACTGTCACAAGTGGTGTCCCACAGGGCTCAGTCCTGGGCCCACTATTGCTCAGCATCTACTTTTCAGAAGTACAAGCAAACACAGCAGGATTATGGCTGACAAAGTTTGAAGATGACTGCAGACTGGGAACCATAGTTGGACACCCATCTGACACAGACATCCTTCAGAAGGGTGTCATAGTCACGGATAACTGGTGCCAGAGCCATGGCCTTACATTACACACTGAACAATGCATAGCCGTACCCTTTGGGAAGAACAAGGTTACCACTAGTTCCCATGTAGGTGGCAATCCTCTAAGCACACAGGAGGTTATCAGGGACCTGGGCACCCAGGTTGAGAGTAACCTTTTGTTTGACACTCACGTTGCCAGGGTAGTTAGGTAGAACTTCTACATTGCCCACCTCATCATGCAGGGATTCACATCTAGATCCAGGGAGGTCATTGTTCCCCTGTACTCTTCACTCATTGGACCATTGATTGAGTGCAATGCCCCATACAGCATGTATATGACCCGACACCTATGGCAATTGGATGGGCCCACAGATTCCTCGACAGGAGGAGAAAGGGTCTCAAACATATTTCTTATGCTGCCCGACTGGAGGAATTCCAGCTTGATTCCGTGACTTACCGTCTGCTCAGAGGTGACCTGTGCCTGACATCCAAGGCCATGTCCAAACCTGAGTTAATGTACACGCTTCACCTCAAGACCTGTACATCCATCAGAACTACAGTGGCAGGAGATTTAAACCTCAACACAGATATTAATAGGATGTGCTGGAGGGACAGATTCTTCAACCAGAGAGTCCCTATGCTGTGGAACAACATCCTGGTACATGTGAGGCTGAGTACCTCACTGGCTTTGTTCAAGTGAGATCTTAATCAATGGATGGGAGATTGCAGGTATGCCCCAGGGATAACCTCAGTATCACTGCTTGTCAGAGGCACAGCAATATAATGGGCAAATTATCCGTCAGAGTGAAGGTGCGGCAGACTCCACGGAACTCTGGTCTAGGCTTATAAATGCCCTAGGGCAGATAGCCTAGTATGAACCTGTGAACCTGTGAACATAGGCCTGGGGCAGTTGCTGCTATTAGGACAGTGGTCTGCAGCAAGCTATATAGTAGTAGTCAGTTTTAGCCATTGGTGTTTGACCATGGCTAATGCATGTTGCTTCTTGTTGTGGTAACAACAGGGGTGTGTGGTTATCCATGCCATTTATTGGTAGTCACCCTCATTTTGTATCTTGTTCCATGTTTTTGCACATGTACATCACTGTATGAGGTGTGACCCTGGTAGTGTCAGGGTGCTGATGTGCGCTTTGACCCTGTTTTCTATTACAGCACTGATATGTGCATTCCCTATACTGTGTGCATTTACACTGCACACATCTTGCTGTTTATACCTTTGGCATTGGGTAGCATTACATCTAGGTTCCTATCCCTTGTGATAGCTATGAGGTGGGTTTGTGTTTTGTGGTTTATGATTGGTGAGGGTGGATGTTAGTCATGGTCCTCAGGTGTGCATATGATACATGGTATTACATTACTTAACACATGGCATTCATACCTCGGATGGTGCTGCAGGGCTGCCTCTGTCGGATGCACATACTACACTCCCTGTACATTTGGAAGCAGGTTGTGTCATGTTAGGCATCCCTGTTACTGTATGAGTGAGTCAGAGTGGGTATCAGTCCCAGTGTTCCTACTGACCAAGCATATGTGCTATCGTTGCCTCTCTGCCAAGGCCAGGGCATACTGGGCACACCTCCTCCTGCCTACTGGTACAAGGTCAGCTTGTTCCTCCTCCAAGTCACCCCTGCCTGTGGTGGCCTTGGCAATGGTGGGGGGATGTTTGGCCCAGCCCTGTGCTGGTCCTGCTGCAGCTGTTTCCGCAGGATCATATTATGTAGCATAGCACATATCATGATCATTTGGGTACATGTAGTTGGTGTGTACTGCAAAGCTCCACCAGACGTGTCCAGACACCGGGACCGTGACTTGAGCAGCCCAAACACACGCTCTATGATATTGCGTGTTTGTGCGTGTGCCTCATTATGGCGTTCCTGTTGGGGTGTGTGCATTTCTGATGGGTGTCATCAGCCACGGCTCAAGTGCATAACCAGCATCCCCCACTAGGTGTCCGTGTGGGAAGTCCCCATTGGCAAATGATTGGTACAGCTGCGTCAGATGCCAGATGTGGGAATCGTGGTAGCTACCAGGGCAGCCAGCACACACATTCATTATTATGCCCTGGGCATCGCACCGACCTGGCAGTTGATGGAGGGATATCCCTTGCGGTTAATGTAGACTCTACCCCGCTCACCAGCTGGTGCCTTGATGCGTATGTGCGTGCAGTCTATTGCACCCAGCACCTCAGGGTATCCCGCTATTTGCTGGAAGAGACGCATATTGCTGGCCACAACCTCACGGTCACTAGGGACATATATATGATCACTGACATGTGGTGACATGGCATCCAGGAACTGGTGCAGTACCCTGGAGGCTGATGCCTGTGATATCCCCATCATATCGCCAGTTGGTCTCTGAAAGGTACCTGTTGCTAGTATTCTTAGGCCAGCACATACCTTGGTTTCCACTGGGATGGGTTCCCCTCTGTTGGTTCTGTGTGTGAGGCGTGGCCTGCACAGCTCAACAATCTGCTGCAGGAGCTCTCTGTCCACTCTATAGCTCTACTATCTCCAGCTCATGTAACCCATGGTAGGTGACCCTAGGCCTGTATACTCTTCTCCTTCTCCTCACTCTGGGTTGTCTGTCAGCATCTGCATTATCACCACCCTCGGCAATTCGCCTATGTCTGATTATAACAGCTATGGCAGCCCCTAGCATTTCTGCTCTGAGTTCTGCTTTTTTCAGGTTTCAACTCTGATAGCTTAGTTTCTGGCAGTATCTCTTGTGAGAAACAGCCTGCACTGCTCTTTGTTGTGTTTTAAGTGCTGGGTTGGGCTTCTAGTCTGCCTGTGTAATTGCCTGCTTCTAATTGTTTCCACCAATTAACTTTAGTAGTATCTTCTGGCAGTTTCCCTGTATTTTGGTTGTTTCCTATTTCCTCTCTGTTTCCTGAGGGGAGCAATGTGCACACCGGCTTAAACACGCTCACAGTAACTTAAACGTGTACACATCCCTACACGGTGTTACACGCGCACACATCCTTACACGGTGTTAGCTAGGCTGATTCATGCTAAAGCAGCGCACCGCCTTACACACGTGCGCCAGCGCAAACCGTTGTAAACAGTTTGCAACACGCCCCACATGTTGAACCTGCCTTTTACACGCCTGCACGCCAGCATGCACGTATTTCAAGAAACTTAGAGTGTAGGGATAGCGTATGCCCTCAATTTCTTGACATTCCCAGTGTTCTGTTGGGACACACCTCCCTCCCTGATGTCTGTCTGTCATCTCTTACCTTACATTGCCCTCCAATCTGGTACATTTCTTTCTATCCTTCTTCTTCATGATGTCACCTACCTCTTACTCTGTTCCTCCCCTTCTCTAACTCTTACACGACTCAGAAAGTGCTCATTACTTATGTGGCAGTGTGATTCAGTATTGTAAGCCTCATTTACATAGGATTGCCTAGTAATGCTTAGTTACATATCTTACACGGAGCTTCCCTTGACAACCACTAAACGGAGGCCATATTGTTTTTGCTCTGCAAGTCCCTCCATTGACTTTCATGTAATACATAAATCCCACAATTGTGGGCTTATAAGCTTCGGTTTTCAGTTTTAGGTAGCGCACCCGTTTGCGGGTGTGCGCTACAGTTAAACACATACATCCGTGAAAAAAAGTTATATAACTTTTTTGCAACACTTTCATGCCAATGGCCACACATGTGGCCATTGGCATGCTTAGTATAACCAAGGCACGCTTTATTTGGAGCTGACATAGCTCCGTTTTAATTGCAGAAATGTACTCAGTTGTCAGCTGAGTACATTTCTGCAGCTAACACGTCCGTTACACGGACTGGTTTGGGCTTCGTGGATCGCTCACATACCTCATTTGCATATCTTGGAGCTGCAAATGAGGTATTGAGCATTTCCACGCCCACTCCGTGTAAGAGACGTGTTAGCTGTCTCTTACACGGAGATTTGGGCTGTTGCTGAATCAGGAGGCTTACACGGAGGCTTACACTACTCTTGAACTCCGTGTAAGCCTTCCTGAATCTGGCCCAATAGCTCAGCAATGTATAATCCTTGTCACGTTTTATCATAAAAATAGTTGCTGACATACAAATATACTTTTTACAGATGGTACTGATGCTTCCATGAACTTACCACCAGAGCAGATATGCCATCAGGGTATACATTTAAAATGTCAATGATCAAAACACTGACCCACAAAAGATCAACCACAAAAGGTCAAAACTCAAAATTCAGAAAAGTTTGACTGACATTCTACAGAGGGAAAGCCCCTGCACCCTGCACTCCCTGCTAATTATATACATCAACTCTAACCTACTACAATGGGGAAAGGGGAAAAACAGTCCCAGCTGTACCACAATATCATTGACTTACTGTTATCAACTTTTTATGGTCAGTCTTTTGCCATTTGTTTGGGAGTGAGAGGCTGAGTGAAGGCAGCTCTAACTTTGTGGGGAAGGCAGTTAAGCCAGATGCAGTTTTGGCTGCTTTTGGAGAGAATTATGAATGTGATGCAGCATAGAGGATGAGGATGTGCAGTTGGCTCTGCCAAGCTGCATTCATGCACAAACCTTAATGAAGTGGGTGCAGGAATGCCTGTGATCACATCTGTGAAGGTACATGGCAGCCACCAGGGGAATGGAAACTAAAAGATCCCCTTATGGCTGTGAGAATGATGCCTCTAGCCAAAAGTGGATTTTGTCTTGGCAGTGGGAATTGAATGGGCATGTACTGGTGGGGTTTTAGTCACTGGGAGCACAGGAAGAATGAGGAAAACATGAACTTTCCTATCATTCTATGAAGAATTTTGCTGATACCAAGGATACTGATAATGCATCATGGCATCTCAGCTTGTTATAAGGAAATATTCTGAATGAGCTGTGACATGTCTACTGTCCTTGAATGCTGAATGTTACAAAAATATTGTGCCTATGGTATACCCAACAGTTTTTGGTTAGATTAGTTGATGATAACCCCCAGCTTGCAATCATCTGCAAACTTAGTCAGCCATAAACCTTCAGCACTTGCTTCCATTTCAGATAAATAGATGCAAAATGGAATGGGCTCAATGCCAAGCCCTGAGGTACTCCACTAGTCACTGGCCTCTTGGTGGAGGTGACTTCACCTATTTGAACCTCCTGCGTCCTATCAGTGAACCCAGATGGCTATCCCGTGGGTGATAAAAGGGTTTATACTAAATTAGTGAGCTTGTCTATAATGCCTGAGTGGGGTATTATATTCAATGCCTTGGCCAGGTCAAGGTAAGCTGAAAGAGGCAATAAATCATCTAGTCTTCCCTCTAAATACATTTAACATTTTATCTCTCCCAGTGCTGCAGCCAGGCCCAGGCTGTATGGTGTCCTGGGTAATGGCCTTCACTTGACACCCCAACAATTTGAAGCTGAGAACAAAAAAAAATTCCTCTGAAAGTTGAGGACAAAAAATGTCCTTTCAGAGATTAGCTCTGTATGTCCATAGAATGACTCTTATCATCTTTGCTCACACCTATGCAAAAGTGAAACAAAGATCCTTCAGGCAAAACAACGAGCTATTACTTGTCAACATACTGGCTTTTGTTAAACGGGTTTGATAAACTGCAGGAAACAGCTATATTAGTTCCTTGTTAGAGTTCCTAATGGACAAACACATGCTGTCATTTAATTAGCCACGATTCTCAGTAACAGCTGCTTAATTAATTAGTACAGTTCCAATCATTTATAGCTTGTGCCTGGAGCAGCCACCCTTTTGTACTGACCTTTACTATGGACCCAATCTGCCTGTTTTTCTATTTTGCCCTTCACTTCTTCTCCAGGGTTTCCATGGATTTTGAATGCCTCTGTGGATTCCTTCTCTACCACACATTCCATGGTTCCACAACTCTCTCTGTGAAGACATTTTTCACTAATCCAGTGAGTAGCTGGTCCCAACAGTCTGCTGTCTACATCTCTTCCCTTTGCTTTCTTGCTCAGGCAACTCCTTTACATATTCCTGACATGAACTTGTGCATCTGCATCATGTCCTTCCTATCACTTCTGGTCCACAGAGAGAAGAGCTTTAGCTTTTCTATTCACTTGTCATTTCCATTGTTGTATCGCATACATCCTTCTGTTAGTTCTCCTATGTATTGCTCTCAACATCCTGATGCTTCTCTGCTTATATGCTTTTCAGAACTGCACACAGAAGTCAATGTGCAGCCTGGCAAGGCTTCAATAAAATGGAATAATTCCTTCTTTTGTTCAGGAAACTATTTTCCAGCTGACCCCCCCCCCCCTCCAGCATTCTGTTGGCCAGTGAAGTTACCCTATCACTCTACTCTAGTTTTCATTCCAGGTGCAGTCAGTAACTCTAACTCTTTTTCTTGTTCTGTTGCCATTAGTTTACTCTAACACTTCAGACCAGAATGGCCATAGTTCGGGTGCAGTGGAATTGGACTTGACTGCATTACACTTCGACAGGCACCTTTCATCTGACCTAAACAGACTTCCCAATTCCTTCCTTAAACCATTACTGTCATTCTCACTGCTTCTCCTAACTTTGTGTCACCGGCAAAGAGGTTGGTCCTGTGGAGATACTGAAGAGACCTGGACCCAGGTACTACCCAGACTCACTGTACAGTCTCTTACTCATTTCACTGAAATTTGTTTCATAACAGCACAAACATAATAACTTATGGTTATAGTTGCTCATTTGCTGCTGTTCACTTCATATAATAGTGAGATTGTAGTCCTTATAGGGTACTGTTTAATGTATGTCTGATACAACAACCTTCCAGAGAAAGACAGAACAGATGTTTTATTACCTGTCAGTGAGTGCACTTTCTCTGTGATGTACTGACCTCAAAGTTAAAATAAGAAAGTAAGGGGATGGGGCACATTTTCCTCACATAGAGGGTGCACAAGGGTTTGCAACTTGCATTTTTTATGGTTAATATTTGCTTGTAATATGATAAGCTCAAAAAGGTGTTCTAACAACTTGTGTACTCAAGGTATCATTTATTACAAAATGCAAAACACAAAGAGTGAGAGCCAAAGGTTCATCATGTAAAATAAACAATAAAAGCAAAAACAATGATATACATATGATCTGTCTAAATGGGTATGCAGATTGGCGGACATTAAATATTGTGTATTTAGCTACTTGCCAACAATGTCTAAGTTTTTATGTGGGTAAGAGTAACAGACAACTAAGAGAATGGATTACTCAGCACATGAATGATATACAATATCTAAAGCAAACTAATGCTTTGGCTAAGCATTTAATGATGTTTAATGTTCATATGTTTTCTTTTATGATTTTACAGATTTTACATGAGAATAAGAGTGGTGGTGATATTAGTAAAACCACAGAGGTAGCAGAAATTAATTGGATAACCTACCCAGTTTGAATCATTGTTTTACTTTGAAACCTGCCCTAGAGAGGCAGAGATTGATTTATTTTTTTGAATTGACCTGTTTTAAATTGTCACCCTCTTGATAAGTTTTATATTGAATGTTTTAATTAATTGTTCATTGACCTGATGAAGGGCTATGGCCTGAAAGTGCTTGCCTTTTGATATTAAAGTTTTTATGCATTCCGCTGTATTGGTTGGAGTCGTCATTTTTGTTTTTAAGGTATCATTTATGATATAGCATCACAGAACTATCACAATATGAGCTGAGATATCTCATGGAGGCTTAATAAATCCCCACCCACCAGTACTTCCTTGTCAGCTTCTCCTGAAACCTGAAAAAGACTGTATCAGGTTTGTCTGACAGCTCCTTCTAGCCTTCTTCCTACACTGGTTATTGTCTTGGAGCTTATGTTCTCCAGGAAAGTAACCATCCTTTCTTCCAGGATTTCTTCCATAATTTTTGTTAGGCTAATCAGCAGTGCTCTGGAGTTTTCATACACCCCTTGTGCAAGGATACTGCAGTTGCTGCTGCCCAGGTCAATGACACCTATGTAGCAGTTCATGATCTGATGAAAATTTCAGCCAGGGTATCTTCTAGCTCACTGTTATGATTTCTAAGGACCACAGGATGTAGTGCATCTTGTCCCTGTGTTTTATCTTCCCTTAATAAATTTAGTTCCAATTCAGCCTTCTCCCTCTCTCTCTCTATATATATATATATATATATATAGAGAGAGAGAGAGAAAGAGAGATAAAGAAACTCAACTACTCTTCTTTAGCTTCCTCACTCTTCCCTACCTCCCTTCCATCATGGCATCCTCCATTTGCTTTCCATTCTTCTATACACTGGGGGAAACCTTTGTTCCTCCACCTTTTGACCTTTATTACCAATTCTCTTTCATTTGGTGATTTTGCTTTACTCACCTCCTCTGTTACTTTTTAATTGCCTTAATGTACTGAGACTCCTGCACCTCCTTCACCCTCTTTTCCACATATTTAGTCTGCTTTTTGCTCTAATCACTAGTCTCACCTCTCTGTGTAGGTACTTTGACCTTATCCTCTTTTTGACCTTTTGTCTCTTCTTCAAGCCCTTGCCTATATCATTGAGTACTACATCACTTGACCCCTTTCTACAGCTTGTTTACTCCCCCAGTGTGTCCTTCTCTAACTCATCTTTATTTCTGACCATCAGTTCATCATAATTTACTCCCCTAAAGTCTTTCACTGCCATCTTTGTGTTCTTACTGCCAACACACTCTGAATTATCGAACAACATGATTGCAGTTAACTAATAGAATTTTACCTGGAAATCCTCAATTCCCTGCCTTGCTTAAGACCAGATCCACAATTCTTTTATTTCTGGTACAGCCCTGCAGCAGTTGGCTGAACACCTCATGACTCAAGACTTCAGTAAACTCCTACTGATGCTCTGTTCTACAGCTTGGTATATTCCTGTCATCTCTTGGAAAATCCACATCTTTTATGACTATAGCTACTTTCTTACTACCTGACTCCTTTATTCTCTCCTTCAGTCTTTCATCCTCCTGCCTTGAAACATCTAGGGGCTAATACACTGCACTGAGCCACCAGCATTTGCCTCTTCCTCTTCCATAACTGCTACTGCACTTAACTTAGTTTCTGTCCCAGTCCCCTTCCTTGCTCGCTTCACTGCATCGTGTTCCTGCTCCTCTCTGACATCATATGTGATACCCATCTTTAAGTTGATTGCTACTCCATCTCCACCTTGCCCTCATCTGGCATTTTTGAGCAGCCTACATAAGGCACCTCCAACTGTCCCTTCTTATCATAGTCTCACATTCCTGTGGTACCAGCAATACCCACCCACCCATCCTGTAACACTGGCTTTAAGACAATACTATCCAATGAAAACAGCCCTGTCAGTGCTATACTGCTCTACAAATAAACACACCTTGACACTGTACTGATTCTGTGTGGGTCTAAGGTAGAATATGTACACATTACTTGGTCAATGTCTGTCATACAGACTTTATAACATTAAAGGCAGCAGCATATATGGGTAACTCGGAAAGAGATGTCTTACTGCATACATTTGCATTTACTTCTTTGATGCCAAAAAGTTTATATCAAAATAATTTCAAGTCACATCACAACATAAGTCATAAAAGTGATGAGCTGTACATGTAAGAGCCTATTTTCATGAAAAAAGTTAAATGTTTTGCTTCAGAGATGGACCAGAAATTCTTTTCATTCTTTGAGTGTTTCAGAAAAAAATTCTTCTTATAAACCCAAACATTATTTGTTTTTGGAAGAGGGCTTTATTCCATTCCTGGTCCTCCATCACTCCTTTCCACATAACCCATTTCTTCTTTCGCAGAAGATGAGAGTTGTGGAAAAGACATAATATAGTAGTCAAGAGAAGGAATATTAATATGGATAAATGGAGAAGCTCTACTTCCTTGTAGGTGAGTCTTCAATGGCATTCTTTGCATGTGCCAGCATGTTCCTCTACATAGGACCACTGAGCATCTGCTCACTCCTCTTATTATGTGTGGCACACACATCAGTGGGGAGCCACTCTTTTAACCTGTACTAGTGTTCTACTGTGGCAAAACCTCACATCCTCCCCAGAAGGAAAAAAGCCTGCATAAGTTGTTCAGTCCATCCAGTGAATTTTTCTAGCTTATATTCTTGTTTATCTTGTAAATGTGCTGCAATAAACCTTTCCTTCTTTGGCTACAAACATAAATGAAACTTTTTTTGTTAAAGACTAAAAATTAACTAACTATAGGAACTCAGCTTCCATTCACTTCCATTGTCAACCAATGGTGTTCGGTTTCCTGTTATTTTAAAGCTGTCTGCTTTTTCTTTTTCATCTGTCCCTAATGATTCAATATGTTTTTCTCCTCACTGGGAAAGAAAGAAGGTCAGGCTGCAAACTCTGTGCTGCATTCTTTTTCTGTGACAAAAATATGAATGTGATGGTGAGTGTAACATAAGAGTCAGGGATAAAAATTCTTAAAAAAAGTATTTGAGGATTTTGGATGAACCCAACATGGTGTTTACTGTGGAACTAAGCCCTAAAATGTCCTAAAAAAGAAGAAATAATTTTATAAGGAAGAAGTTTACTGTGGGATGTGAACAATTTGTGCACAAGGTTTAGATATTTTGTTAGTAAATAGTCCATAAAATGTGAGATGGGTTATTTCAGAAGTACTGATACTATCTGGCATTATTTTTACTTTTTTCTGTGACTTATGACATCCTATGAAGTGAGTAATAAAATACTTATGCATGTAATGTCTCAGAAGCAGAACTATGACATGGAAACATTTCCATTGCTTGTTTATTTATGTAATTTTGTTTACTGGGTTAGAATACTTATCAAATATGAACACTTGCAGGCTCTGCCTGGGTATTGTATCTGTGCTCACATGGCTGGTCTGTGTACTTGGATAACTATTACATGCCAGAGATTCAGTATGAGTAGTGAACATTTATACACATAATTCCTCATTTACAGGATAGGCCCCAAACCATTAACAGTCACATACAATTTTACAATTTTATATGTTTCTGTGACTATACTGTGCATCTCTGGTGAAACATTTAATTGAATGTTTGCAAAATGTTCCATGGAGGCCCCTAGATCACATTGTATTATAAGCTATCAGCAATCGGTAGTCTGTGTTATCTAGAGTAATTACCACATTGTACACTATAGTAATATTATATAAAATAAAATATCTGAATGCACAGCATTTTGAGACTGCCACATGACTCCTGGCCCAGTTACAGTTCAATTCTAAATCTGGGTGTTTATATTTTTGTTTTTATACAGCCCTCAGATAGATTCAGGTATGCAGTAAGCTTAAACTCAGGTAATCCTTTAACTATAGCTCCTAATTCAACAAACTCTAACTGGATACAGTGGTAGGAGCTGTGCATTTTTTGAATATACCTGCCACCGTTGTGGGGCTTGGAGAAATATTTCAGAAAATGTTGGTTTGTAGATTGTCGGCCAACTGCTTTTACAGCTAATGCTGCTCACAATATTGGTCATAATTTTGAATCGTTCAATGATTCCCTATATCAGCAAGTTGTCACTCCAACAAAAATCACCTGCCTGTAGATTTAACATGAGTGCATTTAGCACACCTGTTCAAAACTGGATAGCAGTAAGAACCATCTCTTGCCCACTGCAGATATTCCTACAACAATGGAAGAGCCCCTATAAAATTCTTTCTACCTTCTGTAGTGGCTACTGTCCTTGTTGACTCATTCCCTTCTCTCGTCAGTGAATAGAGGGCCCAACCAATTACCTTTTCTCAGCTGTTAGTGATGGGAGCCTCCATGGTTACTCTGCCACTTAAGAGTATGGTCTGCAATTTGTCAGTGCTGTTTTCCTCAAGACTGCTGTCTGTCTAATGTCATGCATTGGAATCTGGCATGCAGTTCACCCTGTAGCTCCTTTTCCAGCTTGCTGACAGACATATAGACAGATTCCCCCAACACACACACACACACACACACACACACACACACACACACACACACACACACACACACACACACACACTCAGTCATACTGCAGAATCTGTAGGACAGGTGTGCTGTGGTGATACAGTGATTCCATGTAGGGTCATAGATTAATGTTAACAAGTGTTCAGGCCCGATAGCCAACGGGGAGCACAGCTTTCAGGACATTAGTTTATATATGCCTCTGCCCACGAATATACATTTTTGCTGAATACACCTAGCAATGAAGATTATTTTATAGTACTCAGTAACTTATTTCATAACGTTGGAACCATCAGTGATATCAACATTCTTCTTTTACTTGCTCTTCCTTTCATATAGCAAAGAGACAGACAGAGCTGCCATGCCTATGTGATTCTGGGTTAATGAATATATATAGTCCGAGTTGTTCTCAGTATATTACTGTTAAATCCTTTAAAAAAACTCTAATGACCCTATAACATAGGCTGTAAAGATTTAGATATAGTAGCCTAGCACAGTAATCCATATCGTTGTTGTTGTTGTATCTTTCGGCTTTTCCCGGTTAGAGGTTGCCACAGTGGAACTCCGGTCCGCTAATGATTGGTAGTTGATTTTTACATGCCGAGTTACCAGCCCTGATGCACAACCTTCAATGAAGGTACACCCATTCACGCATGTCTCCACGCAGAAGACGCTCTAGCTGACAATCGAACCGGACAGTGTCTTACTGTGAGGCGACAACGCTACCGCAGCACCACCACCACATCCATATCTTTACTTAAAGAAATTTTCTTGGAGAATTTCCTTTGTATTTCTTCCAGAAACTGTAACTTTCTCTTGGTCTAACCACACAAAGGAGCATTAAACTCTAATATGGGTTAGACTATTATCTTAAAAGGGCTATATAGAATGATAAATTCCCTTGTCAACAGTAGTTTAAAGAGAAGACCCAGTCACCTAAGAGCATTTTTTCTTGGAGTTTGCAAAGTTTTCTTTGAATGTTAACTTCTTATTAAGCCAGATGTCAAGATTATTAGTAGTCTTACCTACATAAACAGTGTCTTCAAACATGGTAAAGTTATCAGGTATATATATCTTTGAAGCTCCACATCCTTATGCTTATGAATTCTAAATTTGAGGCTTAGTTTTGTTTTTGTTTATCTGTTTACTTCATCAAGATATAAATTAATTTGGCCAACATCATTATTCAGGATATCACTTCTCCAATCTTTTTCGTCATTGATACATTTGGATATTCAACACCATGATGCCCGAGAAATAAACACAAACACCAAATTAAGGATGTTGTATCTCAAAACCAAGCCCCGTGGTGTACAAGGATCCCCTGCTTTTACCAAATAGAACCACTCACTGAGATGATCTACCTACCCAGTTATGTAAATGAGACGCGGAATGAAAGTCTTCATAAATTGTACTTCATAAATTATTACTAACAAAAATATGATGTCCCTTCAAATATAAGCTTTTTCATGGCATTCATAGCTATCTTAAGGTTGAATCCTGTTAAGAAAACCAGCAAATCTTAAAAATATATTCCTCGTATGAAATATTCTGATTTGCACTCATGTGATGTCTGAGCTTTATCCAGACACTTTTATTCACACACTCAGACATTCAGACACTTTCACATTCTAAGTAATTCAATAAAAAAATGCTTAGGGTCTAAACCTTTCTTATTCATTGTGATTTCTGAAATACTTACATTTTGCAAGTTCCATGTATTTATCCATTTTATATATCTATGTTCACCCAATTTAGAGAATATCCTGCCCTGCAATCAATGCAAAGCAAGAGGCAGGCTTACACAGGATGCCATGGAATGGTTGGGCCCACACACACACACACACACACACACACACACACACACACACACACACACACACACACACACACACACACATGCACAATCACAAATTCATACTTATATGTATAGCAGCAACATCACCCTATCAGTGTGTCTCTGAAGTGTGCATGGAAATTGGACATTGTGGTAGAAATACACATGCACACAAGGTAGACATGCAAACTGCACACAGAAGGAACCTATGACCTGAGCAAGTATTCCAAGCATTGTAAAGAGGGATGTTGGCAGCCACACTACCATGATGATATATATATTTTCCTTCTTGGTCTGCATTTTAATCTTCTAATCTTTTTTTCTAGTTCAGAGATGTTTAAGCTTTTGTTCTATCTCATTTTCCATCGTTTCTAAATATGCCAGTGAATCTCAGTGACCAGAAAAAGAGCTTTCCGTTGCCCCATATCTTAAATTAGCTGCATTCATAAAGTCTGTATTTGAAGTGAAACTGTGAAACACAGCAAAAACATTTGAAAATGAGGAAAACTATATGGAATTTACATGATTTCCCTATGTGATCTCTTCTAAATATGCAAAACGAACAATATCTGAAACATCCACTCGAGAACTGAACTTCCACTGCAACATTAATCGAGCCAACTGGCATAACAGATATTTCTTAGAAAAGCATGTTCTGTAGCTGTTGAATACTATAAAGCACTGCAGGTAGATCGCTGTACCACTGTGTATCCACTGATCCAACCCTTCATTGAATATAATGTTACATTTTGTAGCCTCCAAACAAAACATATGAAAGAACCTGAAAAGGTACAATATGTGACTGCTCATATGCTAACTACATGCAGATGAACACTCTCTTGTATATTTGAGTAAGAACAGACTCAAACACACAGCTCCAGCCTCTACATATACTTTCTACAAGTTTGTGTGACTTCAGAGGCAGTATATATAGATTCTGGCCATGTGGGATAAGAACCCTCATTTTTGGGAGTGCTGGAGGAGTTTTGTTGTGCTACCTGTTTTGTGCTTGTAATGCAAGTAGTTGTGTAAATGATCAACTGACAGTAATTATATGAGACTTAAGCAGATGGTTGTTTTAATTGATTCATTTAATTGAGTCTGAAACTTCATGACCTCAAGGACTTTAACACACAATGTCTAGCTGTCAACAACTTCTTTAAATGCATATTCATCAGTTTAGTAATACTGCCTGTCCATATTAGCCTGCAAATCTGAATTCTTTTTTTACCTTTGATTTTTACCCAGTATCAGTGTCTTTTCCATTAAATCATGTCTTTGCAGTATCTAGCCAAAGAATCTGAGGTTTACTTTTACTATTACATCTTCTATTGAACATTCTTCTTCTTCTTTCGGCTTTTCCTGGTTAGGGGTCGCCACAGTGGATCACCTGTCCACTCATGATTGGCAGTGGAGTTTTACGGTGTCGAGTTGCCATTACCAAGAAAGTTTGATTGGTTAGAAGCCCCCTTCCAGAGGAGGCCGGACAAGAAGAACTCTGCGATGAACAGTAACTGTAATGGCAATGGAAGCTTGATTTTTAGCACTACATCAAGTAATGTAGAGAAAATTACATTTGCAAACATTTTGTAAAAAGAAATAAAATGACAGGGTAGAGATGCTGAAACACAGACAGCCTCGAGCTGAATTTCCCAAATAAGAACAGTATATACATGATTCATATGATGGAATGTGTCTCAGAGATGAAACCCGCGGATATTAGAGAAGAGTAGGGATATAATTTGTAGATACTTTAGTGGGATGTGTGTTGGTAATGGGAATGACAGTAGGGAAATGAATAGGGGTGTTAGTGAGATGGAGGTGGTTAGGGTGAAAGGGAAGTGATGCAGATGTGTGTGTGTGTGTGTCTGTGTGTGTGTGTGTGTGTGTTAAGCTGAAGCATGTGTGCATGCAAAAGAAGGCAGAGAGACATTTATGTGATGACAGAGGAACGAGGGCAAATCCATTGTTGTAGGAGATTGTTTTAGTAGGAAAAAGCAAGCATAAAAATGTCCAGTAGGGTGAATCTACTCTGCTTAATTGTACAAAAGATATAACTCAGAGCTTTCGTCCACATAAATAGGACATCAGAGTTAATCTACCAGCACCTTAGTTTAAATACACCAATGAACCAGTCACCACAATTCCTATGTGAATAAATAGAAAATCTAAAATGCCATCCAGAATGCTAAAACTGAGTATTTCATATTCTTACCCATCTATTAACAAAGACATGATAATGTTACATGACATACCATTAGTTATGCTATTAGTAATTTACAACTTTTGCACTTTACTTTCACCTACACCAACAGTCTTAAACTCCCCCTCAGTTTCAGCTATCACAGTAGTATCATATGCATAGTCAGGCTGCTAATATTTTGCCCAACAGTTTTGATTGCAGCACCTGATTCATCTAAACTAACATTTTGCATGATATATTCAGAATGTAAATTCACTAAGTAGGGTGACAATATACAGCCTTGTTGTTCCTCTTTTCCAATCCTGAATCAATAATTTATTCCATATTCAGTTCTAACTGTTGTTTCCTTGTCTGCATACAGCTTCCTCAGCAGATAAATAAGGTGGCCTAGAATCCGAATTCTCTGAGAACTTGCAGCAGATTGGTATAATGCACCACATCAAAGGCTTCAACGCACTCAATAAAGCAAGTATAATTGTGTTTCTGCAGCTCCCTTGCATTCTCTAGTGTTAGAGGATGCTGGCAGTTTGATCAGTGGTACGTCTGCCTTTTCTAAAATCAGCCTGTGTATCTGGCAGTTCTTACTCTATTGCAGGAGTCTACTTTCCAGGATTTTAAGAATTACCATGAAAGCATGAGAAACAAGTGCAGTTTGTGAATAATTTAAACACTCTTCAATATTGCCCTTTTTTGTGACTAGAATATAAACTAACATTTCCAATCCAGTGGCCAATGCTATGGTTACCACCACATGGTAAATTATACCATATAGGTTCATAGGTACTTACTAGTCTATTGACTGGTGAGGATTATTAGAAGGCTAGCCCTGCATTCCCATGAAGTAATTGTAATTTAAGTACGAATAACCATCACCAGGCAGAATATTTACATGTTACTCCTATCCATGAGGGACAAGGATGCTAAACCAGTTTTCCATCCATTTGTCTAGATTACATTTGAATATAGTAAAGAAAAAACTTTAATTTATGTGGAGGTGGAGATGAAGATAATTCCAAATAAACAATATTTGTTGTGATACAGATCTATCCCTCCAATGTGTTCTATTTATGTTGCAGAAGAGATTAAGGACTCTTGTGTGGGTATTTATTCCACCATTCGACTTGCTGACGTGCAATTGATCAGAGAGGATAGGATCTCTTGAGGCTCTGTATGAGAGGCACAGATTGCCTCTCAGTAGCCTGTATGCTACTCAGAAGAGGGACAAGGCTTTGAGACAGGCAGTGTACTTTTTATGATTTTAATCCCTTAATTTTCTTTGTGAGAAAGCATTGTGGTCATTTAAGTTGTGTTCAGTGTTTGGACAGGTACATACCAAAGGGAACATTCCATTAAGTGCCAAAATTACAGTGGAATAATCACTTCTCTGGACCTACATACCAAGCCCTTATTAATCAGTTGTGCAATGAAAGAGGAATGTCTTACAGTAGTAGATACATGGTGATCAAAGGACAGTTTGTTGTCCATGTAGGTTCTCAGGTCCTTAACAACTAACAAGATTTTCAAGGTTGTGTACAGGGGGTGCCATGCTTGCCAAAGGAGACTATTATATGTTTTTTGGTATTTAGTTTTAATCCATGGTTATGACACCAGTTACCTCTTTTGGAAAGTTCTCTTGGAGGATCTTTTGTACTCAGGTGAGTTTATGATGACACCAAGTTTACAGTCGCCTACAAAACTGGTCAGCCACAAACCCTTTACATTAGTTTTGACCTCCAGAAAGTAAATGTCAGAGATGAGTAGCCCAAGGACTGAGCCCTGAGGAATACTGCTAGTGACAGGTCTTTTGATGTAGGTAGAGTTGCCTACCCTAATTACTTCATTTCTGTTTGTGAGCCAGTTTGCTAGACAATGAGTTACATAGGGATTAATATTTAGCTGGGAGAGTTTATCAACAATAACTGTGTGGGGAATGGTGCTGAATGCCCTTAAAAGGTCTAGATATGTGGTACATATTGATTTTCCCTCATTCTTTGCTTCAGTAGCCTTGTTAAATAAGGCAACCAGGTTAAACAGGCAGGATCTGCTCTTGCCAAAACCAAACTGGCTTGGGTTCGTAAGTTATCTATATGATTTTTTCATCAAGAAAGAGTCTTGTATTCTTGAAAGCTTTGCTGCTGTTGCTATATTTTGGAATTAAATGTCTTTATCTGAGACAATTGGAATATTGTTTTTTGGTTTAAGTTACCTGTATCCTTATTTATTATTATTATTATTATTATTATTATTATTATTATTATTATTATTAATTCCATAATGATCCTTTCCATAGCTTTAAAGATGAGGTTGGTCAGACTTATATGTTTATAATTACCTCAGTCTATTGATGATCCACCTTTTTGCAGGGTGATGATTGTTGTTGTCCAGCATTCATTTGGAACAAAGCTTGTTTGGAGACTGATATTGAATAACGTCTGTAGGGGGTTTGACAGGTCATCTTTCAAGCTGGTCAGTAGGCAGCCTGGTATGTTATCTGGCCACAAAGAAGCAATGTTCTTGACCTTGAAAAGTGCTTTCAGGACTTGTTCTTTGGAGATTTGAGGTGGAGTGTAGATGCGGGTATGTGATCTGGGAATGTGCGGTGGGGGGTGAAGTTAGAGATAAATTAATTTGCTAGTAGATAGCTATCATATTAGCTCTGTGCATTGCTGTGCATTGTTTCTAGGATAGTTAAATATGGTTTTATGGTTGTCTTTTGCCTGGGTGGCTATTACTACCTCATATCTAGCTTTGGGTCATTTGATCAGGGACTGGCGTTCCTTGTTAAGTTTAGCAAGAGTGTTTTTGACTCTTAGAGATTTACATTTATTATTGCATGCAATGAGTTTTTTCTTCTATTGTAGAGCCTGTTTATATTTGGGTTCCACCACAGGGATCTAGTTTTAAATGTATCGTATTTGCTACAGAGAAGGACAGATGCATCTATGCAGCTATTCACATGTGCATAGAATTTGGTGGTAAAGGATTCTGCATACACAATGGGGCCATCAGGTTGGAGGGGGTATATTAAATTTAGCCATGTCATCACTGTTCTTGTTTAACTTTTGCATAATCTCTGAATTCAGAGATATTTGAGGATGCTTCCATCTTCAGTTTTTATGATAAATGTGACTGTTTTGATGACGGAGGAAGTTACAACTAGTGGGGAACACAGCTGTCCTATACTGGTGAGGACCAAGTCCAGGATTATGTCTCTCCTAGTTGGGGTGCCGACTTATTGGTTCAGACGATTTGTATTTATGAAGTCCAGACATCTCTGGGCATACATGTTAGGTGATGTATAAGTCTCCCAGCTGAGGGGTAGTTGAATTCCCCTAGTATATTGGTGTTTGGCCAAATGCATAGGGATGTCATACTTGTGAGGTAGGAGTTATGGGCCTACAGGGGGACATAGAGGGGTTCCTATAGTTAGCTATGCTGTGAAAAAGGGTTTTGTTAATGTAAGTTGGACATGGTGTAGTTAAAGTTTGTTATCCTGTCCAAAAAGCCTTGCGGAAAAATTATGTTTTATGACTACAGACACACTGCCTCCTTTACTGCCTTCATCTAGTGTGCTGGGCATTAACATTTCATTGCTGTTGAAACCCTGTACTGATGGGCTGCTTTCAATTGTTTTGAACTAGGTCTCTGTGTTGTCACATATTGCGATGGGTACACAGTGCCTATAGAGAGTGAAGTTTTTTTTTTTTTTTAGGCTCTTAGCATTTAGAAGCAATACCTTTATGTTGTTCAAATTTTTATTTTGTTAAGCTGGAAGCTTACGAAGACTGACATTGTCTGAAAATGGCACTAATGGAGTGAACAAGGTTTGAGCCAATATACAAAAGTCTTGGACAGATATGTGCAGGCCATCCCTGGCAAAGCAGTTAGGACTGTCTATCAACTCCTCCCAGGCTGTTATATATCAGACCCCCCTTGAATGAAACCAGAAACTAAGCAGATTGTTGAAGTCAATCTTTGCATGCACTGCAGCATCAATGTCAGCCATGGTAAAATTCTGCTTAAGGCTAGGGTCATGTTTGCCTCAGTCCCATATTGCGAGAGCTCCTTCATGTCGGTCTACATAGTCCAAGAAGGTATGTCACAGGTCGTTTACTAGCATGTGTATTATGCAAGATGTTAGACATGACCTCTGCCTGGTCTATAGGGCAATTTCTGATCTGATTTTATTTATAAGTCTGTACCTAGATATGCACTGCTACAGGAGTTAATTCCAGATTAAGGAACCTAAAACTAAAAATAAATATGATACTCAACCCTCCAAGAATATGGAATAAGCTTCCCCTTGCAATCAGCAGAAGTGTGTCATTCATCTTTTTCATTAACTAGATTAGACACTCATCACAAATGACTAATTTCAGTTTCTTTCAGGTACAGAATATTACAGAAGACTAATGCAATTTGAGAAATACAATTAAAATCTAATTGTGAAATGTCTTAAGACAAAGTCTGATAGTATACAAATATATATTTATAAATATCTTTATATATATATATATATATATATATATATATATATATGGTTCCCTATCAGAGTTGCAAAACACTGAAGACTGTATGGTCGAGACCAAATGATCGAAGTCTTGCAACCTCAAAAAAAAAGTGAAAACACAAAATTAAATAAAACATCTTATTGTGACATTTTTGGAAGGGGGGCAAGCCCACCTGCACCCCCCCAACCCCCTGCTACTTAAAAATACCAACTCCGAGAGAGGACTACAGTGAGGAAAATGGCAAATCCCAAGTTCCGCACTGTATGATGATCTCAATAGAAAGTGTTCGAGGTTGCAAGAGTTAGATCATATAGTCTTCGGCGTTCTGCAACTCGATCATCTGATAGGGACCCCATATATATATATATATATATATATATATATATATATATATATATATATATATATGTGTGTGTGTGTGTGTGCGTGTGTGTGTGTATGTATAAATACACACACACACACACACACACACACACACACACACACACAATTATATACAACACGTAAGTAATACTATGCAAGGAAAGGGTAATAGCAGAGAGATATTAGGATGGAAAATATATTTTAAGATAGTGTGGAATTAGGTAATGTGGTTGGCTGCAGGACATTAACATGCAGTAAGTTTTTGGAGATGAGCCTTGAACTCTGAGTGGAGTATATATGAAATAAAAATATTAACATAGGGTTATGACCTTGAAATGTATGTAGATAGATACATACATAAAATCTAGATCAATTTTCACTAAATTGATCATCATGAGAATTTACAGTCATATTTGGATATGGTACTGGATTAGCAAGGTGGAAGTAAAGGTAGCTATGAAGAGGATGAAGAATGGAAAGGCTGTTGGTCCAGATGACATACTTGTGGAAGCATGGAGGTGTTTAAGAGAAATGGCAGTGGAATTTTTAACCAGATTGTTTAATGAAATCTTGGAAAGTGAGAGGATGCCTGAGGAGTGGAGAAAAAGTGTTTTGGTACCGATTTTTAAGAATAAGGGTGATGTGCAGAGCTGTAGTAACTACAGAGGGATAAAACTGATCAGTCACAGCATGACATTATGGGAAAGAGTAGCGGAAGCTAGGTTAAGAAGGGAGGTGATGATTAGTGATTAGCAGTATGGTTTCATGCTGGGAAAGAGCACTACAGATGTGATGTTTGCTCTGAGAGTGTTGACGGAGAAGTACTGAGAAGGTCAGAAGGAGTTGCATTGTGTCTTTGTGGACTTAGAGAAAGCATATGGCAGGGTGCCCAGAGAGGAGTTGTGGTACTGTATGAGGAAGTCGGGAGTGGCAGAGAAGTATGTAAGAGTGGTACAGGATATGTATAAGGGTAGTGTGACAGCAGTGAGGTCTGCAGTGGGAGTGACAGATGCGTTTAAGGTGGAAGTGGGATTACATCAAGGATCAGCTCTGAGCCCTTTCTTATTTGCACTGGTGATGGACAGGTTGGCAGACAAGATCAGACAGGAGTCCCCGTGGACTATGATGTTTGCAGATGACATTGTGATATGTAGTGAAAGTAGGAAACAGGTTGAGGAGACCCTGGAGTGGTGGAGATATGCTATAGAGAGGAAAGGAATGAAGGTTAGTCGGACTAAGATGAAATATGTGTGTGAATGAAAGGGAGGATAGTGGAATGGTGAGGATGCAGAGAGTAGAGCTGGCAAAGGTGGATGAGTTTAAATACTTGGGATCAACAGTTCAGAGTAATGGTGAGTGTGGAAGAGAGGTGAAGAAGAGAGTACAGGCAGGGTGGAGTGGGTGGAGAAGAGTGTCAGGAGTGATTTGTGACAGACGAGTACCAGTAAGAGTGAAAGGGAAGGTCTTCAAAAGGGTAATGAGACCAGCTATGTTATATGGGTTAGAGACGGTGGCATTGACAAAAAGGCGGGAGTCAGAGCTGGATGTGGCAGAGTTAAAGATGTTAAGATTTGCACTGGGTGTGACGAGGGTAGACAGGATTAGGAATAAGTATATTAGAGGGTCAGCCCAGGTTGGACAGTTCGGAAACAAAGCCGGAGAGGTGAGATTGCATTGGTTTGGACATGTGCTGAGGGATGCTGGGTATATTGGGAAAAGGATGCTAAGGATGGAGCTGCCAGGTAAGAGGAGAAGAGGAAGGCCTAAGATAAGGTTTATAGACGTGGTTAGAGAGGACATGAAGGTGGTTGGTGTGACAGAGCAAGATGCAGAGGGCAGGAAGAAATGGAAATAGGTGATCTGTGGTGGCGACCCCTAACTGGGAAAAGCCGAAAGAAGAAGAAGAAGAAGATTTTGGATATGGTACTGATACATGTAATGCCATATGAATTGCAGAAGAAGTCCATTCCGAGCACATTGTGGGTGCTGCAAAGAGCACTTTTGGCTAACATCAAAGATTAAACCAAAACTAATTTCATTAACTTTGATCATACTTTAACTTAGGAATGGGTTCCATTTCTGCATGGTATTAGAAACCCAAAAGACTTGGAAAAATGACACCAGGAAAACATTTAATTAAATAGCATTGAATGGAATATTGCTCATGTTACACAATAAGAAAAGAAAAGAAAATAAACAGTGTTTACCTATAAAAACTGATGCAATATTTGAAAACATTTTTTTTTTTGCAGGGGGCAAGCTATCACACCCCCTGTACCCCCAATCAACCTGCTACTATAAATATGTTAGCTCCAAAATTGCACAAACATAGCAACATGGCAAATTCCCTGATCCCATTAACATCCTTTCTATAAAAATATGAAAAAAAATCTAAGTTTATTATGCAAGCTGTTAACAGTAAAGGATTTAATAATAAGAAAATACACTTCTTCTTCTACTCTGCAGATACAGTCATTTTGAGCTGAAATGACAAGTTCTATAAAGTGGGGTGCATTTGCTCCTACCCTTGTATTAAAAACATTGCAATGTTGTTGTGTTTTCTAGGTAAACCAGAAACAGAAGACCATGATCAATACAAGCTTCTTGCATCTACAGAACAGTTGAACACTTGCTGCAGAAGCCATCCTTCCATTAGGTATATTATTGTTACACTCTTGCAAATACTTGTATGGCTCATTTTGAATATAAGCCTCTAGGCATCTGCAAGTTAATTCCTGCCATAAACTTGTACATAACGTGCCAGGCAGCTTCCCATTGGAAGACAGAGCTGATATAATCTATTATTAGAGCACAACTCTGCAAAAAGTTTTTAACCTATATATATGTGTGTGTGTGTGTGTGTGTGTGTGTGTGTGTGTGTGTGTGTGTGTGTGTGTGCGTGTGTGTGCGTAGCCTACCTTAGATGAAGTGACACAGTATTCAGTAAAACCATTCCACAAGAGGTGAATGGCTCTCTTTACTACAGCCAAAGTTGTAGTGCATATACTGTTTTCAGAAATTATATCTGTAACCATCTTGAAAAAAACACATATATTGCATTCATTATGGGCTCTTGTAAATCTTCATTTCCCTCATCCGGGTGGTACAGACCATGGTAAGTAGAGAGAGAAGTGACTTCATAAATTGAATAGCTATGTGATAGTGCAATATGCATTTTCAGTATTAACTGCACAGGGCAATTATTTGCTTTTTAATTACGTACAAATGATACTTGTGTTCATAATAATGCAATTTTCTTTACAGTAAGCTTTGTTTTCTTTTACTCTTCTTTTATCTCGCTTTTTCTTTCCTATATTCTGTTTTTAGCACTCACCTTTCTACATAATTAAAATAATTTGAGTACCACAGAATATAAAACCATGCTCCATTTTTGTGTAATTCCTCTGCTGTCTTGTTTTTTCATAACATCAAAAATGTAGC